>NC_053169.1:13431125-13747062 GCF_016835505.1 Polypterus senegalus
ACTCATTGCAAGTTATCGCAAACGCTTGATTGCAGTTATTGCTGCTAAGGGTGGCCCAACCAGTTATTAGGTTCAGGGGGCAATTACTTTTTCACACAGGGCCATGTAGGTTGGGATTTTTTTTCTCCCTAAATAATAAAAAACATCATTTAAAAACTGCATTTTGTGTTTACTTGTGTTATATTTGACTAACGGTTAAATGGGTTTGATGATCAGAAACATTTTGTGTGACAAACATGCAAAAGAATAAGAAATCAGGAAGGGGGCAAATAGTTTTTCACACCACTGTATTTTAAATTTATATTTAGATATATTCTGTATTGAAAGTTTTTGCTGATTAAATTATATCTAACTGATTTTTCCTTATGTTTTCTCGTTATTTTGATGATTCAACATTATATATTGATTGACTTTCTTAAGACTTATTTACAGTATTTTGGCAAGGTTTAAGATTTTACAAATTGAGCAATTTTCTCTGTTTGTTTTCATGGTTTTGTACCCTTCCTCTAAAGAAACTTCAGATTTTTGAGTTTTTGAATCTTTTTTTCAGTGTAGTTGTAGCTTTGACTGTTTCCATGTGCGTCTTTTCTGGGCAGACTGGAATGCTCCCAGCCCTCTTCTTAGCTCATTTCTGGAGGCCTCACTTCACTTTTGGCCACTTGTGAGATTAAATCACAAGAGCAGGTGGAGCAGAACACAGATGCCTGCCATGAGTAATTCTTTGGAAGCAGCAGATGCCTCTGCAGTACGTGACTCCAGAATCCATATGCGTTATGTGAGGTATGGGCCTAATCTATAACCAAATAATGAAAACATGTAATAGAAGTAGTAACTGGAGTGGTAATGGCTCATATACTGTATGGCCAGGTGCAGGACTGACAGGGTGACATTAGAAAAAATTTGGGGTCATCCCATTTACAATTGTAACAAAACAATGTAAAGGGTCGCTCTTCAGTGTCTTTACCCTTGAAAGTTTGGGCTACAAAGATATTTTGCTTCTAGTCAGAAGCCAGAGTCAATTTGCTTGAGAGGTTCATCCCGGAGGAGCGATTTTTGCCAAAAATGACACCTCCTTCTGGGAGAGTCGATGCTTTTATGGATGGTGAACCAAATGGAAACAGAGGATTCATTTTCCCTCACTGGACATTTTCTTGGCACTGCGAGGAAAGAAGGAGATGACAATTGTGACAATAAGGCAACACAGACATCATAAAGTTTTGGGGCACCCACCCGTATGTTGTTTTCCTGGCTGCAGAAATGAAGTTTTTGAAGCACGATGTGCATAGAACAGAGTCCAACACAGAACTGATTATTACAGACAACGATGGAGGCTTTAAAGGCCAGTAAAGGCAGTGACGCCATCAAAAGGGCCGGAATCAGGATATATATATATATATATATATATATATATATATATGCATGAGTCACAGTGGTGCCTGGAGATTACCTTCATTATGTCAGGGGACAACTTAAGGGTTCTAGTAACTGCAATTCTGCAACCGCTCCAGTGGCTGGTGGGGCTGCGACTTATTGCCTTTTTTTTCTTCCTGCCTTTTCCAACTGCATGTTTGACAGCTGTAACACCAGTGACATCACATCCGGTGTGCATTTACCTGGACCCATCTGTTCCTGCTGAGAGGACTCAAAACCGAACAATCAGCCATCTCAGTTAGTTTAGTTGTGAACTTGCGTACGAGACGACATCTCCACAATTATCACAGGATTTTTTTGTTTTTTGAAACCTTCAGTTTTACGGGGTGACCAGGCTGGAGACCCAACTTTTTTTATCTTTGTCTTGTTCTTCTCTTACAGGGCTTTAGTAAGGTAAGCGATACCATCCCGGGCCAAGAGTAGGCACTGTCACTAACTGTCCTTTCTCTCACAACCTGCAAAACTGAGAAGAACCCTGACAATGTCAACTGACGCTGCCTGAGGGACCTGGAGAAAACCCCACCCCTTCTGGTTGGGATCGAATAAAAGGAGGTTTACCTGCAGAACCCTCATTGTTGAGGATCCAAGTGACTGAAATAGGCCAAGGGGACACCCATGTAACACCTGGCTGCGGCAGATAGAAAGTCATTTCTGGAGTGTGGGACTGGACCTCGTGTCTACCTGGGGGGGGGTTGCCAACCAGGATCCAGAGTTGTTTTGTCATGTGGTGGTTGCGCAACACGTTGTACCAGTGCATACTCCTCAACCTGACCTGACCTGACCTGACCTGTAGTAGTAGTGTCACATCTCACTCTGACCCCAGACGTGAACGTGGTAGGAGCTCTCAAGCTGCCTGAAGCAAATCTGTTCCTAGTGTGACTTTTCTGTATACATCTAGAGGCTCGACTGGTTGAATTTTCTTTCTTTATCCAGTAATAATACTATATACAGTATATATATTTTTTATTAACTTTAAACAGGGTCGCCGGAATGGCCTTCTGGCAATTATTATGGAGTCCACAACTCCTCTTAATCTTCACAACATATAAATAGATAGACCGATTACTTTAGATAAACTCTGTTAACCCCCAGGGGAGATTTAAATATATTTGATATACTGTATTTTAAATTTATATTTAGATATATTCTGTATTGAAAGTTTTTTGCTGATTAAATTATATCTAACTGATTTTTCCTTATGTTTTTTCTCGTTATTTTGATGATTCAACATTATATATTGATTGACTTTCTTAAGACTTATTTACAGTATTTTGGCAAGGTTTAAGATTTTACAAATTGAGCAATTTTCTCTGTTTGTTTTCATGGTTTTGTACCCTTCCTCTAAAGAAACTTCAGATTTTTGAGTTTTTGAATCTTTTTTTCAGTGTAGTTGTAGCTTTGACTGTTTCCATGTGCGTCTTTTCTGGGCAGACTGGTTGGCGTTCCCAGCCCTCTTCTTAGCTCATTTCTGGAGGCCTCACTTCACTTTTGGCCACTTGTGAGATTAAATCACAAGAGCAGGTGGAGCAGAACACAGATGCCTGCCATGAGTAATTCTTTGGAAGCAGCAGATGCCTCTGCAGTACGTGACTCCAGAATCCATATGCGTTATGTGAGGTACGGGCCTAATCTATAACCAAATAATGAAAACATGTAATAGAAATAGTAACTGGAGTGGTAATGGCTCATATACTGTATGGCCAGGTGCAGGACTGACAGGGTGACATTAGAAAATTTGGGGTCATCCCATTTACAATTGTAACAAAACAATGTAAAGGGTCGCTCTTCAGTGTCTTTACCCTTGAAAGTTTGGGCTACAAGATATTTTGCTTCTAGTCAGAAGCCAGAGTCAATTTGCTTGAGAGGTTCATCCCGGAGGAGCGATTTTTGCCAAAAATGACACCTCCTTCTGGGAGAGTCGATGCTTTTATGGATGGTGAACCAAACGGAAACAGAGGATTCATTTTCCCTCACTGGACATTTTCTTGGCACTGCGAGGAAAGAAGGAGATGACAATTGTGACAATAAGGCAACACAGACATCATAAAGTTTTGGGGCACCCACCCGTATGTTGTTTTCCTGGCTGCAGAAATGAAGTTTTTGAAGCACGATGTGCATAGAACAGAGTCCAACACAGAACTGATTATTACAGACAACGATGGAGGCTTTAAAGGCCAGTAAAGGCAGTGACGTCATCAAAAGGGCCGGAATCAGAAGTGATGTCTTCTGGTCCTGGAAGTGGTGTCAGCAAAGGGACCGGCACCAGAAGTGATATCTTCTGAGGCGCCGGGACCTTGCAGGATTTCCCGGGAAAGGTCTGTAGGGCACTGAGAAAGACAGTCAGCGCACTCCACCACCCCCTGGTCGGATGTTTTATTACAATTACTCAGGCCCTTTAGCTGCCTCCTACTCGCAAGTGTGTGACACAATGTTGGTGATAGCGCCACCTCTCATCCCCGCAGGTTATTACATTCTTTGATGATCCTCCGACACACATGCGTGATAACTAAGAGCACGGATGAAATGTTTACTTGCATGCCCAGCCAACCTGCAACACATCACCACACTTTGAAATTTAAGTGTGCATAGTTAGTAGAGAACAGCCCAGACACATTTACGATGGTAAATCTTAACAAAGAAGAGTCAATTTATCAGCTCTGATGACATATCTAATTATTGTTTCAGTTTAGAATTTCTAATAGCTAATCTTAGGAAGACAATGCTTTAAGTTAAGTTAAATTCATATTAGTGTTTTCTCAGTCATAGTCATAGACAATGGTATAGCCTTTTTCCCCCTGTAAGTTTTTATGAGATTGAACGTTCTTGCTATAATTAAGACACGGTGTGATAATTGAGTCAGTTGTTGCTTAGAATAGTTCCCAGTGCTCAGGGACTTAAAAGACCCATTTTCAGCATAGAAATGGGATAGACACGCAGTTTTCTGACCGTTTAGAAATGGTTCAGAAACATGTAGAAGTGACGATTAGAAACGAAACAAGATTTATAAGCTTTGAACAGAACTTCTCTTATACAAATTTGTGAATTTCCCTTGGGATTAATAAAGTATCTATCTATCTATCTATCTATCTATCTATCTATCTATCTATCTATCTATCTATCTATCTATCTATCTATCTATCTATCTATCTATCTATCAATCTATCTACAAGATCTCTTCTCATTTTTGATATTTCAGTTTTCTCTTTTTATGTCTTACTTTGAGTTTTTACTAAAGCTTTTGTATGTCTGTAGTACTAGGGTGTTGTACCGTGTTAGCCATTATGAATGTAGAGAAAAGCCAAGCAAAATGACCCCTTTTATTGGCTAACTAAAAAGATTACAATATGCAGGCTTTCGAGGCAACTCAGGCCCCTTCTTCAGGCAAAGATGTCATACAGAAACTGGAGTTGCCTGTGTTTATATATACACACTAGGACAAGAAACAACACTGGTAAATCTTTAAGTGAGACATCTTAGATATAAAAAATTAAAAGACCTCTTCAAGCTAAGATTCATTTAACCAGAGAGAAGAACAATGTATGGTCAAGATCTTTAGATAAAATTACTGTCCAACAAAGTCTTTTGAAGTTTCTGATGAGTTATTCCGTACAATGTGGGTCTGTGGTCAGGTTGTCAGTCCGAGAGATGCCAACAATCCTCATATCTGGCCATAAAACTCTTGTCTCTATTTAAACCATGTTGTGAGAAGTCAAGCTAAATGACCTCTTTTATTGGCTAACTAAAAAGATTACAATATGCAAGCTTTTCAAGGGAACTCAGGCCCCCTTCTTCATTACATTATGATTATTACTTTATTGACTTTAAATTCCTCTTTTTCGTCTACTGCTCCTCTTAAATATGGTGCTCCTCAGGGATTCATTTTGGGTCCTATCTTATTCTCTATATACCTTCACTTTTTAGGAAATTTAACATTTCTTTTCACTGCTATGCTGATGATACTCAGGTTTATATTCCCATCTGCAACTCTGCAATAAATCAACTGCACAACTGTCTTTCTGAACTAAGATTCTGGATGGCTAATAATTTTCTTAAAATAAAACGGAGGTGCTTATAGTGGGTTCCATCAGCTAAAGCCCAAATTGGTCTTGGACTTCTCGGCTCTTTCTCTGTCTTTTGCAAACCTCAAGTCCGCAATCTTGGTGTTATCTTTGACGGTAACTTCTTTTTTGAGAAACAAGTTAATTCTGTAATTAAGAGTTGCTTTTTCCAGTTTCGTCTATTAGGT
This sequence comes from Polypterus senegalus, assembly GCF_016835505.1. Classification (NCBI taxonomy): domain Eukaryota; kingdom Metazoa; phylum Chordata; class Cladistia; order Polypteriformes; family Polypteridae; genus Polypterus; species Polypterus senegalus. Next base: position 13,436,803 of record NC_053169.1, read on the forward strand.
AAGATCAAGCCTTTTTTATCTTCTAGGGAGCTTTAGAAAGCTACTCATGCTTTTATCTTTTCTCGCCTTGATTACTGCAACTCGCTGTATTCTGTTATTAGAAAATCTCTGATACGCAGGTTACAGTTGGTCCAGAATGCTGCCTCTCGCTTTCTGGTTGGGGCAAAAAACTCTGACTCTGTTTCTCCAATATTAGCTTCTTTATGCTGGCTGCCTGTCAGTTTTCAGATTGATTTTAAAATCTTGTTGCTAGTTTTTAAATCTTTACATGGGCTCACTCCTGCCTATTTATCTGAACTGTGTGCTTTACACCAGCCATCCAGAGTGCTTGGATCTTCTGGTCAGTTGTCACTTGTTGTCCCTCGTACTGAGTGTCAAACTAAGGGGACAGACAGGACTTGTGCTGCTGCTGCTGCTCCTCGCCTGTGGAGCTCTTCACCTCGTCACATAAAGGAGTCGTCGACAATTCAAAACGAGATTAAAGACTCATTTCTATTCACTTGCTTTCTGTGACCTTCAGTAATACTGATGGTTTCCTCATTGTGATTATGTAACATTACTTCTATTTATTATTTATTTTATTTATGTTCATTTATTTTATTTCTATTTATGTTATTAATGTTAATTGTTAGTTTCTTTTATTCTATTATTGTAAAGCACTTTGGCCACAGCATTCCTATGTTATTTTAAATGTGTTATATAAATAAAGTTGACATTGACATTATTACGTCTTTGCCTGAAGAAGGGGCCTGAGTTGCCTCGAAAGCTTGCATATTGTAATCTTTTTAGTTAGCCAATAAAAGGTGTCATTTTGCTTGACTTTTCTCTACTAAAGCTTTTAAAAATGAAGACATTTTGTCTGTGAAATCATTTTGCCACATCAGGCTTTTGCTGAATCCCATTTACAAGCTGGAGCTGCTGAACTTTGGTCATTTTTGGTAACTTTTCTCCATTAACGATATGTTTTCTCCAGAGCAAACCATATAGTGTGCACATGTAATAAATACTGTGCAAAAGGGTTAGGCCACTGTGACCAGTAGGGGGTGTTGCAGCACCCCAAACCTTAGGCACCACCACACAGACACAAGTCCCAGATTCAAATAAATGATTTATTATCAATAAATTCTTCACAGTCCTCTTCAAGCACACACACACAATACCTCTTTCATTCCTTTCTTTCCTGTCCTCCTTCCTCCCGACTCCGACTCACCTGGATATGGCAGGACGGTTCCCATTATCTCAGACCCAGGAGTAGTTCTAGTGCCAGGGCATAGCCCGATGGAAGCCCATTGAAAGTCCCAAAACCCCCAGAACACAGTTCCTCTCACCACTCCCTGATGGAAACAAGGGACCCCTAACAGGGCTACTCTATGGCACTGCAACTCCCAGCATGCCTTGTGGGTGTCTATCGGATTACTAGGATGGCATTTTTTCACTTAAGAAATATAGCAAAAGTTAGCCCTCTTATAACATTGCAAGATGCTGAGAAATGAGTTCACGCTTTTGTTTTCAGACGACTAGATTACTGTAATGCACTCCTCTCAGGACCACCCAAAAAAGACATCAATTGACTGCTGTTTCCTTTAGAAGCAAAAGCTCCCTAATTGGAATACGTTCTTTTAGATTGCTGCATTTTAAGTAACCAAAAATATAGAGATATGATAATAAAAGACCATATCCCTCCCATAGTGATTACGGCGGTACAAAAATCACATAAGAGAATTATACTTAGCTTCTTTTAATAATGATTCACGTGGTATAACAGACAAAAAGAAGCTATAGCAGACACTACCAAGGTCGGATCTTGATCTATAGAGTCTGCCATTTTCGTCACTGCACTGAAAGGATTTTCGGGACGGATGAAGACAACATCATCCGGCCGTCAGCTTCAAAGGGTTTAGCCTTTTTGATACTGGCTGCTCCATGTGCTGGTCCTCTCTGGTCTCCAAACAAGGACAGTAAAGACTCAAACCCACCTCCAAAAATACAATAATAGCACAATGCCTTGTCATACACGTGTGCATGGGAGGCAGCTGAAGGGCTTAGAAAATACTGATTATACATCTGCCCGGGGGGGGCGGGGTACGCTGACGCTCTTTCTGAGTTCTCTGCAGGTCCTACCCGGGAAATCCCACCAGGAGCCGCCATTTCCAGGAAGGACACATCACTTCCATTTCCGGCCCCAAGGATGATGTCACTTCCAGTTCCGGCCCAGAGGACGACATCACTTCCGCCCTCTGTACTATAAAGCCCACTGCCTTTGCTCTGGCAGGCAGTTCTGTTTTGGACTCTGTTGTGTAAACTGTTATACAATGCCTCAAATACTTTTGCAGCCAGGAAACCACATTAAACGGGTGGCTGCCCCAAACCTTTCCACGCCTCTCGTCTCTACTTATTACAGCCTACACTGCAGTTTGTTCCTTCTTCAAACTTCTAAAGTAATGGTTTTCTAAATGCAGGCAGACTAGCCCCTGTGTGCCAAACTTAGCCTGCACATGTGAATGAATCCTTCAAAAGTGTTTTACAGAGACAGTGACATTAACCTTAATATTATAGCAAACGTATTATAACAACTGCAACAAGTGAAGAATGCAGCTGCTAGAATCTTAACTAGTGTCACACACGTGCCAGTAGGAGACAGCTAAAAGGCCTGAGTAAATGTAATACTACACCAGACCAGGGGGTGGCAGAGTGTGATGACTGTCTCTTTCAGTTTCTTGCAGACCGTTCCCAGGAAATCTCGCCAGGTCCCGGCACCTCTGATGACATCACTTCCAGCTCCTACATAGATGACATCATTTCCTTCCCCAGCCCTTAAAACCACCATCTTACCTCCAAGTATTCAGTTCTATTTTGAACTCAGTTCTGTGAAAATCTCTTTTGCAGCCGGGATAAAATACACGGGTGGCTGCCCCAAACCTTTATAATGTCTGAAGTCTTGTCCTTGTCACACTAGGAAAAGAAAATCTGAGCACATCACACCAGTCTTAGCGTCACTACACTGGTTACCTGTGTCATTTAGAATTGACTACTGCTAATGATTTTACAAAGCCTTAAATAATCTCACTCTGCCGTATATTTTAGAATGTCTTACACCTTACACTCCAAATCGTAACCTTAGATCTTCAAATGAGGGTCTGCCTAGAATTCCGAGAGCTAAACTTAAAAGAAGTGGTGAGGCGGGCGGCCTTCTGCTGTTATGCACCTGAAATCTGGAATAGCCTGCCAAGAGGAATTCACCAGGCTAATACAGTGGAGCACTTTAAAAAACTGCTAAAAACTCATTACTTTAACATGGCTTTCTCAGAGCTTCATCTTAGTTTAATCCTGATGCTCTGTATATTCAATTAATTATCATTATTATTTATGGTGGGTCCATAATCCGTACTAACCCCTACTTTCTCTTTTGTTCTTTTTCCAGTTTTCTCTGGTGGCGATCTGCGCCACCACCACCTGATCAAAGCACCGTGATGTCCTTACACTGATGGATTAAAGGCCAGAAGTCCACATGACTGTCATCATCAAGTCCTTCCATGAGAACCCTGAATACCATGAGGACTGATTGAGGTAATTTATGTTAGGTAGAATGTCTACAGGGGGCTGGCCAGGTGATCTCATGGCCTTGGAACCCCTGCAGATTTTATTTTTTTTTGCTTTTTCTGTCCTCCCTGTCCATCAGACCTTACTTTTATTCTATGTTAATTATCCATCCATCCATTATCCAACCCACTATATCCTAACTTCAGGGTCACGGGGTCTGCTAGAGCCAATTATGTTAATTAGTGTTCCCTAATTTTAATTCTTATTTATTTTGGACTCCTCCCCTCTCCTGGGACATCTGGCAATACTACAACATCTTTGCCTACCCTCCCCCTGCCTTAAGCATCTGTCTGGTCGCTCCCGGTGGCTGCCTGGTGGGATCTGGTTCCCTGGGCTCTGTTGGGTCCTCGGCGGGGTGGGTCGCCCTTGGGTCCCGGGCTGCTGGGTTCCGGGCCTGAGGGCTGGCCGTTGATATCTCCCGGGACTCTGCCGGCTGCTGGTTGTGACCCCCGGGGTGATCCTCTGTGCCTCTCAAGTGGGGGTTTGGGGCTTCTCTGGTGACGGCCTCCCTAGGGTCTCCGCGCTCTGGGGTGACCTCTGGATCTCTGGGCTTGGAACTCCCTCCATCTTCCGCACGTTTTTGGGGGCAGGTCTTTGGCCCTTCACACTCACTATTGGATGCTCCTATAGAGAAACCTTACACATACAAGCGTGCGTACACACACAGGTGCTCACATGGTGATTTCATAAGTATGACTTGGACATCTTCAGCACATGATCTAAGGTTGTGGTGGTCCTAAATGCCTTAGTAATAATTACTGTATGATTGTCAGCAGACATTTTTACTTTTATATATCTTCATGTAGCTGATGCAGCAATGTTTTTGTCTTGTGTTTTTTTTTTCACCCCCTCTCTTTCTGCAGGTCTAGAAGCGGATTCTGGTTCATTTATTGTTTATTCTATACGAACCCCCCCTTCCCCCTTTACCTCCATCTCTCCTTCTCTCTCTTCTTTTTCTTTCACTTTTGTCTCCGTGTCCGGTTCGAATCTTAAAAACATCTGAAAATATTTTTTAGTTTTGGTATCAGGCGTGACGTCAGCAGAAGCTGTACGCTCCACCTGAGAGAAAAACTGTAAGGCTAGTCGCCAGCATTCAGACATCAATTCTGATTGCTTCACAGCCGAACAGGACACGGTAAAAAAAAAATATATAAAAAAAAATAATTCTTATTTATTTTATCTTTTTTCTCTTTCTTCATCCTGTAAAGCACTTTGAGCTACATTGTTTGTAAGACACCTAGCAGTCTAGGGGAGCATGTAATATGAATAATCTCCAAGTCCTTCCTTCAGGCTGGTCTCCCTGCCAGGTAAGGGAGCAGAATCCACACCAACTAGGACACCTGTCCATCACACCACCAAAAAAAATGATATTTTTAAAAGCTAATTATCTGAGAAGGTATTTATTTCCTCATGAAGATGATACATAAGCAGAGAAATTTACATACTGATGCAATAAAAAAAACAACAAGAATGTCTTGCAGTGTTAAAACAATTCGGTATTTAGTGTTAGACAGCAATATTGAGTCAATTTGGTTTCTGCACGATTTTTGTCGAGGGGTCCTGTGATTAATCTTTTTCCTTAAGTCAGCTTTTGACTTTCTGTTCTTTTCCCTGTCCACGTAGTCCTACACAGCTTCATTTACCGTGAGGCCAGGTCTCAGAGGCGGCCAGTCCAATAACTGCTAGTACTCGATCCGCAGTCATTCACTTCTAAGTAGGTCTTAATTGTGTCTGTGGTGAATTTGAGCTTGCTCTCGTGCTGAAAGGTGAAGTTTTCATCAATATGTTGCTTTTTCACAAAGGTACAACACGATGTATCAACATCTCTTTATATTTCTCAGCAGTCATCACTCCATCGACTTTGACCAGATCTCCTATAATATTGGCTGTAATGCGTCCCAGATCATTAGACAGCTATGGCCGTGCTTCACAGAAGGCTGTAGGTAGGCAACCACGTACTCCACCTCTCACCGACTTGATGAAGCAAAAAAATGTCAAATTTGAACTCCTTGCTCGAAAAGATTTTTAGCCAACCGTTGTCACTCCAGGCTTTATTGTCCTTTGCGGCCTGCAGTCTCTTCTGCTTATTTCTTTAACTGTAAGAATGCACACAACAAGATCATTTCTTTTAACACTTCTTCACACACTTTGGTGCCAGATGACTGTACCAGATGCTTAGCACCACATTTCAATCTGTCTCTTAACACATTGAATGCTGGAACATTCATTACCAGTATAAGTCTAGGAATATATAAACAATCAGGAACTCTATCAAAATTGGCAAAAAATGTAAAGACGTGCTTCATGGTTTTATTATCAACAGTACAGTTGTGCTCATAATAATAGCAGTGTGTTTAAAAAAGTGAATAAAGCTCAAAATCCTTATAGTAGCTTTTCATCTCCATACACGCAAATGCATTGTGAACACTGCACATTCTATTCCAAATTAAAACATGAACAGAAATTGATCAAATTTGTCTTACTCCTTTACAGAAATTGAAGAAAAGGGAATATCAGGCTGTTCAAAAAAAATCCTTCTTTACAAACTCAAACATTCGCTGTATAAACTGAAAAATGTTTCAAGATTCATCTTTCCTTTGAATCACTGAACTAATATTTCGTTGAGAACCAACTTCTGGCCCCAGGTGTTCCAGCCCAGGATGACTGGACTCCATTCCACAATTCTTCTACATTTCTTGGTTTTGCCTCGTTTGTGAGGTCACCCCACAAGTTTTCTATTGGATTAGTGTCCGGGGATTGGGCTGGCCACTCCATAACGTCAATCTTGTTGGTCTGGAACCAAATGTGACACTAGAGGGCGATGTCGCTCCTCTAACCCATATTTCCATACACGCAAATGCATTGGGAACACTGCACATTCTATTCCAAATCAAAACATGAAGAAAAATGCATCAAATGTGTGTTCTTCCTTTACAGAAAGTGAAGAAAAATGAATATTAAGCTATTCAAAAAAATAGCAGTGTCTACATTCTTCTTTACAAACTCAAACATTCGCTGTATCAACTGAAAAATGTTTCAAGATTTATCTTTCCTTTGAATCACTGAACTAATATTTAGTTGTATAACCGCTGTTTCTGAGAACGGCTGCACGTCTGTGTTGCATGGAGTCGGCTAACTTCTGTCCCCAGGTATTCTAGCCCAGGATGACTGGACTCCATTCCACAATTCTTCTACATTTCTTGGTTTTTCCTTGTTTGTGATGTCACCCCGCAAGTTTTCTATTGGATTAGTGTCCGGGGATTGGGCTGGCCACTCCATAACGTCAATCTTGTTGGTCTGGAACTAAATGTGACACTAGAGGGCGATGTCGCTTCTCTAACCTGACAGACAGACGTCCAGGACACCAGGTAAAATTACCAAAATGTATTTTAATTCCTTTTCTTCTTGTAATAGTGCCTCTAAGCACCCCAGCCACCATACATAGGCAACTAATAATAATCACAATAATAAGTGCAATATTTACATGCAGTTCTCTCTTCCACACCTCCCAGCAAGCTCTGTCTTTTACCTCTCAACTCCTCCTCGCTTGCTGGGTTTACAGCAGTCCTTTATATAGTCCTTGACCCGGAAGTGCTTCTGTCCTTCCGTCCCCATGACTTGCCAGCACTTCCGGGTCAGATGGAGAACTTGCATTTTTCTTCAGCCCGAAAGTACTTTGGGACTTCTGTCCCCGTGAGTATGTAGAACGTAGAGACTCCCACTTCTCCGTGCAGCGCCACCTGGTGACACCCACAGTACCCAGCAGGGCTGTGAAGCCAAAGTCCAGATTCCATGGTGCCCTGCGGGAATCCGGGGCACTGCTATGCTGCAGGGAAGCTGCCATCTAGCGTCCTGGGGGAGGCAGGGTCCCAAAGCAGCTGCCTTCCCCCATCCTTTAATTCTTTGGGAGTCCATCAACCCGGCCGTCCATCACACAAGCTCATTGCTCGTTTTTTGGTCCATTTGGGGTCATTGTCTTGTTGAATCCCCCATTTCACGGGCATTTCCTCTTTGGCATAAGGCAACATGACCTCTTCAAGTATTTTGAGGTATTCAAGCTGATCCATGATGCCTGGTAGGCGATAAATAGGCCAATATTCTAGCCCAGGATGACTGGACTCCATTCCACAATTCTTCTACATTTCTTGGTTTTGCCTCGTTTGTGAGGTCACCCCACAAGTTTTCTGTTGGATTAGGGTCCGGGGATTGGGCTGGCCAGTCCATAACGTCAATCTTGTTGGTCTGGAACCAAGTGTGACACTAGAGGGCGATGTCGCTCCTCTAACCCAACAGACAGACATCCACGAAACCAGGTAAAATTATTAAAAGGTATTTTAGTAAAAAAATATTTATTGTTGAATTACAGCACTCTAAACATTGTCACCGTCTCTATACTCCCCGTCCCGATCTCTACACCGCTCCATATGTACTGTATCTTCTATTGATTGAAACAGTGCTGGAAGTCTTCCTGCTTGAGACTCTTCAACAGGCTTGCCATTTTTGTCTGCACTTCATCCATTGAAGAAGAATGTGTTCCCATCAGGTCACTTTTGACTTTCAGCAACAAGTAAAAATCACAGGGAGCCTAAATCGGGCGAACAGGGAGGATGATCAAGGACAGGAATGGTTTTTTTTATGGAAAAAGCATTCTACGCGGGAGTGTTGTCTTAATTTGTCTCGCTATTCACTTTTTTCACCTGACATTGTTTCCAGCAACTCGTGTAGCGATTGTTGTGCAAATACAGACTGGGCGATTCACAGGGTATACCTAGCCGGTTGACGGTTTGAGAGGGCGTGTAGGAGGAGATATAGTTTTATGATTCATGTCGAAACTGAAAGTGAGGTCATCAGGGCCAGAACTGGAAGTGACATCATTGTACCCAGGTGGAATTTCCCGTAATTGGTGTGCAGTGAAAAGAGAGAAAGGGTCAGTACACTCCACCACTCTATCCAGCAGGGGGCAGTAGCTCCCTTGTTGGAATGAGTTCTTTTGTTAATGGTGGCATGTTACATAACCCGAAAACTATATAGTGTGGTGGTATATGTTCAGGGGGAGCAGCCATTAACTGCAATACCTCCCCCTGGACACCAGATGGCAACCCTCAGTGGTGCCTCGGTTTCCCGCAGGGCTCCATGGGAATTGGAGTTGGGTGCAGCCCTGTTGGGTCCCGCAAGCAGAGTTTTCGCCACACCCGGAAGTGCAGCCAGAACTCTGCAATCAAGCACCTGGAGCACTTCCAGGAGGACTATAAAAGGGGCCAGCAGCCACCACTTGAGGAGCCTAAGTCGGGAGGAGGAGAACTACACTTGCTGACAAGAGTGGTGGGTCAAAAAAGAGTGTGTTGTGGTGACTTTCTTTTGGTGTGCTTTGGAACTGTGTTGTCCCTGTGGGACATGGGGAAGACAAAAAAAAAAAAGTTTAAGTTTTATACGTGCCTCCGGTGCCAGTCTGTGTTGGGTCGGCACCTACAAAGCGCCTTTGTTACAACAGATATAATATAAAAAGGCGATACACCTCCCTTAGTGATACAGCGGTAAGAAATCACATTGGAGAAATAATTTAGCTTTGTTTAATGACAGCTTATGCTGCATAACAGACGAAGGAAGCCAATGGCAAGAACCCAGTTCGGGAGTGGGGGCCCGATGTGTAGAGTCTGCCATTTTCGCAGTTGCAGTGGAAGGATTTTCAGGATCAGATGACGTTATCTCTCAACCGTCCGTCGGCTTCAAAGGTGTGCTGGGCAAAGTGCCAAGGCTTTACAGTGATCCCTCGCTATATCGCGCTTCGACTTTCGCGGCTTCACTCTATCGTGGATTTTAAATGTAAGCACATCTAAATATATATCACGGATTTTTTGCTGGTTCGCGGATTTCTGCGGACAATGGGTCTTTTAATTTATGGTACACGCTTCCTCAGTTTGTTTGTCCAGTTGATTTCATACAAGGGACGCTATTGACGGATGGCTTAGAAGCTACCCAATCAGAGCATGTATTACATATTAACTAAAACTGCTCAATGCTATAAGATATTCTTCCCGTGCGGTGCGTGATTGTTTGCTTGTCTCTGCCTCAATCTCACCCTCTCTGACATTCTCTGCGCCTGACGGAGGGGCTGTGAGCAGAGGGGCTGTTTGCACAGAAGCTGTTTGCCTAGTGGATACGGACGCACCTCTAAGAAATGCCGCTTTATCGCGGTGCTTCCAAAAGCACACGTATTGATTTTTTGATGGTTTGCTTTAATCTCGCTCTCTCTCTCTCGCTCTCTGACGTTCTCTGCGCCTGACGGAGGAGATGTGAGCAGAGGGGCTGTTTGCACAGAGGCTGTTTGCTTAGAAGATACTGACGCTCTTCTAAAAAACGCTGCTTTATAATACTTAAAAGCACACGTATTGATTTTTTGATTGTTTGCTTTTCTTTGCGAGCGATTTCTCTCTCTCTCTCACTCTGAAATTCTCTGCTCCTGATGCGGGCACTCCTTTGAAGAGAAGATATATTTGCATTCTTTTAATTGTGAGAAAGAAGAAAGAAGATCTCTGTCTTGTCATGGAGCACAGTTTAAACTTCTGACTAAAGGGTTTTATTTCATGTCTAGAGGGCTCTAATAATGTTAACAGGTTGGGAGAGTTTATAAGGGCTTAAAATATATAAAAATAACCATACAAACATATGGTTTCTGCTTTGCGGATTTTCATCTATCGCGGTGAGTTCTGGAACGCAACCCCTGCGATCGAGGAGGGATTACCGTATACTCTTTCTTCATGTGCAGTCCCCCACTTAGGTGAACCATGCCATTCCAAACATAGCAAAAGAGGATACAGTATCATGCTGACTTTGACACACAAAAATAACATACAATGGTCATCAGTCTGACTACCCATTTCCCAGTTGTCTTAAAATGCAGTTCTATATGGTGAACCTCTGTCCTAAATCAGGCAAGTTAGTAGAAAAAGGCAGATTTATAAGATATACAGTATTTGGACAGAGTACAGTGACATATTAAACTTATACTCTTAGTACAACCTCCCCCTGGTCTGTTGTGGAAATACCCTGTAAAAGATAGCACGGCCATAGACAGACACGACACCAAATGTCCTCAACACACGTGTTTATTTACACTACTTACAATCCAGTTCCACAAACTCATACACAACTACTCAGTCCTACGCCTCCACTCCTGTCTCGCAAACTCCGTCTTCCTCCTCCCAACTCTGGCTCCCCGAATGGAGTGAGGTGGCCCCTTTTATAATGCCCCGGATGTGCTCCAGGTGCTTGATGATGGTCTTCCGGCTGCACTTCTTGGTTTAGCGGAAGTGCTGCCTTTGCACCCGGAAGCACTCCGGGCATACACAGTTCCTGGCGCGGCGGCACTTCCTTGTGTGGCGGAAGTGCTGTCCTGCAGGGCTCGGGAACCATCCAGGCAGCCGCTTGGTTGGGCCACGGACCCCCACGGAGTTGAGCTTCCAAGCTCCTTATCCATGGCCCCTGAGGGAAACCGGGGGGCTGCCCTCTTGCGCCCAGGTGAGATATTGTCCCTCTCCAGGTCTTTCCCAGCTCCAGGCATCCCGGTGGGGCAAGGTCCCTGTTCGTCTGCCACAACCCTCATTCAGGCCCTTTAGTTATCTCCCATGTACACGTGTGGGACCTTCTAACCTTGAAAAACTACATTGGTAGCTACTGAAAGATAAGGCAGAGAAGTTACATTTACATAAACACCTTGAGCTCCATGCAGTACTTTTCCTTATGTTTAATAATTCATTCTGTTATAGCTTCAGGACCCTCATTGTTGAGGATCCGAGTGGCTGGACCAGGCCAAGGGGACCCCCACATAACACCTCACTGCGGCAGATAGAGGGTCATTTCCGGATGGGTGGGACAGGACGCCGTGTCTGCCTTGGGGGTTGCCAACCAGGATCCCAAGCTGTTTCGTTATGTGGTGGGTGCAGCAGTGCACCGTACCAGTCCATGCCCCCCAACCTGACCTGACCTGATTTCTTGCTAAATATTAATTTTGAAAAATAAAAGCAATTCTTCTTATTTTTTTTATTGCATCAGCATTTCTAACCCTAACCCTAATTCAAATGTTATGTGATATTTTTTTTACCAGCAAGTAAGTAAACATTTAACAGCCAAGATCACTAACTTTAAAAATTATTTTCTTTGGTGGCCAAAAACATTTGCACAGTACTTTATGTGGGGAGAAAAAAAAATTGAAATGCATGAAAATTTGTACACGGACACAATCAAAAGTGATAGGCAGTGTACACGTATCTACGAGAGTAAAGTCCCAGCTTCAATTTGCACTCTAAATTTGAACATGTAAGGTCACAGCTAGTCACTCTCTTACACGACTCTCCATGAAGACTTAGATTGAAAATCCACAAGGCTAAACACAGAGAGCAGTAGTTTAAGTTTGTTTAAAGTTCACTTTAGGCCTCCACCGTCAGTCTGAGTTAATACTTTAGTGAGGATGAAAAACAAAACCTATTGACTACTCTGATTTCATTTTATTTCCCTAAATGTTTGCTTCCCACTTAACTGCGTACAAAGAAAAAAAACAGTCAAGTCTGTCTGTGTTGGTTAATTATGTGCAAACAGAGCAAATTTTCTTTAGTCTCAAATTATGGTGTAGGTACAGTGTCCTGATGTCAAGGTCGAGTACTGTTGACAATGATTTTATTATGGTTTTGCAAAGAGCAGATTTCTGATACTTCATTTTATATCTGATTCAAGGGGGCACCAATGAAACCTAATTTTGTCTGTGGATTCTACTGTAGTTTTTGCTTAATTAATTTTGTTTATTTCTTTTGTCTCAAAATTAGCTCAGTCAAAATATAATGTAGAAAAAGTGCATTACGGCCTCACTTTTATTAGAGATTATTTTAGAGTGGTGTCCAGGGTATGAGTCTACCTGTTGTCTGTATGGAGTCTGCCCATTCTCCCCATGGCTATTTGGACTTGTCTCCAGGTACTGCAGTGGTCCGCGTACATCTCTCTAACTTGGAAGGTTGGAAGGAGACGAGACGTGATTTTCTCAGAGAGACACTTTCATGTTCCGTGAGTTGAGACTTTGTGCCAAGAGATTTAACCACGCCCAGGGCTGGAAATAAAAGACAAAGAGTAGATGACAAAGTAGAACATCGTGAAGAATTCAAAAATGTTGGCGCGATACACATGCAGAGCAGGTTAGAGATAATGGAAGTACGAAAATTTGAAAGTCTCAAAAAAAACTGATAGTAAAGATCGCATTAGTGCAAACAAATGGAAATTATTACTCGGTGAAATAATGGAAGAGCAAAAAGAGATCGAATATATTGTTCGGATTTAAACTTTAAGTCGGAGACTTGTAGATCATCTTATTCATGTTGCCATCGGGGGAAAGTAGTGTTCCTCCCCAACACTATGCAACTCTTCAATTCCACCCGGGGGAGTAAATGCTAACATTAATTTTATTTTAATTTTTTTCATTTTTATTACTATTTAATTTAATATTGTTTCTTTGTATCAGTATACTGCTGCTGGATTATGTGAATTTCCCCTTGGGATTAATAAAGCATCTATCTATCTATCTATCTATCTATCTATCTATGCATTATATAGTGCCTTTCATATCTATCTATCTATCTATCTATCTATATAGTGCCTTTCATATCTATCTATCTATCTATGCATTATATAGTGCCTTTCATATCTATCTATCTATCTATCTAATAGGAATTCGCCAGGCTGATACAGTAGAGCACTTTAAAACACTGCTGAAAACACATTACTTTAACATGGCCTTTTTATAACTTCATTTTAATCGTAATTTAACTTAATCCTGATACTCTGTATGTTCAATTCATCATAATAACTATTCATGGTGGCTCTAAAATCGGTACTGACCCCTACTCTCTTTTCTGTTTCTTTTTCCAGTTTCTTTCTGGTGGCGGCCTGCACCACCTCCACCTACTCAAAGCTTCATGATGCTCCAACAATGATGGATGGATTAAAAGGCAGAAGTCTACGTGACCATCATCATCAAGTCCTTCTGTTAGAGCCCTAAATCCAAAGAGGACTGTTTCATGTATGTTAGGTAGAATCTAGTGTTCCTTCCCAAAGAGGCATGAGAATTAAAAGATTCCAAAAACATTGGTGCGGTACACATGCAAAGCAGGATAGACATACTGGAAGTACAAAAATGTGAACGTCTCATAAAAGGATAGTAAAGATTACATTAGCGCAAACGAACGGAAATTATTACTCGGTGAAATTACGGAACAGTGAAAAGAGATTGAATATATTGTTCGGATTTAAACTTTTTTTTATTATTAATTTTATTTTAATCATTCCATACAAATAGATCAATTTTTACCAAAAATAGGATTGAAAACAAGTAGCCCACCCCTGAGAGAGAGAGAGCATGGCCAACGGAGTAAAATTTAATTTTAGGATGGACTGGTGACTTGTGAAGCTTTGATTCCTGCCTTGTACCCAATGGTGCCTGGATATGCAGAGGACTGTTGTGACCCGTAACTGGATTAATGGCATTATGTGCATTTAAGATTGGCATGAATAAGGAATGGACTCACAAGCAACCAAGCTGTTTAGTTGTTACCCCTTCTATTCGTTTATCTGAAAAATACTTTTTGCCTGAATGCTATGTACTAAGTCATGTAGCATAATTAAACACAAATATTTTTGTCTAATTTAATTCCAGACAGAATACATTGAAATATTCATTAGCGTGCGGATTTCCCTGTGCCTCGTATAATGAATGGTGACATTGAAACATGAAACTCATATTTGAATTGATCTGAAAGAGAGCACTCGCAGCTCTCTCCAAGCTGGCAAATAATTTTAATTGTTGTTGCTTTTAAATTTACTGCAAAGAAAAATATTTGATTTGGGCATGCTGGTTTTAATTGTTACATTTGAAATGGATTTTTAAACACTGTGGATCAATAAAGTGTACAAAAGAATTGTTAGATCACAACATTTGGTATTCCGAGCTCTACACGTCAGTATGAAATTAATTTCCTGGTGCTTTATGTTGCGCGGTTTTATCCTTTTTCTTCTCAGATCGTTGAGTTGCCTCGTTTAGTTCAAATTAGAAAAAAAATGAAAATGCTCTGTGAGGGAAAGGGTCTTTACTGAATTCTTGGGGAAATTATTTTGACATCATTGCAAATAACAGTTTCTATACAATGGAAAATACTGAGACCCCTTCACTTTCTGCACACTTTAGTATGTTGTAGATTTCATTTAAAATGGACAAATTTGCCATTTCTGCTCATCAATCTACACTCAATCACAAGTAATTACAACCATAAAGTAGGTGCTGGTTTAGTAGGAACGTCTTGTAGCAGGAGTGTCAGGTACTGTAGTTGTAGTTCTGCATGCTACATGCACACCTTTCAAGGAGCTTTCGCTGTGTAAATAAGGAGGCATAAGCAAGAAATCTGAATGGCTCTTCAGCAGAGCTCCGCAGTTGCAAGTGGTTGGGCGTGCCACATCACATGACTGACCTGTAATTCCAAGGCTGCTAAAGTTTCTTGGATGTATGCAATCTGATTGGTTCGTCCATGGAGCAGAGCTGTGGTTGGCTGCTTGGGGAAGTGAAGTCACATCGGTCGGGTTTCTCCTATTTAAATTAAAGTCTTGCGTGACCCAAGTCTGTAATGATTGCACCCCCTGCTGGTTGAATAGGGTAACACCACCCCGATACTTTTATAGTCTCTCACCACAGACAACAGCACTATTCATCTTTTTGAGAGTCATTTGTACCAGTCCGGTGCTGCTAAGATTCATACCGTCGATAAGACGGTGATTGGTTTAATTTTTTGGTGGAGATTCCAGGGACGCATCCAGCCTTGGCTCGACCTGCACACACTCACAAGCAGAGAGAGCAGAAACCAACAAATGAGTATTTTATATATAAACGTCTACATATGGAAGTGTGTGTGTCTGTCCGGCCTGGAAGGGAGAGGTGGAGTCAGGGTAAGGGCTCCACCTTTGAGGAAATAGAAAACTCGCTTAGCCGCTAATAACACAAGCGAGAATAGCACGTTAGCAAAACGAAACCTCCAAAGAAAGACAAAGTCGCTTAGCCTCTAACATCGGCAAAACGATATCCCTTTTACGTTTCCTCCGCCGCTAATACACACGCGAGGCCAGCATGTCGGCAAAACGAAACCTCCAAAGAAAGACAAAGTCGCTTAGCCTCTAACATCGGCAAAACGATATCCCTTTTACGTTTCCTCCCGCCGCTAATACACACGCGAGGCCAGCATGTCGGCAAAACAAAACCTCCAAAGAAAGACAAAGTCGCTTAGCCTCTAACATCGGCAAAACGATATCCCTTTTACGTTTCCTCCCGCCGCTAATACACACGCGAGGCCAGCATGTCGGCAAAACGAAACCTCCAAGGAAACACAAAGTCGCTTAGCCTCTAACATTGGCAAAACGATATCCCTTTTACGTTTCCTCCCGCTAATACACACGCGAGGCCAGCATGAATGAATGAATGAATGAATGATCCTTTATTGTCATTGTCACAAGTACAACGAAATTAAAAAGATGTCTCCTGTCAGTGCTTTATCATATATAACAATAAAAGAAAACAGGTAGAACTAAACAAACAATATAAACAACATACAGTAGTGCGATTTACCTAAAGTAGTGCATACATAAGTACGTAACTCATATAGTTATTTGTGACCATTTCTACTTATAGTGGCATTAAGACGTGCTATTGCAGTTGGGTAAAAGCTATGTTTGAGTCTGTTTGTCCTTGTGTGTATTGCTCTGTACCGTTTTCCTGACGGCAGCAGTTCAAAAAGGGAGTGACCAGGGTGTGAGATGTCCTTTATGATGTCATTGGCTTTCTTGAGGCAGCGGGAGCCGTGTAGATCTTCTAGTGTAAGGAGAGGGCAGCCGATAATCCTTTGGGCAACGTTGATGAGCATGTCGGCAAAACAAAACCTTAGAAGAAACACAAAGTCGCTTAGCCGCTAACATTTGCAAAATGATATTCCTTTTATGCCTCCTCCCGCCGCTGATACACAAGCGATGTCAGCACGTCGGCAAAATGAATCCTCCTAGGAGAGAGATGCCCAGAGTAGTTCCTTTCAATTACCTGAAATCTCTACAATTCAATTTTTTTTTCTGATGATTTCAATAGTTTCTAGGACCCCGAGCTTTTTACAGCACAGGTTTACACAGCTAGTATGAAATATTAAATGAAAACCCAATACGCAACAACAACAATCAGACAAACCTCCCCTTTCTGCTACGACGATACAGTTGTAACATAACAATGAACCACAACAATAAACACTCACGACAATGCCCTTATACAGTCCGATGCAGCAAAAGTGGATGAAATAATTTGGTATGAACATGACAATCCCGAAAACAGCTTCCATAGAAAATAAGTGAAACACTCCTACCGCTAGTCCTGAGCGACGACGGGTGAGATTTCCAGGCGCGTTCCTTTTGATGATGCACAACGATGAATGCACCACTATACACACGACAGGCAGGCATGAGACAGTCCGTTTATCCTAACGGGAAACGATCCAGGGCACAAATGACGACATGATGGACAAAATACACAAAAAATCTCCTGTTGCTCCATCAGGCCCACCCTTTCAACTTTCCCGCTGGCCTCTTTCACCGTTTAACTCTTATTTCATACTAGCTGTACCCCGTGGCTGTGCCCTTATAGTAATGAAACAGGACAAACTTTAAAAATCAATAGACATTGGTACTGTATCTGATCGTGTTCAGCTCTGACGGGAGAGCATTCCCCACGCTGATATCTCTGGCAATCAGCAGCCACCCTGTAAAACACACAAAGTTCTGATCTCTCTCTCAAAAACATCAAAGTTACTCCTTAACAAACTGTAGTTGATAATGTCTGCTGAACAACAAAGGTATCGCTAGCTAAGCGGAAGCAAGGTGCACTCCAACACGTGGCGAGACGTAGAACAACTCAAACAGAGGTTGGCAAGTGAATGAGGAAGGCCCCGCCCCCCTGCACTTGGCCCACAAGCACTCTGTTGGATTTGCATAAATACATCAGTAGCGCATGTGAACTCTGGTACTTAGCGTGATGAGAGAAGTCGCAAAATCAAAGGGAAAGTAAAAGGAAATTATAGAAAACAACCCGATCTAAATCCGTTAAGTAGTTCTCTCGTGAAAAGTGGACAGACATGCAGACAGGAGGGCCCCGTCCAGCTCTCCAGCCCTGACGTCACTCTACCCCCATCCCTCGGCCCGCAGCCTCTGTCTCGGACTAGCGCAAATATATTGCTCCTGCAAATGAACTATAATTCTTAGCGCAATGAGAGAAGTTGCAAAATCAATTGGAATGTTCAAACAAATTATAGAAAACAACCCGATCTAAATCCGTTAAGCAGTTCTCTCTTCGCTAACTAAGCAGAGTTAAGGTTACACCCCGAGGCAGACGCACAAGTGAGGAGGGCCCCGCAGCCCGATGAGTCTCTCTCTCAAATAAATCGGTACCGCAAGCAAACTATGATTCTTAGCGCTATAAGAAAGTCACAAAATCAACAGAATGTTCAAACAAATTATAGAAAAAAAAAACAATCTAAATCCATTAAGTAGTTCTCTCGTGAAAAGTAGACAGACATATACATAGATCTTAAAAACTTTAAGAAATTTTGTGCCTGGATTATGAAATTTTTAAAACCATTTCTTACCGAGCACCTATGGGCCAAGGGTAACCTGCATTCCAAATTTCAAGTCCCAAGTCCTCATGGTCCGGGAGATTTCGTGAAGAGTGAGTCAGTGATATTTGGCTTTTATATATTGTGGCACCCGGCCGGGACGCCCAGGAGGACCAGAGGAGGGCTTGTACCTCCTCCAGACCGCGAGGGGGCGTCCGTCCTGGTTACGCTGGTGGCCTTGGGTAGAGGGCATGGAAGCCCAGTCCTGTAGGGGCCCGTGGTCACCACCAGGCGGCGCCCCACTTCCAGACCATCATCTGCCACATCCGGCCGAGGCAGGAACCCAGCCGGGACGCCCAGGAGGACCAGAGGAGGGCTTGTACCTCCTCCAGACCGCGAGGGGGCGTCCGTCCTGGTTACGCTGGTGGCCTCGGGTAGAGGGCATGGAAGCCCAGTCCTGTAGGGGCCCGTGGTCACCACCAGTCGGCGCCCCACTTCCAGACCATCATCTGCCACATCCAGCCGAGGCAGGAGCCCGGCCGGGACGCCCAGGAGGACCGGAGGAGGGCCTGTACCTCCACCAGACCACGAGGGATGCCCGCCCTGGTTACGTTGGTGGCCTCGGGTAGGGGGCATGGAAGCCCAGCCCTGTAGGGGCCCGTGGCCACCGCCAGGCGGCCCCGCTGCCTGAACAGCCCTGGAGCCCAGCGCTTCCGCCACACCAGGAAGAGCTGGGGGGAAGATGACAGGGGACACCCGAACGGCTTCCGGGTGCGCAGCCAGCATTTCCGCCACACAAGGGCGTGTCTGCGGAGGAGTGCCGGGAAGCAGCTGGAGCCAATCCGGGTTCCCATAAAAGGGGGCCGCCTCCCTCCAGTCATTGGTGGATGTCGGGTGGAAGTGGACAGAACTGGAGAGAGGACTGGAGGCGGCCAGGAAAGAAAGGCACAGAGACTGTGAGCCCTGGACTTTGGGGAATCGGTGCAAGAGGCACTGGGGTTTTGTGAGCACGGTAATATTTTAAATAGTAGTGTAAATAAACAGTGTGTGGTGATGAACAACATGTCTGTCTGTCGGTGTCTGGGCCAGCGTTCACAATATGTAGATTGTTTAAAGCACTTTGAGCTACAATACATGCCTTGTATGAAAATGTGCTATAGAAATAAATGTTGTTGTTGTTTTAAATGTATTAATTTACTAGTAACTAGTATATTATATACATTTAAAACTTTGATTAAAGATACAGGAAAATTAGTGAGGCGTGGTGCACGTTAACAATGCTTTGCATCATGTCTTATTGTTGAAGTAGCATAGCTATGCGACATTTCACTATAGTTTGCTCTTGTTTGGTCTACATTAATATTGTGCTTACTTTTTCACATGACAATAAATGTAAAGCCCAATAGGAAACAAATAGACTGTAAAAAAAATAATACAAAAAAAATGCCATGCTCTTTATATTACACCAGTAATGGTGCACTGCAACACACTTGGCTTGAGCATTCCTAGTTTTCGTCCTCTTTCTCTGTACGTTTATCGTTCATTTTCTCAGAGGTTGATGCGCTTGCTGCTTCCTGAGCAGCTCTTCCTTTCTCCACCCTAGCGGCCCGCTTCTTCTTTTCTTTCGTCGGCAACTATTCGCGTTAAAACTGATTAAGTCAATGTTTGTGTTGCAATTATTTAGGGAGTTTTCTTTAATTTTTCATTTAAGCTGGCACTTAAGTCTTCAATCTGCCTCAAGAATGATTTAAGATATGAAGAGGAAGGGGAAGTGATGGTGAAGGTGGCAGGGATGAGAACAGCGCCCGTACACATGACCCCGCACGGCTGCTCGCTGCAGAGAGTTGATTCTACAATAAAATAAAATAAAAATAAAAAGAGGAATAACCCTGGAGGTCAGTCATCACCCTGAAAGCGGATAGTAGACGTCACGTAGTATTTGTGTACCGAATTTCAGGTCAAACAGTTTGCGAGCTACAGGTGATATAAAATCCCGGACAGACAGACAGACAGCCACGGTGGCGTATTATATAGAAAGATGATTCTGAAATCGAATACCTGCCAAAAACCAGTACACCCCTCTTACCCAGCAGGGCTCCCTTCAACGCACCCTTTCCCAGGTTCAAGTCCTCTTTCCAGCACGTCTCTCACACGTCTTCAATGCCACTTCAGCCCACTCCTCGTTGTGAATAACTTCCATTTTAATTGTTTCACATACCTGACCGATTTTGCTTAATTTGAAAAACGACGGTGGTCTCGTTTACTAATTAGTTGGAAGTCAAAGAAACAGCTGCCAAAGTGCCTCCTTTAAAAGTACGCACCATATGAAAACACAAACTGGAATTGTATAGGTAGATACATATTATGATAACCATAGAAAAATGCTATAATATCATTTTTGTGAATGGTTGCCTGGTGCTGAAAGGCTGTAATTGTTAAAATTAAAAATAAAAAAAAAAACAACTTAAACAGTATTATGTAACTTAGTAACATGTAATTTACCAATTGTAATGCAATCCATAAAACCAATAAATGATATTAAAAAGAAAAGAAAAAACAGTAATTACGTATTTAATGGGTCTCCCTGCGTGTGATATCTGAGGCACTTGCTCACACTAACAGACAGATAGACGTTCCAGTCTATGCCTGCAAGGTGTAAGGAAAATGGATTTATAGAAGAGTTTATTCAGATGAAGTAGAAACTGTTTGGATCAATAAGTCATGGATAATTATGTTAAACCAGGCACTTTATCACCACCTGGAAGGTAAATATAAAGATGGGAATAAATATTAAAGTTTGTAATCTAATTATAAAGTCAATTTGTGAGTGTTTTCAAGTTTTTTTTTTAATGAGAGCTCACTGCAACAGTGTATTAACTAGGCTAGCGTAATTCTAAGGGACTGCTGGATTTTTAAAAAATATTTGTTGAAAAGAATCCATCCAGTTCAGGGTCACAGGGGCTGTAAAATACCCTGGAAGCAGAGCTCTGCATTCCTGCACATATCCAGTGGTACCACAGGACCTGACTCCAGGCTGCTGGACTGAAATTAAGAGCTGTGAGTTGTGAGTAGACGAAGCTGCGAGCTGAGTAGTAAATTAAGCTTAATGTCGGTAAATGTCAAGTATTACACATAGGGAGTAAAAATGTGAGGTTTGAATATACAACAATAGAAGGTCTGATAATCGAGAGTAGAAGGATTTAGAAGTTGCAGTGGACTCTAAACTATCAACAGCCACACAGTGTTCAGAAGGCATTAAACAGAGTGTCAGGTTATATAGCGCCTTGATGTGTGGAGTACAAGTCACAGGAGGTTCTGCTCAAGCTTTATAACACACTGGTGAGGCCTCATCTGGAGTACCGAGGTGCAGTTTTGGTCTCCAGGCTACAAAAAAGGACATAAAAGCACAAGAAAAGGTCCAGAGAAGAGCAACTAGGCTGATTCAGGGCGACAGGAGATGAATTATGAGGAAAAATTAAAAGAGCTGAGCCTTAAGGAGACGAAGAGGAGACCTGACTGAAGTGTTTAAAATTTATGAAGGGAATTAGTCCAGTGGATCGAGACGGTGACTTCAAAATGAGTTCTTCAAGAACACGGGGACACAGTTGGAATCTTGTTGAGAGTACATTTCACACAAGCATTAGGAAAATTAAATAAAACAGTGATTTGAAGTCCACTGGATGCAACCCATAACCCATAGTTAAAGAAATCCTGATACGGAACATTAGAACACTCCAGACCATAACAGGCCAAACAAAGCTCGCAAGTCCTATGCACTTATTTCTTCCAAAAAAACATCAAGCTGAGTTTTGAAAGTCCCTAAAGTCTTACTGTCTACCACACTACTTGGTCACTTACTCCAGGTGTCTGTGGCTCTCTGTGGAAAGAGAAACTTCCTAATCTTTGTGCAAAATTTACTCCAACTATGTCCCTGTGTTCCTGATGAACTCATTTTAAAATAACAGTCTTGATCTACTGGAATAATTTCCTTCATAATTTTGAACACTTCAGTCAGGTCTCCTCTTCATCTCCCTAAGGCTCAGCTCTTTTAATCTTTCCTCATAATTCATCTCCTGTAGCCCTGAAATCAGCCTAGTCGCTCTTCTCTGGACTTCTAGAGATACTAAGTCCTTTTTGTAGCCTGGAGACCCAAACTGCACACAGGACTCCAGATGAGGCCTCACCAGTGTGTTATAAAGCTTGAGCAGAACCTCCTGTGACTTGTACTCCACACATCAAGGCGCTATATAACCTGACAGTCTGTTAGCCTTCTTACTGGCTTCTGAACACTGTCACACATGGCAGTTGATCGTGTCTAGTCCACTTCGACTACTAAGTCCTTCTCATAAGACGTACTTTCGATTTTCAGACCACCCATATTGTATTCAAGCCTCACATGTTTACTTCCTACATGTAAAAATGTACATTTAATGACATCAAGGCGCTATATAACCTGACATTCTGCTGGCCTTCTTATGGGCTTTTGAGCACTAGTGACAAGCCCACTACGACTCCTAAATCCTTCTCATCAGGTGGACTTTTAGGGTTTCAGACCTCCCATTGTGTATTCAAGCCTCAAAATTTTACTTCTTATGTGTAATACTTTCCATTTACTGACATCAAGGCGCTATATAACCTGACATTCTGTTAGCCTTCTTAATGGCTTCTGAACGCTGCCTGGCAATTGATGATGTCGAGTCAACTGCAACTCCTAAATCCTACTCATAAGATGGACTTTTGATTTTCAAAGCTTCCTTTGTGTATTCCAACCTCACATTTTTACTTCGCATGTGTAATTCTTTACATTTTCTGACATTACACTTCATCTGCCACAAATCTGCCCAAGCCTGTCTGTTATCGAAGTCTTTCTGTGATGATTTCATGGATTCCAAATTATCTACGAATCCACCTATCTTGGTGTCATCTGCAAACGTAACCAGCTTGTTACTTATATCCATCCATTATCCAACCCGCTGTATCCTAACTACAGGGTCACGGGGGTCTGCTGGAGCCAATCCCAGCCAGCACAGGGTGCAAGGCAGGAAACAAACCCTGGGCAGGGCACCAGCCCACTACAGGGCGTGCACACACACACACCAAGCACACACCAAGGACAATTTAGAATCGCCAATGCACCAAACCTGCATGTCCTTGGACTGTGGGAGGAAACCCACGCAGACACGGAGAGAACATGCATACTCCACACTGGGAGACATTCACACCAGTGGCCCTCTGGAGGTCATTCTGTAGGGCACGAGCAGTGCTCAGCCTGTTTCGCCTTGCACAAAGGAGCAGGTATCAGTCCTGCTGATGGGTTGAGGACCTTCTACGGCCCTGTCCAGCTCTCCGAGAATAACAGCCAGTCTCCTGAAATCTCCTCCATGTTCTGGAGATTGTGCTGGGAGACACATTATACCTTCTTGCTGCAGCACGTGTGGATGTGCCATCCTGGAGAAGTTGGACAACCTGTACAACTTCTGTAGGGTTAAGGAATCGCCTCATACTGCCAGTAGAGATGATTACTCAAGCCAAAACTAGCACGAGTGGAAAACCAGCCAAAAAAGATGAAGAGGGAGAAACTTGAAATGACCTCTACATGTAAAACCAGTCCTGTTTTGAGGGTTTTCTAATTGTTGCCACTTTAGTGTACCTGTCGTTAAGTCAATGAACACCAATACAGCTGAAAGTGATTAACAATGACCTCAGCTGCTTAACCAACCAGAAAATTATCAGATAGGTTTATCTGATTTCATGCCAGGCCCAATAAAAAAAGTGTTCCTTTAATTTTTGTGAGCAGTGTATATCAACACGATATCTGGAGGTTGGACTCTGTCCCACCAAAATTGTTTTGATGTGTTTATTCTGAAATCAAACCAGAAGACGATACTGATACCAGAGACACGTTAAAGCGTATTTACGTCAATTTACCTCAATATAAAAGTGAAGTCAGCGTACCCAAAAATGTTGGAGGCCCTCGCTTTTGTGCTTGTACTGCACACCCGTTCTCTCTTTGCATGAACCAACAGGAGTCACCCTGGTGGGAGGAAACCCACGCAGACACGGAGAGAACATGCAAACTCCACACAGGGAGGACCCGGGAAGCGAACCTGGGTCTCCTAACTGCAAGGCAGCAGCTGCTACCCACTGCACCACCGTGCCGCCCTGTTACTTATATTCTTTTCTAAATCATTCCTACGTATTAAAAATATCAGCGCCCCCAACACTGACCCCTGCTGGACTCCACTCAACATCCACCAATTCTGATGAGGTTCCTCGTGAGATCACCCTCTGCTTCCCGTGTCTGCACCCATCTACTAACATCACCCTGAACTTTCACTTCTTTTAGTTTTTTAGACACGGTAACTAAAGATGGGCACAGCAAATCATTCCAGGAATGGAAGAAACAGTTAGGTCTTCTGTATTTTAAAAAGATAGTTAGTTAAAATTAAGACACAAGTTTGGTCAAATAGACAGCACTAATTGGTTACCAGTTAAGAACAACAACCTGCTCCCACTGCGGCCCTCCAGTTTGTGTAGATGCCACAATAACAAAGTGAGCACTGACTTAAACAAAATCAAAAATATGCCCTGAATCTCTGCAGTACAAAATGTAAAAATCTCTGAGCACCAATGAAATTAAACCACTAAATGTCACCTTGTATAGTAAGTGTAATTGATTTGTCACTTTGGCCATCACATGAACATCTGACTCGAAACATTAATAATGAATGACATGGAAACAAGCTGGGCGAATGCCACCATGTCAGACAAAGTCGTTTTCAGCATTTGCATCTTTTCCACACGGCCCAGTGGTTTTCTTTCTTTTATAATTATCGTCACAGTTTGCTTAGGCCCCTTGAGGGAAACATGTGGAGATCAAAGGTGAGTCTACTAAAAGGTGGTGTCTGTAAGCCCGCTCTGCTCTGCTCTCTCTTTAGGAAGGCGCTGAATGTGTGTGGCACCAGAAAGCCATTCCCAGAAGCCCACCAGCCTAACAGACGTCAGAAAAAAGGTGGAAGTAGCGAGTCTTTTGGTCAGGGTGGTCCCAAGCATGTGCCTAAGATGAAATAAAAAGTGCAGTTTTGCTAATGGATGTCAAAGTAGGGTGGTGGTAAGATGAGCCTCAGGGGTGTTTCACAGGTTTCATTTATTACAAAGATTTTTAGTTTGCTACCGGGAAGTTCAGAGCAGCTCTTTATGATTTTTTTTACACTGATTTCATATATGAAATCAGAATTAAGCTAGCACGTCCGTCAGGTTTTTGAAATACACGTCATTGACATTTTGACACTTTTGAATATCAATATAATATACTGCTCACCAAAATTAAAGGAACACTTTAAAGAAACACATTAGATACATCAGATCTCAATATGAAGTTGGATATCTATACAAATAACGACAGGGCAATGTCTTAGGAACAAAAGGATGCCAAGTCTTTCAATGGAAATAAAAGTTTTCTGCCTACAGAGGGCTCAATTGTGTAGACACCCTAAAATCAGAGTGAAATGAAGATGTGGCAGGCTAGTCC
Source organism: Polypterus senegalus (assembly GCF_016835505.1). Lineage (NCBI taxonomy): Eukaryota > Metazoa > Chordata > Cladistia > Polypteriformes > Polypteridae > Polypterus > Polypterus senegalus. The sequence goes on from NC_053169.1 coordinate 13,462,603, forward strand.
ATTTTTTCAAAAACTTAATTTCTGCTACTCAAAATGCCTTTCAGTATCTTGTGTGGCCCCACGAGCTTGTATGCATGCTTGACAACGTCGGGCATGCTCCTAATGAGACGACGGATGGTGTCTTGTGGCATTTCCTCCCAGATCTGTATGAGGGCATCCCTGAGCTGTTGTACAGTCTGAGGAGCAACCTGGCGGCGCCTAATGGACCGAAACATAATGTCCCACAGATGTTCTATTGGGTTTAAGTCAGGGGATCGTGAAGGCCATTCAATTGTTTCAATTCCTTCATCCTCCAGGTACTGCCTGCATACTCTTGCCACATGAGGCCGGGCATTGTCGTGCATTAGGAGGAAACCAGGACCTACTGCACCAGCGTAGGGTCTGACAATGGGTTCAAGGATTTCATCTTGATACCTTATGGCAGTCAGAGCACCATTTCCTACGCAGTAGATGTCTGTGCGTCCCTCCATGGATATGCCTCCCCAGACCATCACTGACCCACCACCAAACCTGTCATGTTGAACGACGTTGCAGGCAGCATATCGTTCTCCTTGTCTTCTCCAGACTCTTTCACGTCTATCACAGCTGCTCAGGGTGAACCTGCTCGTCTGTAAAAGTACAGGGCCAGTGGCGCACTTGCCAATTCTGGTGTTCTTGAGCAAATGTCAGTCGAGCTCTACGGCGCTGGGCAGTGAGCACAGGGCCCACTACAGGACGTCGGGCCCTCAGGCCATCTTCATGAAGTCTGTTCCTGATTGTTTGGGTAGAGACATTCACACCAGTGGCCCTCTGCAGGTCATTCTGTAGGGCACGAGCAGTGCTCAGCCTGTTCCGCCTTGCACAAAGGAGCAGGTATCGGTCCTGCTGATGGGTTGAGGACCTTCTACAGCCCTGTCCAGCTCTCCGAGAATAACAGCCAGTCTCCTGAAATCTCCTCCATGTTCTGGAGATTGTGCTGGGAGACACATTAAACCTTCTTGCTGCAGCACGTGTGGATGTGCCATCCTGGAGAAGTTGGACAACCTGTGCAACTTCTGTAGGGTTAAGGAATCGCCTCATACTGCCAGTAGAGATGATTACTCAAGCCAAAACTAGCACGAGTGGAAAACCAGCCAAAAAAGATCAAGAGGGAGAAACTTGAAATGACCTCTACATGTAAAACCAGTCCTGTTTTGAGGGTTTTCTAATTGTTGCCACTTTAGTGCACCTGTCGTTAAGTCAATGAACACCAATACAGCTGAAAGTGATTAACAATGACCTCAGCTGCTTAACCAACCAGAAAATTATCAGACAGGTTTAACTGATTTCATGCCAGGCCCAATAAAAAAAGTGTTCCTTTAATTTTTGTGAGCAGTGTATATCAACACGATATCTGGAGGTTGGACTCTGTCCCACCAAAATTGTTTTGATGTGTTTATTCTGAAATCAAACCAGAAGACGATACTGATACCAGAGACACGTTAAAGCGTATTTACGTCAATTTACCTCAATATAAAAGTGAAGTCAGCATACCCAAAAATGTTGGAGGCCCTCGCTTTTGTGCTTGTACTGCACACCCGTTCTCTCTTTGCATGAACCAACAGGAGTCACCAATCAGGCTCGGAGTGGATTTTCCCCGATAACGGTTTTCCAACACCTTTAAATCTTGATGAAATCTTTCCCCATACTCATTGATGACATCTCCCAGATTTGGTGGAAAAAAGTCGAATTGAGAATGTAAAAAATGTGTCTTCAGTGACATTCTGGTTCCTGTAAGCTGATACGCTGTCAGCAGGTTCTCCACAAGCTCACCGTTATTCTCTGCTCTGTGACTGTCAAGAAAATTCTGGAAAAGCCGCACGAATGAGGGTGCTGATTCAGTGGGCTTCAGTTTCCGTATGAACTCCTCGTCAACCATCAGTTCACGGATTTGGGGAACAACAGAAACACCTTCCTTAGTTTTGGCTTCACTTTTCTCGAGACCAAACTTACTTCTTAAATGCTGAAACGCATCGCCGTTTCTGTCCATTGCCTTGACAAGATTTTCAAAGTAATGGTGTATCTAACGAACAAAATGTCCTGAAATGCAACGTTATGTTTAGCAGTAAAACCTCGACCTACTGCACCGTCATGTCTGAGTTGTGTCATTATGCTTTAGTTCAGTGTTTCCCAACCTCGGTCCTGGGACCCCACTGTGACTGCAGGTTTTTGTTCCAACCAGATTCCTAATCAGTGAACCTGATAGCACTGATCTCATTTAATTAGCTGGTATTATTTTTCTCATATTCTAGATTCAGAAAAGCACAACAGCATGATTTTTACATTTATAAGACATTTACAAATATTTCTGCTTTTGCTATAGATTTAAATGCTTAACTCTCTTTTATTGATCTTATTCAATTTTGTACATTTTCTTTGCAGTTTTTCCCCTTTGTTGTATCTTATTAATGATAATTAAAAACGAGCAGAGCAGACACGCTGGCAAACAACACGGAATAATCAAAGGCTGCATCTACTTCAGTGTCAGACCCACTAATTAGTAAATAAAGGATTAATTAAACAATTAGAACACCCAAAGTAAAAAGTGACAACACTAGAACAATCCGAGTGAGAAGAGGCCATTCAGCCCAACAAAGCTCGTCGCTCCTATCCACTTAATTCTTCTAAACAAACATCAAGTCGAGTTTTAAAAGTTCCTAGCAAGACAGCAAGAAAGAAATGACTTTAAACTATTAAAAACAATGAAACCTGTAAAGAAAGAAAAAAAGAAAGACAAGATTACAGCAAGCAAGTAGCACTTTCTTACTGTCTTCCCCTCTCCCATCCATCCCCTGTATGCACTGAAAGAAAGAAAGAAAGAAAGAAAAAGAAAGAATATGCGAGTAAATACCATTAAAAGCAAGGCCAAGATTCCATTAGCGTGTGTGTGCTCAGGGCTCTCTTGTCTCTCCGCCATTCTTTCTCGGCTTTGTTTTCTAATCAGTGCTCACATTCACAGGGCACCTGCCGATTTTGCTGTTGTTTAAGGTACAGGGCATTGAAAATGCCATTCCTTGGCTGGATGTCCATTACATTAGCACCCCCAGTGCTATTAAAATCAGTGGCGCAGCTTTAATTGACTTTCGGTTTCATGGGCTGCACACAAGTTTTGAGAATTGAAAATCAGACTTACTTAATATGCCCCTCTTTACGTTCAGTAAATGTGAAGGTTTAAAATTAATGGGCGTGTGCTTTGGCGAGCCTGAGGAAGAAACTGAAAGCGGACCACATGTTCATTGCAAATTGTAGAGCCCTTGGTAGCCTCATTTGACTTCTGCGTCTAGGAAATGACAACAATCTGACCCATCCCTACAGTAGACCTCGATTCTATATGAGATAGAGGCTTAAAAATACGATTACAGGCAATTTGAATATTATGTGGTAACCACAACGGATAAAAGCTGACACAAAAACGACACAGTCACAATGGCTTATGGGTAGCTTGAAGGGACACAGCGCACCGCTCGGCTGTTAATCTAGTTGAAGCCAAGGTCAAATGAACATGGACGCTCCACTGCAGGACTGCAACATTGTTGAACGACACACCGTTGTGAGATTTTCTTTGGGCAGAGGGAGTGAAACCTGCTGAAATTCACCAAAGGATGTTGTCTTGTGGCAAATCAATAAGCTGTTTGGGTCCCTGTCTTCTGCAAATTTTATAGTACCCCAAGTCATCATGCACTATGGCATGTGCAGATCCACAGCTGATATCCAAATGTGCAGCAAGAACAGAAAACGTAATCCGACGGTCTTCTCTAAAGAAGGTAATCGCCATGTCGATGTGGGCTTGTGTGCAAGATGCTGATGGTCAACCAGATCGATTTTCAGTAGTCACACCGCTTCTTCCCACTGTAAACCTTTCAACCTGTTCATAAACTTTTCGTTGAATTCTGGCTGTTTTCACTGATATACTGAGCCGACATCCTTCTGTGAATTTCTGCAGGTTTCATTTCCTCTGCCCAAAGACATATAACTGTGGCGTGTTATCCAACCATTGTTCAATCCCGCTGCGGAGTGTCCATGATCATTTGGCCTTAGCTTCAACAAGACTAACGGCAGAGTGCTGTACTGTGCATGTTAGAGCCACCAATATGCCATTTTGAAAAACGTGTTGTATTGTGTTACAAATTGCCGTTACTTTTTGATTTATCCTTGTAGTATATTATTTAAATTTAATAATGTTAATAATAAAATTCACTGAACAGGACTGAATGGACTCAATAAAGGACTAAATTATTATTATTATTATTATTATTATTATTTACTGGATGAGTCAGTATGGAATTTGCATATTCCCCACATATACTATATGGACAAAAGTATTTGAAAATCCCTCCAAATTATTGAGTTATTGACTTAATGCCTGACTGTCACATGTCTGTGTCTCATAAAGTGAATTGAACTAGTCTATGAAGGACTATTTGAGAGATTTAAAAGGCACTATATAGGATAGATAGATAGATAGATCATGCATGGGTGTCACAGGATTCCTTTCTGGACTGTGCTGATGCATGTGGTACCACCCCAGGGCAAAAGGGGCACTGTCACTAACAGTATCATCCCTTTTTTCTTTTTTTTTTAACAAATCTGTATCCTCATATGTGATCGTTCAGTATTTAGTGAGTGGTATTATCTATTTTTGCAGTGCTCTTTGTCGGCATTTGTTAAGGAGCGTAGGGTACGAATACAGTCGTTTTACTCTTGTGTTGTATTTCTGAGGTGGCAAAGATAGATTGGCCATGTAGCTCTGTGAAGGGGATTACTTGTGTTCTCTTTTGGACAGAGTGCTGGCTCTGAGTCTAGGGATCTGCATTGGTAATCGGAAGGTTGACGGTTTGAATCTCGTAAATGCCAAGAGGGACTCTGCTCTGTAGGGCCCTTGAGCAAGGCTCTTAACCTGCAGTCGCTCCATCCTGGGTATGACATTAATCTTCATCCAGCTCTGCATGTAGGCCCTCCAACCTGTAGGGAAACACCTGGGGGTCGGCAGCAGAATTGGCACATCATCCAACATAAAATCCTCCCACTGGTTCCATTCCATCTGAACTATTGTGGTGCTGAGGTGTCCCCTGCCACATGGCTGCACTCGGGTCCTAATCTGGATCCTGAGTTGGTTTGTTGTGTGGTGGGTGCGGCAATGCACTGTATCACTGTGTGCCCCTAACCTCTCACATCTCTTTTGTGTGTTGTACTTATCTAATTTTTTTCACACCCAATGCATGCCCAATCTGCCTGGAAGGGGGGCTCTCTCACTCTCTCTCCCTCTCCCTCTTACCGTTTCCAAACATTTGTTCCATTTTTTTTCCTACAAGGTTTATTTGTTGAAGTTTTCTTCTTGTCTTTTTTAAGACAAGGTTGAGGGGCTGTCAAAAAGAGAGCCCATGAAAGTCCATTGAGGCATTCCTTTGTCATTAAATGGGGTTGCCCAGTTGGCACCTTAACTATTGTAATTCCTTTGTCCTTTTACAATAGATAGATAGATATGAATGGCACTATATATTAGATAGATCGATGTAAGGCACTGTATAATAGATAGATAAATATATAAGACATGTTATGATAGATAGATAGATAGATAGATAGATAGATAGATAGATAGATAGATAGATAGATAGATAGTGTGAACAGTCAAAGGGTGTTGCCGAGCCCCCATACCCCACATACACAAGACCCAACACCACTCTGGTTCAATAAAATGATTTCTATTGTGGGAAACCCTTCTAGTAAAAGTTTCCCACATTCACAGTTGTTAAGAAGACAATTAACACAGCCAATACACCAAATAAATACTCGCTCTTCAGTCTTTCTTTTCTCTATAGATATGAAAGGCACTAAATAATAGATAGATCAATGTAAAGCAATGTATAGATAGATAGATAGATAGATAGATAGATAGATAGATAGATAGATAGATAGATAGATAGATAGATAGATAGATAGATAGATAGTGTGAACAGTCAAAGGGTGTTGCAGAGCCCCCATACCCCACATACACAGCACCCAACACCACTCTGGTTCAATAAAATTATTTCTATTGTGGGAAACCCTTCTAGTAAAAGTTTACCACATTCACGGTTCTTAAGAAGACAATTAACACAGCCAATACACCAAATAAATACTCGGTCTTCTGCCTCTCATTTCTCTATAGATATGAAAGGCACTATATAATAGATAAATCAATGTAAGGCGATGTATAATAGATAGATAGATAGATAGATAGATAGATAGATAGATAGATAGATAGATAGATAGATAGATAGATAGTAATGTATTTGTCCCCAGTGGGAAATTTGGAATTTTATGAAAACTCATTTAGGAATAAAAAATTAAGAAATACACCCGCACTCTCACACTACTGACAAGTAACTAGCCGATCCTCTGTACAGAGCAAAACCTCCTTTCTATCCCTTTGCACTGGATTGAGGTAATCAACAAATAAAGTGTTATTTAGTCCTGCTGCAGTGTTGCCATTGATCTTACAAAGACGGAGTAGCCCTGTCCCTGTCCCTGTGCCTGTCCCTTTCACTGGCCCCCTCCCTGTCCCTTTCCCATTCTGTCTCCAGCAGCCTGCAGTCCCGACCCCAACTGGTTCCCCACTATATACAACCTACGTGATTTATGTCTCCTGGCTCACATCTTTTCTGTTACATTTTGGAAACGACAAAGAGCAGAAGAAATATTTGAAATGAGCAGCAGCTATGTGAACTTCTTTAAAAGATAGTTTACTGAGAAATCAGAAATCACAGAAAAATTCATCTAATTGAAGTACAAAGAAGAAGAACTAATTGCAGTGTGAATTATTTTCATTGTGGTGCCTTTGTTCCATTGGGAATAAAAAGTAACCTACTGTCGTTGCCATGCAGCATGAAGGGTGCAGCTTATTTATCTTTTCTTATTAATTAGTAGCTTGCCTGATTACTTTATTCTTTGATTAAAGATCAATTAACAGCCCACCCAATTTGGAAACTGTGCAGTTCTTTCCAGATTTTAACTGTGATCCTCACTAGTTTATGCATAAAAAGAATCAAAATTGACTAAAACCTCCAGATTTGTGCCTGTTCTAAATAACGTCTGCGGCTTACCGTTCAAGACTATTCAGAAGGTTATTAATTGCTAGGACTGTGCAGTGGATCACAATTTTTCTGACCACTATGAACAAACCTATTCTGTCATGGAATCACACCACGATCTTGCCCACTGTGATAACTGGCAGTGACAAGCTGTTGATTTCCAACCGCAAATCTGCAACATCTTGACTACAAATACCCTGAGGAGCAGCTCATTTATGCTATGAATGTGGGTGTCCAGTGGCTCTAAGCACTGCAAGCGGAGGGCTTCCTGGTGACATCAGCTGAGCTATCTCCTTGCTCAACTACTATCTTTTGTGAAGCACCACCACTACACTCCAGCCATTTACAGTGCAAATCTTACCAGCTACTTTAAGTGTTTTGTCATCAAATTCCACCACAATTTGTCCAAGTCCAGACATTTGCATTGTGGTAATTGTTGGTGGCCAGCTGCTGGTTATCAGTCACAAACCTGCAACATCTGGATTACAAAGGCCGGCAGAGGACACTCCTTTACACTGTGAACAATGGGTGTTCACCAGCCTCTAAGCAGTGCAGCGGAGGGCTTCCTTGTCATGTCACCTTAGCCCTCAAGAACTTAGTTTCTACCTTTCGCACACCATCAAGACACTAGACCCATACAGAGCATCCAGAAAGTATTCACAGCGCATCACTTTTTCCACATTTTGTTATGTTACAGCCTTATTCCAAAATGGATTAAATTCATTGTTTTCCTCAGAATTCTACACACAACACCCCATAATGACAACGTGAAAAAAGTTTACTTGAGGTTTTTGCAAATTTATTCAAAATAAAAAAATTGAGAAATCCCATGTCCATAAGTATTCACAGCCTTTGCTCAATACTTTGTCGTTCCACCTTTGGCAGCAATTCCAGCCTCAAGTCTTTTTGAATATGATGCCACAAGCTTGGCACACCTATCCTTGGCCAGTTTCGCCCATTCCTCTTTGCAGCACCTCTCAAGCTCCATCAGGTTGGATGGGAAGCGTCGGTGCACAGCCATTTTAAGATCTCTCCAGAGATGTTCAATCGGATTCAAGTCTGGGCTCTGGCTGGGCCACTCAAGGACATTCACAGAGTTGTCCTGAAGCCACTCCTTTGGTATCTTGGCTGTGTGCTTAGGGTCGTTGTCCTGCTGAAAGATGAACCGTCGCCCCAGTCTGAGGTCAAGAGCGCTCTGGAGCAGGTTTTCATCCAGGATGTCTCTGTATGTTGCTGCAGTCATCTTTCCCTTTATTCTGACTAGTCTCCCAGTTCTGCCGCTGAAAAACATTCCCACAGCATGATGCTGCCACCACCATGCTTCACTGTAGGGATGGTATTGGCCTGGTGATGAGCGGTGCCTGGTTTCCTTCAAATGTGACGCCTGGCATTCACACCAAAGAGTTCAATCTTTGTCTCATCAGACCAGAGAATTTTGTTTCTCATGGTCTGAGAGTCCTTCAGGTGCCTTTTGGCAAACTCCAGGCGGGCTGCCATGTGCCTTTTACTAAGGAGTGGCTTCCGTCTGGGCACTCTACCATACAGGCCTTATTTGTGGATTGCTGCAGAGATGGTTGTCCTTCGGGAGAGGGTCTGCTCTCTCCACTGAGGACCTCTGGAGCTCTGACAGAGTGACCATCGGGTTCTTGGTCACCTCCCTGACTAGGCCCTTCTCCCCCGATCGCTCAGTTTAGATGGCCGGCCAGCTCTAGAAAGAGTCCTGGTGGTTTCGAACTTCTTCCACTTACGGATGATGGAGGCCACTGTGCTCATTGGGACCTTCAAAGCAGCAGACATTTTTTCCGTAACCGTCCCCAGATTTGTGCCTCAAGACAATCCTGTCTCTGAGGTCTACAGACATATCCTTTGACTTCATGCTTGGTTTGTGCTCTGAAATGAACTGTCAACTGTGCGGCATTCTATAGACAGGTGTGTGCCTTTCCAAATCAGGTCACATCAACTGAATTTACCACAGGTGGACTCCAATGAAGCTGCAGAAACATCTCAAGGATGATCAGGAGAAACAGGAGGCACCTGAGCTCAACTTTGAGCTTTATGGCAAAGACTGTGAATACTTATGTACATGTGATTTGTCAATTTTTTTATTTTTAATAAATTTGCAAAAATCTCAAGTAAACTTTTTTCACATTGTCATTATGGGGTGTTGTGTGTAGAATTCTGAGGAAAAAAATGAATTTAATTCAATTTGGAATAAGGCTGTAACATAACAAAATGTGGAAAAAGTGATGCCCTGTGAATACTTTCTGGATGCACTGTAGATAGTGCTGCCGAATACAGCAAGTGTTTTGTCATAAAATCTCACCACCATTTATCCCTGTCTAGATGTTTGCATTGTGGTAACTGTTGGTGGCCAACTGCTAGTTTCCAGCTGCAAACCTGCAGCATTTAGATTACAAAGGCCCTCAAAAGCAGCTCCATTCTACTTTGAGCAATATGTGTACACTGCCTCTAAACCAGGGCTAGTTAATCTGAGGTCTGTGGACCCCTATGGGTTTCAGGGGGTCTGTGAAGGTCAGATAAAAATTAACATTTATATTCAAATTAACATTTATATTCACTATATATATATATATATTTTTATATATATATATATATATATTTATTTTTTTTTCTCATGTGAAATTTCTTGCATGATTTTTCTCGTGCGTTATGTCTCTTGCTGTTATTTTTCTTGCATATTATTCTTCTCACAAGCATTTATCTCACCTAAGCCTAATGCATGAGTTACATACTCATGAGAAAAATAACACGCAAAAAAAATAATGGCGAGAAAAATGTTGCGCGAGATAAGATGAGGTCATCATACAGCTCATCCCTCTTGACCCAATCAATGGTTTCCCATAGAAAGAAATGAAAGAAAATGAACCCTACTACAGTGGCGCCCAGTAGGCATTTCTTTGCCAAGGTTTACTATCAAAACAAAAAGTTGAAATAGGTTAGATGTCAAAGATGATATGCGTGTCAACTTGTCGAAGACCATTCCACAGTTTCATATTCTTATTCAAGGCAAACAAGAACAACCTTCTCATTGAAATAAAGGAGATAACGAGAGAGTAGATGTAGTATTGGCAGTAGTAATGGTAGTAGAAAACGTAGTAGTAGTAAGTAGATATGTTTTAACTTGTGCAAGAAGATTGTATTTCACAATTATAACAAGTGGCCATTACTTTTTGCATACTGTATATACTCACTAATAAGTCGGGTCGTGAAACCCGAAAAATCAATCATAAAATCAGACCCCGACTTACACACCCATTCAAAAATGTGATACTTAATATATTTTTTTAACATCTTTCCTCTTCCAATCTCACACCAGTTTCTCACATGCATTGAACTTTGTTGCAGCAGCGCAGTTACCAATTCCTTTCGCTACTTCAACGATGTTTAATTTAAAACTAGCTTGATATTTTCTTCTGATTGAGATAAGGGATGCTCTTACGATAAAGGTGTATGAGGGTGTGAGATACAAAAAACACAAATCAGTGCAAACGTCACTACGGAACAATTTGGGTATTACCGTGTGGTCATGAAGACACAATACATAGAAAAAAATAAGGCCACGTGCTTCGTGGCTCCTCTATCAGCTTTGCGTTAGCATATCGTAATCTCTTGGACCGATAGCTTGAGTTTTCCGCATTTGACTTATACGACTGACAATATAAAATACTGGAAATTATACAGTAAAGCCCTGATTCATCTGCGGGAGAACTTATCCACGAGTATATACGGCAAGTGCTTTTTTTAGATTGTTTACTTTAAAGTTTAATAATACTTTGTTTATGTCATATACAGTAAGTATTAGACAATCAAATCTTGATAAGTAAAGTATATTATATTCATTCCATGCAAAGTTGTGTTTATGTGAATATTTCTTGGGAAAGGGATCCATAGCTTTCATCAGATTCTTAAAGGCGTCCACGATTAAAAAAAGGTTATGAATCACCGCTCTAAACAATGCAAGTGGAGGGCCTGTTGATGGGGTCTCCTTAGGTCTTTCTAACTCAGCCCCTACCTTGTGCACAGCACCACCACTACACTAGACCCAAACTCAATGCAAATCCTGCTGACTATGGCAAATGTTTTGTTATGTAATCACACCATGATCTGTCCCAATCCAGACGTTTGCACTGTAGTAACTGTCAGTGGCCAGCTGCAAACCTGCAACGTCTCAATTACAAAGGTCCTCAGAAGCAGCACCTTAATGCTGGAATGGTATTGCACAGGTGATGAGCAGTATCTGGTTTCCTCTTCACAAATCTTGGTTTCATCAGATTAGATAATCTTGTCCTTTAGTTGCTTATTTCCAAACATCAAGTATGCTTCCACAAGTCTTTTGCTGAAGAAAGGCCTCTGTCTGGCCACTCTGTCCAGATCAGTGGCATGTTGCAGTGATGGTTGTCCTTCTGGAAGTTTCCTCCATCTTCATACAGGTTCTTAGAGTGACCATCAAATTCTTGGTTAACTAACGTGCTATGGTCGTTCTCCCATGATTGCTTACTTTGGCTGGGTTGCCAGCTCTAGGAAGAGTCATAGTTAACCCAAACTTCTTCTTCCACTTAAAATGTAATTGTAGCCTGCCCCTGCCCCTCTAGTAGTGGAGTCAATGAAGGCTCTGATTGGGGCTTTCGAGAGACTGAGTGAGGAGTCTGAGTGTCTGGGCTTGCGAGGGTCCTCATAAAAATCAACAGCTAGGCCTTTAATGACCTCTTGGGCATGGCCATCAGCAGTGTGTCTGTCTGTGCAGAGAGTGTCAACCTCGTCGAGAGGTTTATTTACCTCAGCAGTGACATTCATGTCTCTGGTGACTCTTCCTATGAAGTCAGTGGATGGATTGGGAGAGCATGGGGGGTCATGAGGTCGCTGGAAAGGGGCTTGTGGTTTTCCTGATATGATCCAAGTCTTTAGATTCCTGGTGCTTCCTGTCTTGCTATATGGTTGTGAGACATGGACGCTGTCTAGTGACCTGAGACAGAGACTGCTCTCCTGGTGCTGTGTCTCTTCGGAGAATCCTTGGGTACTGCTGGTTTGACTTTGTGTTGCCCATGGATTCCCAAGTGAGGCACATGACCTGCATTGTGAGGGAGCATCAGTTACAGCACTATGGCCATGTGGCGCCATTACCTGAGGGTGATCTGGCTCATTGTTGAGGACCTGAGTGGCTGGACCAGGCCAAAGGGAAACCCATGTAACACCTGGCTGTGACAGATAGAGGGTCATTTCTGGAGTGTGGGACTGGACTGCGTGTCTGCCTGGGGGGTTGCCAACCAGTACCCTGAGCTGTTTCGTTGTGTGTTGGGTGCGGCAACGTGCTGTACCAGTCCATGCTCCCCAGCCTGACCTGATCTGACCTGATCAGTGCCTCAACATAATCCTGTCTATAAACTCTGCAGGTAATTCCTTCAATTTCATGACTTGGTTTTTACTCAACTGTCGGTCCTTCTACAGTATAGACAGGTGGGTGTCTGTCCTAATCATGTCTAGTCTGTGGACTCCAAGCAAAGTGTAGAAACGTCTCAGTAATAATCAGCAGAATGTGAAGTATCTGAACCAAATTTCAAGTGTCACAGTAAAGGGTGTGAATATTTGTGTCAATATGATATTTCCGTCTTTTTTTTTTTTAAATTGCAAAAATTCCTAAAATCCTACTTTCACTTTGTCATTCTGGGGTATTGAGTGTTGTGGGGGAAAAAGTACATTTAAATGATTTTACAACAAGGCTGCAGCCTAGCAAAATTTATAAAAAGGGAAGGGATCTGAAAACTTTCTACAGCCACTGTACAAAATACTTTACAATGAATGAAAAGAAATGGGAAATTGAATATAAACCAGGAAAGAAACCTTCCGTGCATATCCCTGAGAAATGTGGGAGAAAAAGCAACGGATATGGGGATAATCCACAAATTCGACATGGACAGCAATCGGGTACAGGATATGACAGCAATTAGACAGCAAGGATCATGAAGGATCGGCTATATGCTATTTCCTGTTGGCAGTGGTGACGGGCAGGTTGATAGATGAGGTCAGACAGGAGTCTCCATGGACTATGATGTTCGCGGATGACATCATGATCTGTAGTGAGAGTAGACCGCAGGTTAAGGCAAACCTGGAGAGGTGGTGGTACGTGCTGGAGAGAAGTGGGATTGAAAGTCAGTTGGAGGAAGACGGAGTGTGAATGAGAGGGAAGTAGGTAGTTGAAGGGTGCGGCTGCAAGAAGCAGAGGTGGTGAAGGCAGATGAATTTGAATACTTGGGTCCAACAGTCCAAAGCAACAGAGAGTGCGGAAGAGAGGTGGAGAAGGGAGAGAAGGGTGGGTGGACTTGGTGGAGAAGAGTGTCAGGAGTGATTTGTGATAGAAGAGTAACTGCAAGAGTGAAAGGGAAGGTCTATAGATTGGTATGTAGACCAGCTATGTTGTATAGTTTGGAGACGGTGGCACTGACGAAAAGACAGGAGGCAGAGCTGGAAGTGTCGGAGTTGAAGATGCGATGATTTTCGCTAGGGTAGACTGGAGTAGGAATGAGGATATTAGAGGGGACAACACAGGTATGACAGTTTGGTGACCAAGTGAGAGAGAGTCGATCAAGATGGTTTGAGCACGTGCAGAGGAGAGATGAGGGGTACGTCGAGTAACTGCCAGGCAAGAAGAAAAGTGGAAGGCCAAAGAGGAGGTTAACGGATGTGTTAGATAGATAGATAGATAGATAGATAGATAGATAGATAGATAGATAGATAGATAGATAGATAGATAGATAGATAGATAGATAGATAGATAGATAGTGGGAGGACATGAAGGCAGTCGATGTGGCAGAGGATAAATGGTGAAGGATGATCTGCTATGGTGACCTCTAAATGGGAGCAGCCGGAAAAAGAAGAAGAAGAGACCACCATGCTAAAAGTCTTATAATATTCTAATTATTTGGATTTTTGATAGACATTTACACATTATCCTTTTCTTTAAAAGTAAAATAAAGCATGTGTAAATGTTTGAGTTAAATAGAGATAATAAATATAAAGACATTTCAGACTAGCTCTGTAATTGCTTAAGCTTTTACTCTGAGCCACTTGCCCCTTAAAGTACTGTTCCAGTTGATGATAACGTGATTACTTTTCCTATCATAACTGTCATTTTGTACTGTTTTAGTGGCATTATATCCAGGATTTATTTCTTAGATTTTGATGCCTTCTTTACTATGACCAAATCTTGAACCCTCTAGTGAGTGAGATTGAGTTTAAATATACAATCAAACATGCGCTGAATGGACAAACATAACCAGAGGGAAGAAAGAAAAGATATTTGTAAAAATATTTCTTAAGCTTGCAATTTGTTTCGGTTTTGAAGAGATAAAAAAAAACATACTCCAAACCTATATCAATAAAGATTATATGATCAATGCAGCATAAAATAAATGACAGCTTAAGTGTTCCAGAGGGTATGTCCTTGCACAGGACAATAGTCTCAGCCATGAAATGAAATAATATAAGTGGACATTCCAGCATATTATTTGAAACACTAAACAGCCTCAGGATTATGGCTTGGAAAGAAAACAACGGATTTTTTTCAAAAAATATTTTACGAGTATATTTAGTTCCTAAGATCCAAATCATTTCCCATCTGTTTTTATGAGCGTTGAAATCCTCCATTCACTAACTGTAAAGTCAGGTACTCATTGATTTAAGATAAAGAGTCGAGCCTGTAAGTGTCGGCATTCATCTCTCTATCCATTTACTGAACGTGTTATTTCCAGCGGAGTCCTTGGAAGCAGTTGCCCATCTTGGGAGCAAATGTAGCAAAGCAGGAACCAACCCTGAAGGAGACGTAGTCCTTGAGAAGGGCACACTAACTGTTATGCCTTTAGCAGTGAAGGCTGAAAGACTTTCAGATGGGAAACCCAAGATAAAACATTAAGTCTAAGCCAAGAGAAGGTTTGTAACCAAAAATCAGACCTATCTTTTACCAAAGCCCAATCAGAAACCAAAAGGCATACTTGAGAAAACTAATGCAAGAAGTCTGTGTTTTTGGAAAATCAAAAAGCACTTACAGCAAAGCACATCTCAGAAAGTCAGGTAATGCAGGATCCCCAAGCTTTATAACCTCTATTCAATAGCGTCATAGGTTGTGAACGCCGGTTCAACAACCGTACACAAGCAAAGTCCAAAACGTTGATGCCCACAAGAAAAAATATGGCGTTACAATAAGATTTTAAATATTTTTAACAATTTCAGCTATTCACCACTAAGGAATCTATGAATTTTCCCTCTTCCAAAACCTACACAAATACACAAAGAACATGAGATAAACACTAAAAAAATCCATAAAAAAACTCTCCATTTATAAAATGCTAACATCTATTAGTCAGTCACGCGATTACATGCAAACTACTGGGCTAGAACCTTTAAGTTGAACTTTCAGATCATGACCTGTGCTAATAGTGGCAAACTGATCACATAATCATCATTGTTCCCAGGTTTATTAATTGTTAAACCGCCGGAACCGGCTATAGTCAGTTCCCAATACAATTTGCCAACACGCCGGAGCCGATTATATTTGGTGATGTACATTCATTAAACGCCACAACTGACTATAGTCGGTTCCCAGTACAATTTGCCAGCATGCTGGATCTGATCAGTCCATGCCATACATTCGTTGAGCAGCCAGCTCATGACCACTGCCATCCTGTAGTGAATCAGCGTCACTGTCCCTGGGTTTCAGCTGCTGCACTAGATTAGCCTGCAAGCATCAGCGTTGGCCTCTGTGTGCCTGCGTACAGCCATGGACACAAGTTTAAAACTCTTTAAACCAAACGTTTCCCACCACCACAGCCACAAGTACAATAAGCACAATAGTACACTCTTTGTCTTTTCTCTGTCAGTCACTGGTTACTGCATCCTCCATTCCTCCCTGCAAACTTCGACCCCCTTACTCCCAACTCTGGCTCCCTGAAGTGAGGCAGGCAGCTCCTTTTATCCAGTTCCTGGTGGTGCTTCTGGTGATATGATGAGGTTGTAGGGACTTCCAAATCCTGCAGCTCCCCCTGGTGGCATCCACGGGACCCGACAAGACTGTCTCCTGCGACTACAATACCTGGTATGACTTGTTAACACCCATGAAGGGATCCGAGCCTAGGCTCACTGTCATTTAGTGTCCTGAGGCAGACAAAGCCCTGCATGAGCTGTCTCCCCCATCCGTCCAGCTTGAGGGCATCCTGGCAGGGCCAGACTCCTGGCCGTCCCTCACAATATATATCTGTATATTTATAAAATTCAACGTCTGTCTGTCTGTCTGCTTTTCATGACAGAACTACTTAATGGATTCGTATTGGGGTTTTTTCTATAATTTGCTTGAACATTGATTTTGCGAGTTCTTGCAGAAGCTATATATTCACACTAATCCGAGACAGAGGCTTTGGGCCGAGTAGCAGGGGAAGCATGACGTCAGGAGTGGGGAGCCTGAGCAGGGCCCTGCTTGCTGTCCTGTTTCACTACTACACAGGCGGAGCTGCGGGGGACGGCTAGTGCTAATATATACACACATACATACATATATATATGTATAAACACACACTGTACATACATACATATAAATATTGTAAATACATATAGATATAAATGTATATAAATACACATACATACAAATATATATATATATATATATATATATATATATATATATATATATAGTGACAGATAGGGGCTATCGCTCCCTTGAACCCTCAGACTTAACTCCAATGTTGGGGTTCTTTGACCATTTTAAAGTCCAGCACACTCATAGTGTCCATGCACCAAACACCTTTTGAGTCCGTTTCTCTCCATTCTGGACTTCTCCAGCCACTTTTTTCTCCAGTCCTCCCATATATATAGTATACAGGTTTACCTTTTCTTTTTTTAGGGTAATGTATTAAGCTGAGCTTGAAATGAAATTAAAGTGTTTTGGGGACATATTTAGGGTTTAAACTATTAAAATAGACATTTATAGGCATTTTTTTGACCACATCCAAAATTTGCGGTTTTTCACAATTCACGGGTGCTCTAGGAACATAACCCCCGCGAATTTCGGGGGTTGTCTCTATATATATATATATATATATATATATATATACACACTCACCTAAAGGATTATTAGGACCACCATACTAATATGGTGTTTGACCCCCTTTCGCCTTCAGAACTGCCTTAATTCTACGTGGCATTGATTCAACAAGGTGCTGAAAGCATTCTTTAGAAATGTTGGCCCATATTGATACGATAGCATCTTGCAGTTGATGGAGATTTGTGGGATGCACATCCAGGGCTTAAAGCTCCCGTTCCACCACATCTCAAAGATGCTCTATTGGGTTGAGATCTGGTGACTGTGGGGGCCATTTTAGTACAGTGAACTCATTGTCATGTTCAAGAAACCAATTTGAAATGATTCGAGCTTTGTGACATGGTGCATTATCCTGCTGGAAGTAGCCATCAGAGGATGGGTACATGGTGGTCATGAAGGGATGGACATGGTCAGAAACAATGCTCAGGTAGCCCGTGGCATTTAAACGATGCCCAATTGGCACTAAGGGGCCTAAAGTGTGCCAAGAAAACATCCCCCACACCATTACACCACCACCACCAGCCTGCACAGTGGTAACAAGGCATGATGGATCCATGTTCTCATTCTGTTTACGCCAAATTCTGACTCTACCATTTGAATGTCTCAACAGAAATCGAGACTCATCAGACCAGGCAACATTTTTCCAGTCTTCAACTGTCCAATTTTGGTGAGCTCGTGCAAATTGTAGCCTCTTTGTCCTATTTGTAGTGGAGATGAGTGGGGTCTTCTGCTGTTGTAGCCCATCCGCCTCAAGGTTGTGCGTGTTGTGGCTTCACAAATGCTTTGCTGCATACCTCGGTTGTAATGAGTGGTCATTTCAGTCAAAGTTGCTCTTCTATCAACTTGAATCAGTTGGCCCATTCTCCTCTGACCTCTAGCATCAACAAGGCATTTTTGCCCACAGGACTGCCGCATACTGGATGTTTTTCCCTTTTCACACCATTCTTTGTAAACTCTAGAAATGGTTGTGCGTGAAAATCCCAGTAACTGAGCAGATTGTGAAATATTCAGACCGGCCCATCTGGCACCAACAACCATGCCATGCTCAGAATTGCTTAAATCACCTTTCATTCCCATTCTGACATTCACTTTGGAGTTCAGGAGATTGTCTTGACCAGGACCACACCCCTAAATGCATTGAAGCAATTGCCATGTGATTGGTTGATTAGATAATTGCATTAATGAGAAATTGAACAGGTGTTCCTAATAATCCTTTAGGTGAGTGTATATATATATATATATATATATATATATATATATATATATATATATATATATATATGTAAAGACCGAGGAGACAGTAGCAAGTGTTGGGGTTTTCCGGCCCCGTATATTGTAAATACAAAACAAAAGGTCAAAATCATAAACAAAACAGTTCATATCGCGCCGACTCCTGGCGTCCGCGCCATTTTATTGGGGAGGAGCGGAAGTGGAGGAATGCGGGAAGGACCGCAAGGGAGGATGGGAAGGATGACGTCAGGGCAAGATGGCGGAGGAAGGGCGGAAGTATCGCACTGCGGTCAATCCAGGCCTATGGTGCAGGAAGGTCTTTTTTCTATGAGGAAGCAGAGGGAGAAAGTTAATACCCCACCATTCCCTGGCGCGAGTGGTTTCCCAGGTGCTATCGAATCAATCCGCTGCCTCCTACTGGCGTGCGTGACACGATCCCCCTTAGCCCAGGACCGTCAGGTCGGGCGGACCTAACCGAGAGGTCGTGAATACGAGAGAGGGCATCGGCATTGGCCTGAAGGGTGCCCGCCGATAAGTGACAGTGAACTTATACGGCTGTAAGTCCAGGAACCACCTGGTGACCCGCGGATTCGACTCTTTGTGTAGGGACATCCACTGAAGTGCAGCGTGATCAGTCACCAGAGCGAATTCGCGACCCAGCAGGTAGTACCGGAGGTGGGTCACTGCCCACTTAATGGCCAAGGCCTCCCTCTCCACTGCAGCGTGCGGTCCCCGGTCCATCAGTTTCCGGCTAAGGTACATCACAGGGTGCTCGACACCATCGGCGCTTTGGCTCAGCACGGCACCCAGGCCTGTGTCCGGCGTCGGTCTGGAGAATAAGCGGAGCCCAAAATCGGGCGTCCGTAACACAGGTGCCGGCGTTAGGGCCTTCTTTAGGTCACTGAACGCGTGTTCTGCTTTGTCGGTCCACACCACGATAGGGGCGCCCTTTTGTCAGGTCAGTCAAGGGTGCTGCTCTTTCGGAGAAACGAGGAACAAACCGGCGGTAGTAACCCGCAAGCCCCAAGAAAGCCTGCACCTGTTTCTTGGTACTCGGACGGGCCATTCTAAGATGTCTTTAACTTTGGAGCTCTGTGGCGCACCTGTCCTTGTCCCACGAGGTAGCCTAAATATTTGGCCTCCTTTAATCCAAAAACACTTCCGGGGTTTATGCGGAGGCGGCTTTAGCCAGTGTTAGGAGGACAGCTGCGACCTGCAGTAGATGCTCCTCCCAGGTGCGGAATAGATGACAACGTCATCCAGGTAAGCGGCACTATAGGACTGGTGGGGCTTCAGCACTCTATCTACCAGGCGTTGGAAGGTCGCCGGGCCCGTGCAGCCCAAATGGGAGGACCTTGTACTGCCAGTGCCCGCTAGGGGTGCTAAAGGCCGTTTTCTCCTTTGCGGATGCCGTTAAAGGAATTTGCCAATACCCTTTTGTCATGTCAAGGGTAGTCAGATATCGAGCCGTACCCAGCCGCTCAAGGAGGTCGTCAATGCGGGGCATGGGGTAGGCATCGAACTTGGAGATCTGATTCAGCGTCTAAAGTCATTACAGAACCTCCAGGAGCCGTCTGGCTTGGAGACGAGGACAATAGGGCTGGACCAGGGACTATGGCTCTCTTCAATTATGTCCATGTCCAACATACGTTTCACCTCCAGTTCGACCTCTGCGCGTTTTGCCTCCGGGAGTCGGTAGGGCCTCTCCCGGACGATTACCCGGGCTCCGTGACTATATCGTGCTCAATCAGCGGTCCGCCGGGTGACTCGCTCACTACCTCGGGATGGCTCGGAGTGTTTGGGCTAACTCCTGCCGCTGCTTGGGGTCAGCTCTTCGCGAGGTTAAGGGCAGTTGTGCTTGCGAAAAGGGAGAGTGACCTATGGGAGCTGGGGAGCTCCTCTCTATCTCTCCAGGGCTTTAACAGGTTGACATGATAGATCCTCTCACTTTCGGTCGACGCATTGGGCTGTTTCACCAAATAGTCGACGCAGTCCTTTCTCTCCTTAACCTCGTAAGGCCCTTGCCAGTGGCGAGCAGCTTCGAGTGGGAGGTCGGGACGAGCACCATAACTCGGTCCCAGGCGGAACTCCCTGAGGGCGGAGTTGCGGTTGTAACACCGGGCCTGCGCTGCTTGCGCACGAGTCACGTGCTCTTTTAGGAGGGGCCTGATCTTTGTGAGTCGGTCGGCGCAGTTGCGCACGTACTCAAAATGTTAGAGGAGGGAAGAGCCTCGGCCTCCCAGCCTTCTTTTAGGATGTCGAGGATTCCCCGGGGTTGTCGCCCGTATAGTAATTCAAAAGGGGAGAAGCCCGTAGAGGCCTGGGGTACCTCCCGGTAGGCAAAAGCACGGCGGGAGGAGCTGGTCCCAGTTCCTGCCGTCGCGCTGACTACCTTGCGGAGCATCTGCTTAAGCGTCTGATTAAATCGTCACCAACCCGTCAGTTTGCGGGTGATAGACTGGCGCTTTCAGGTGCTTTATCTGCAGTAATTTGGCTACCTCCTTGAACGTATCCAAGTGAAGGCGTACCCTGGTCCGTGAGGACCTCCTTGGGTATGCCCAGCGTGAAAACAAGTTAACCAGTTCCCGTGCGATGCTTTTAGTATTAGCGGAGCGCAGGGGAACCGCCTCTGGGTACCGGGTGGCATAGTCCACCATGACTAGGATATACTTGTGGCCACGGGTTGAGGGCTCCAGGGGTCCCACCAAATCGACCCCTATCCTTTCAAAGGGGATGTCCACGAGGGGAATAGGGACTAGAGGAGCACGGTCCCTCCTAGGAATCTGGCGGGTCTGGCACTCGGACAGGATTGACAGAACCGCCGGACCTCCTCATTGATCCCAGGCCAGTAAAAGCGGAGCTTAATCCTCTCCAGTGTTTTTTCGGCCCCGAGGTGGGCCTAGGAGGTGAGCATGTGCCAACTCGCATATCTCCCGCCGGAAGGTACGCGGAATTAGCAACAACTTCCGCACCTCGCCCTCATGGGTAGCCACTCGGTACAACAGATCATTCTCAAGGACAAAGAAGGGTTCCCGCGGTGTGGATCCGTCCGCTGTGAGCTGTTAGGCAGAACGATCGCATTCCGGCAAAGCGCAGGGAGTCATCATTCCACTGCTCCCTCTTAAAGGAGGCGGCGTGGACCGAAATTGATGGTCCAGGCCGCCGAGAGGGTCTTGGGGCCTGGGCCGGGAAGAGTTCCTGGCTAGTCCCTTCTCCGCGGAATCTTCGGGTCAAGGTCCGTAGCCACGGAAAGGTCCCCGAGACACCAGCGCCCATAGGGCCTGCCCTTGTGCACGGCGTGGAGGCCGCGGGAGGGGTGCCTTTTCCCCTCATGACAAGATCCAACGAGGCCCCGGGAGCGGCGAATGGCTTACCGCTGATTCTTTTCGACCAGTCTTGTCCCAGAATCACTGGGAAGGGGGGGTCAGGTAACACAGCGACCGTCATTTGGATTGGTTCCCCCTTCCAGGTAACATAGCAGTGAGCGGAACGATATGACCTAGTCCCCCCATGCACACAGGTAACCAACAAGTGCTGTTTTAACCACTGTTGCGGTAAGACGAAACGGCGAGCAACAATGGTAATGTTGCTGCCGGAATCAAACAAAGCCACCACGGCGTGCCCATTTAGCAACACCACTCCCGTATTCGGACTCGCCAAGGGATGCGGCGGGGTACAATACCTCTCCGATGATGTCCAGCTGCAGTCCATAGGCTCCGGGCGATGTGATGGGGCAGTTTGGCAGCAGGTGGCGGTCTCGCCACACTTGAAACAGCGCGGCGGACCCGGCCTCTCTGGCTCTGGCTGGCGCTTCTGCAGCGCGTCGAGGGGCTCGGGGTGGCCGCCCGTCCCTGCGGTTCCCGCGAGCAGGCTTTTCTGACCCCCAAGTCGGAGGACCGCCAACTGGCGCTCCAGGACGCCGAGGAGGCCCGACATATTCTGATAGGCGTGTCCCCGGACCTGCTGGGCGAGGGAACTGGGCATCGCGTTGACCAGGCCTTCACAGGCCACCCGCTCGACCACTTTCCGCCCGTCGGGGCTCTCTGGCCGTAGCCAGCGGCCCATCTTGCCCCAGAACTCGAACGCCTGGGCGCGAAGCGGCTTTTCGGGTCAAAGACCCAGTTCCGCCATTCGCCGCCTGCTGGCCCGGGCTAATGCCGTAGCGGGCCAGTATTTCGGGCTTGAGGAGGTCGTAATTAGCGGCCTCCTCCTCAGGGAGGTCATAATAGGCCCGCAGCGCGGGCCCCTTCAGGTATGGCGCCAAGATGGACGCCCACTCGGACCGCTGCCACTCGTTCCGGTGGCCGTCCTCTCAAACATGCCCAGGTAGGCATCGACGTCCTCCGAAGGGCCCATCGGAACCATAGGAGGAGGCGGCTGCCTGGGCGGGTCTGGTCTCGCCCGTTGGGCTTCCACTAACCTGGCCTTCGTGGCCTCCAGCTCCCGGGTGGTAGCGGCTTGCGCTTGCTGCAGGGCCTGGAGTTGGGCGTTCATTCCCTGCAGCACGGTGTTCAGGTCCTGTCCCTCCGTCATTCCGGGATCTCTGAATCCTGCCGACTACGCCACTTGTAAAGGACCGAGGAGACAGTAGCAAGAGTTGGGGGTTTTCCGGCCCGTATATTGTAAATACAAAACAAAAGGTCAAAATCATAAACAAACAGTTCATATGCGCGCGCCGACTCCTGGCGTCGCGCCATTTTATTGGGGAGGAGCCGGAAGTGGAGGAATGCGGGAAGGACCGCAAGGGAGGATGGGAAGGATGACGTCAGGGCAAGATGGCGGAGGAAGGGCGGAAGTATCGCACTGCGGTCAATCCAGGCCTATGGTGCAGGAAGGTCTTTTTTCTATGAGGAAGCAGAGGGAGAAAGTTAATACCCCACCATTCCCTGGCGGCGAGTGGTTTCCCAGGTGCTATCGAATCACTCCGCGGCCTCCTACTCGCGCGTGCGTGACAATATATATACATATACAAACAACTGTATGTTAAATGGCAACTAAATTACTGGGCTTGCTGGTGTTATCAGTGTCACCTCATTTCAGTTGTCCTGCCTATTTCTATTATAATAAGTAAAATGTAATAATATATCATATAATTTGCTTCCTAGTATTTGTTCTATTCCTAGGCTGACCCCTATGGGTTAAACATCTGGACTCCTTCCTGCTTCTTGGCCTTATGCCCTTATTATACTGGTTTGCCACCAACACCCCACTCTCTATCACCAGGTACTCCAGCTAGGTTTATTTTTCTTTATAATACATGGGCGTCCTTTATTCAAATAAAATATGCATTTTTCTCTCAGTCATTTATTCAGGAAAAAGTACCAGTGACAACTGTCTGCTAGCCACAGAAAGGTTAACAAAAAGCATTTCTCTATCTGTGCTGTGGTGCGTCTGCACAAATGACACGCAGAATGTAGACTTTAATGATGTTTCTGTCTTTGCTGATGACATTAGCTTGTAAAATGTGGCAGATTTTCCAGCTGATAGAGGAGCAGCTGCAGACTTGTTTTTTACAGAAATTGGCAGAATGGTCAATGGGCACACAACGGTTATGTGTCACTTTCAATGCCAAGATGAACAAGCTTGTGAATTTCAAGTAAGCTTCCCAGCAAAGGCTCTCACCCATTCTGCTACTGCAATAAGTTGCGAGAACACTGAAGACCTTGTGCAAAAATCTATCTTTTAGTAGAGCTTCTGTTTTATAGAAAAGTTTGAAATTTATACGGCGTCATTGTTCAAGTGATCTTTTAATGCCATTTGATTTGTTAGCTGAGGGCTTCTTGCTAATGTCGATTCAGCATGACATCCATCCCATCCATCACATTTGCTGAACCCATCTGACAATCCTTAGTCCAATTTAGGGTGATGGGCAGTCAGGACCCATAAAGCATCGAGAGGAAAGGAAGCATTGAATCATGGACAGGGCATCAAGCCTTAGTGGAATAACTGCTAAAAACGATTTCTTATTATTTAAAAATATGACAACACAGAAAGTGCAGAAAAAAGAATCAGTGTTCTGCACCTCTGGAAGGCAGGGATGGATTGGCATCCCTATTAACAATGGATGGGTCCCTGCCTGGCTGAAAGACCATATAAAGGATGTCCTGACTGTGAGTGTTAGTGCTCTCTTTCCTAGACAATGCAAGACAGCCTATCAGGGCTACATACTCTTCCATTGCAGTAGGTGTCAGCACCCTTTTGTTGGAGCACCCTTTTGCAAACGTGCAGGACAACCTGGGTATTGTAGTCCCATTGGGCAGTCTTACTGAGTCCTATGGTGGTGCCCATCAGGGTAAGCTACTGAGAATGGATGCCTTTATTTTGAATTGCTTCCTTGGCACAATGTCATGGTGCTAGACATACTCTCAGCCACCTAACCTCACTCTGGGAGATGGAAATTGGGCAGAGAAAGAGGACAAAGGGCACCTGGGGTGGAGTAGAGGAGAAGGGATAGAGGAGAAAGGGATAAAGAAAAATGGATTGTTTATTGCTTTTATGAAGCCCATCTAAAAGTATTTTGTTAGATAAAAAAAAAAAAGTTTATTTGATCTGTGTGGCGGCTGTGCCTAGGGTGTAGGGTTCTGAGATAGATAGATAGATAGAAGATAGATACGCCTACATTCCACAAGGGACATAGGGATCCCAATCTTATGCCTCCAGCAATTGGCAGAAGGCATGAGACATGTGTGAAGAAAAGACAAACCATTATGGGGCACACTTTTGTTCACACTCACATTAGATAGATAGATAGATAGATAGATAGATAGATAGATAGATAGATAGATAGATAGATTTGAAAGGCACTATATGATACATAGATATGAAAGGCACGATAGATAGATAGATTTGAAAGGCACTATATGATACATAGATAGATAGATAGATAGATAGATAGATAGATAGATAGATAGATATGAAAGGCACTATATGATAGATAGATATAAAAAGGCACTATATGATAGATAGATAGATAGATAGATAGATAGATAGATAGATAGATAGATAGATGGGAGAAATTCACTATATATTTTTTTTTTTTTATTTTTAAAAACAAACTTTATTGACAAAACCATCAAATATACAACTTACACATTATTATAAATATATTTACATGTTCTTTTTTTTTTTGAAAAAACACAATTGAACCAACAAACCCCCTAAAAAACAAACCGCAGTTCCTCATTATCACAGTCACACAGTACACTATTCACACACCATATTGTTTTAAACTTGTCCATATTCTTTGTGGATTTGTAAAAATTAAAATCAATCAAAATGCGACTAAGGCACAGTATTTTAAAAAACACAATCGGATCTTGTAAACCATTCCCTTCAATTTTGTGCTTTCTTGTTTTCCAAATAGCTAATTTACTTTGCCCCATAATAAAGTTTGCCAAATTCACATTATCTGTGTTTCTTTTAGTTTTTTTAAAACCAAACAGAAAGCCCACCCTAGTGTACACCATTTCCAATCCCCCAACAAGCCTCTCTAGTAAATTAAACAAAGGCTCAAGCCTTGGACAAAACATAAAACAGTGAAACACGGTCTCTCTTTCCCCACAGAAACAACAACTGTCAGACACCCCAGGTATAATAATTGACAAGAAGGAGTTCACAGCTAAGATCCCATGTAAGACCCTCCATTGTAAATCACCCACCCTACTGGTCAATGGTGGCTTGTATAGCGACCTCCAGGCTGGCTCTGAGAATTCTGTGCAGTCCATCTTTCTCCTCCATGGAGTGTCTGTTATCGTCTTCAGGGAGTCTCGATGTCTAACTTTTACGCACATCCAGTACAATTGTTTCCCTGTAGCTGTTGGCAAAGGCAGGTCCATCAGCCTCTCCACCGAAAGAAATTTGCTCTGCTCCGCCGTTGTCCAGTCACCCCCAGGAGATACCAAAAGTGTAGGAAAATCAGGATCCTCAGGTGGATGAGTCCGTTCATTGAACATGTCTCTCAGGAGTGCTGAGCTCTCAGCTGACAGTGAAGCCTTCACTTGTGTTAAAAAGGTCTGCACCACTTCACTGACCGCACTCCAATTTGGTGTGCAATTTCATTTGCGTTCTTCCAACAAAACTTTTCACAGTCAATAACATGTTTTAGTTTTGTGCACACTCCATGTTTAAGATGATTAATGAAAGTTTGAGACAGTCCCACTGAACTACTGTACTTCACATTATTAACAATGGGCTCTTCCAAAACCCAGAACAATGACAGGCTGTCCTCATCCCCTTTAATTGTCACCATCTGCCAGGCTTTAAAAAGACTCTTATAAAAGTCCGGTATGTCCGACATATCAAATTTATTCACCTGGCACAGCAGCAGAGTTTTTCCAAATTTCAGGTTTTCAATGTGGTCAAAGAAACGTTGTGCCAAATCCATCCACGGCTGGTGCTCAGAAGGATACAACAATTTCTGTAAAGTCTGTAGCCGAAATGCAGCAACTCCCGAACACATCTATAATGCCTTGCCCACCTTCATCCAGTGGCTGAAACAGGACACTTCTCCTAAGCCAATGCAGGCCATCCCAAAAAAAGTTGATTAAAACTTCCTGAATATTCTGAAGCAGCTGTGCAGGAGGCTCTAAACAAATGCATTTATGCCACAGTCCTGAGGCTATGAGGTTGTTAATGATGAGCATCCTGCCTCTGTAGGATAACTGAGGTAGAATCCACCTCCACCGAGCAAGCCGATCCTTCACCTTCTGCAGTACTCCATCCCAGTTCTTTCGTATGAAGTGTTCATCCCCAAGAAACACTCCTAAATATAACAATCCTTCAGAGGACCACTGCAGGTCACCAACCAGTTGTGGTGGTTTTAAACCAGTCCAGTTGCCCAGTAAGATAGCACTGCTCTTTCCCCAGTTTATTTTAGCTGATGAAACAATTTCAAAAGATCTCTGGCATTGAAGCAAAATGTCAACGTCCTCCTGATTTTTAATGACGATGATGATGTCATCAGCGTATGCTGAAACCTTAACAGGCTCCGCAGTGCAACATGGAATTGATAGACCAGTCAACACTCCTCTCAGTTTAACCAGAAAAGGTTCCAAGGCCAACACGTAGAGCATTCCAGACAAAGGGCACCCCGCCTGACTCCTCTTCTGACATCAAAAGGTTCGCACAAACCACCATTGACCTTAACTACACCAGAAATGTCACTATACAATAGCTGAATATATTTAACAAAACGGTCCCCAAACCCAAAAGCCTGCATGACTTCCCATAAATGAATGCCTGACCCTGTCAAAGGCCTTCTCTTGATCTAAAGAAATAAGACCAATTGGAAAGTTAAAGAGTTTGGATACTGCAAAAATATCTCGAATTAAGAAAATATTATTAAAAATCATTCTATGAGGGACACAATAGCTCTGATCAGGATGCACCACCTGAGCTAAAACAGTTCGCAATCTGTTAGCTAGCCTTTGACAGGATTTTGTAATCAGCACAAAGGAGGGACACAGGCCGCCAGTTTTGAGATTTTGTAGGTCACCTTTTTGGCAGTAGTGTTATTACCGCCCTGCGGCAACTCTGAGGTAACACACCCATTTTAATACTGTAGAGGAATACCTCCAATACATCAGGACCAATAATATCCCAGAAGTCTTTATAAAATTCCACTGGAATGCCATCAATGCCTGGGACTTTTCCATTATTCAATTCATTCAGTGCATCAGTGAGCTCTCCTAAGCACAACTCCTTCTCCAGCTCTTCGGAGTCTGCATCACGAAGGTGAGGTAAATCCTTCAAGAAGGTCTGCTGTTCCTCAGCCTCACCTTCCTCTGTTGCAAAAAGAGTCTCATAAAACCTCCGGACCGCCCGCCTTATCTCACCCGGGTCCTGAGTCTCCTCACCATTATCCTGTCTTATGCAATGTAAGACCTTATGTTGAGAGTTCTTTTTCTCAAGTCCAAAAAAATACTGGGTTGGTGCATCCATGTCAGTTATCTGTTGGAATCGCGCCCTCACTAGAGCCCCCCGAGCCCTTGTTTCCAATAAATGGGCAAGGCCCTTCTTTTTAACCCCAAGAGTTTCCAACAATTTGACATCTGGACCCTGCTGTAGAAGCTGCTGAATCTGAATGATTTCAGTTTCTAACATTGCCATGTCAGCCTGTAGTGACTTAGTGACATTTCTGGTGTATTCCTGACATAATAAACGAATGTGGGTCTTCCCAACCTCCCACCACTGTTGTAAACTGGTGAACTCCTTCTTCATGAGTCTCCAACTTGCCCAAAAAAATTTAAATAAGTCTTTAAAACTTTGGTCTTGAAGGAGGAGCGTATTAAAATGCCAGTAGGCACTACGAGGCTTATAATCAGTTAGGATCACAGAACAAGACACCAAACTGTGATCTGAGAACCCTGCAGGGGTAATGTGACACTTTTTAAATAAACCAATATGGTGCTTGAAACAATAAAGACGATCAAGCCTCGCCATTGAAATAATCCCCCCATTCATCCTCCCCCATGTATATTGTCTGGTGCCCCCATTTTTATTTCGCCACACATCTTCCAGTCCCATCTCGCTCACAACTCTCTCTAATTCCTGGGCTGAGCGTGTGTGCGGCTCCAGCCCGTTATTTCTGTCTTTTTGTGTATCAAGGGTGCAATTAAAATCCCCACCTAGAACGAGGACTTCATTTGTGCAACATTGTGTCAGCACACCCTCCAACTTCTTAAAAAAAGCGATTTTCTCATTCCCATCGTTCGGGCGTATACATTAATAAAAGTAAAAGAACTGCCTTGAAGTTTGACACGCACTTTGAGCAGCCTCCCCTTCACTATTTCTTCAACATCACAAAGAACTACGTGAAAATTCTTAGAAAACAGAATGGCTACTCCAGCACTAATATTTGTACCATTACTGTAATAAATGTCTCCTTTCCAATCCCTACTCCACTCCCATTGATTTGCGCTGTCTATATGGGTTTCCTGTACAAAGGTAACTTTTAAGTCTTTTTGCTTTATGAATTCAAACAAAGCTAGCCTCTTATTATTATTTCTTCCACCATTAATATTTAAGCTTCCTACATTAAAGCAAGCCATGTTAAATGAAAATATAAAAATAGTCAAAATAAACCACAGATCCCAGAATATACAGGATCTTGGAAATGGTGCAGTTGCCCTCTCCATTACTGCTTATTTAGTTTGAACTGTTTCTTCAGTCTGCTTGACAGATTCTTTAGTCTAAGAAGCTCTTTATCAGTGAACAAGACAGAAGAGGACTTTTCTTTTCTTAGGCTTTGTATTGAAGAGATAAAAAGTTGCACATCAGGAAAGTAATCGGTCACATCTACACCCCTTCTGCCCTCAGTTTCCGTCACAAATGTTCTGATACTTTGAGCACTGTAACCCCCTCTACCTTTACATTCTTGTAGGTCAGACACAGTTGAACTATCCGACATTTCCCCCTCCGCCTCCTCGTCTCCCTCACTCAGCCCAGCCGCGTTTTCACTGTCTGCCTCAGCTAGGGCCGCGTACCTGCCCTGCGTAACCGGTGGGGCTGCAGCGGGACCCTCGCCTTCCTCAGCAGCACAAGCCGTAACATTACTGCGTTTTCGCGCGGTTCCTTCCTCCTCCCCAGCTTGTCTTTTTTTAGCAGGCCGTTTAAACCCATCGTATGGCTCAGGTGCGTTATCATCGCCTTCCTCCATTTCAATCTCTCCCCACACACTTCCCTGTGCTGTAGCAGAATCTTCTGCTGCATTTTCATTCCCGATGTCCCCCATCGATGCTGGTCTGTGCATTTCCCCATCAAGCAACTCATCTCCCTTATTTAAAGGTTCAGAAACATTTACACTCTCCTCAGGCCGCGCTTCCTCTGGTGTCTTTGTGTTTTCATTACCATTAAGCTGTAAAGGCCGATCTTGTAAATCGTCATTAGTGACATTCAGGTTATCACGAACAACTGCTTTGTTCACTTTCACTGGACAATTTTTAACTAAATGCCCCTCACTTCCACACCCAAAACATTTCATTTCATCCGAACTCAGAAAAATCACATAATCGAAACCATCAATCTTAAACCTCATAGCAACATTTAAACTTTCATCCATTTTGTTGAGCACCATGTAAACTTGTCTCCTAAAAGACATTACATGTTTTAACTCCGGCGACTTGCACCCCAAAGGAATATAGCGGATTTTTGAAACTAAACGACCGTGACGTACTAATTCTTTTTCTATAGTCTCATTCCTCAAAAATGGGGGGACATTCGATAACGTTACTTTACGTGCTGGCGCCGCCAACGGAGACACCTGCACGAACGAGCCATCGATCACTACACCCTTTTCTACAATTGTCTGCACCAGATCGACAGAACTCAAAAATAATACGATTGCGCCGTTCATTCGTGAGGCGGACTTAATGTTCTCACAACCGATCACATTGCCTACCGCCAACACCGCACTTTCTAAGGGGAAAAACATCACACAGAAGTTTTATCCCATGGCGGCGACTCAATCGTTCTAAATTCGCAGCCATTATGGCTGCTGTGGCCAGATGCCACTTCACACAAAAGAAAACGGAAAAACTTTCAAACAATTCACCAAGAAAATGAAAATGGGAAAGGGAAAAAAAAAAAAAAAAAGTTAAACAAAACACTTCACTCACCAGACTCAGAGCCCACCACCAGCACTCACGCCAGATCAACCACCCAACATGCACTGCGACAATGAAACAGGAAGGAAGCAGATAGATAGATAGATAGATAGATAGATAGATAGATAGATAGATAGATAGATATGAAAGGCACCATATAATAGATAGATATAAAAGGCACCATATAATAGCTAGATAGATAGATAGATAGATAGATAGATAGATTGATCGATCGATCGATCGATCGATAGATAGATAGATATGAAAGGCACCATATAATAGATAGATAGATAGATAGATAGATAGATAGATAGATATGAAAGGCACTATATGATAGATAGATATGAAAGGCACTATATGATAGATAGATAGATAGATAGATAGATAGATAGATAGATAGATAGATAGATATGAAAGGCACTATATGATAGATAGGGATATAGGGATGCCCTAGCTAATAATCTAAGTGACCCACATACTGCCCTCTAGTGTTCAGAGAGGTTATAATTCAATTAGTACTTGTTCTCCCCTGATATTAACATCACTGCAATCTCCAGTGGTGACTACTCTCAGGGACTTCAATATCACTAAAGCAACAATCACCTCTTATTGTTAATTTAACATGGCGGACTGCTTTGTTGCCTACCAATGCAACACAGCAACCTTTGTTGGACGTAGCCAAAATGGCTGATACAAATTCTTGACAAATCTTGTATAGACAGTTCTCATTTCCCCGAATGCTCCTGAGGGTTTTTTTCTGATTTCTACATAGTAATTGCAGATGGCTAAATAAAAGTCAGAATATCCTGTGTTAATATTACAAAAGGCTATTTATAACATTGGTGAAATGGCACAATGGGACACCATGGGAGTGGGAAAGCTGACTGCATGAAAATAGCTGTGAAGCATATGGTAAGGTGTGAACAAAGCAGATAGTGCGAGGTACAGGAAGGAGAGTCCAAGGCGTGAGGCTGAAGACCTTACACATCAAAGTTAGAGGGGGACATTTAAGAGTTTGTATCAGTTCAGCCTAAGTTTTTATTCAGCATTTCGACAATTTGGTGCACACACACAACAGATGAGTTAGTTTCACACTTTCCCTTAAAAACTGCCTGAACTCAACGGAGCATGGACTCAACAAGATGTATGACAATGCCACTTGATGTCATCTCCGTTGATTCCCCTATCTGATGCCAATTAGGTCACAATAGTAGAATTTGTTTGACTGGATTGTGTGAGGGTAATCGGTGCCCATCAGCACTGTGTGTGGTGCTATCTGAATGTCTGAAAGTCATCTTTTGTTATTATGTACCGTTTATCTCACTTGGAATTCACAATTATTATACACCATGAGCTTCCATCATTGCTGACACATTGGTAATTAAGCACTGCGAGTTCACATAAGCCTGTAGCCATACCACCATGTGCTTCAGAACAGGTCATCCACCTCAAGCTAAGGACGTTCAGGCCTAGCCAGTACTTGGATGGGAAACCATCTAGAAAAATCTTGGGTTGTTGCTGCAAGAGGTATTGGGGAAGCCAACCGGAGGGTCTTACTCTGTGGTCCTTGTGTTTGTAAATGTGACACTGTGCTATAAATTTGGCACCGTCCTTTGGATGAGAAATAAAACTGAGATCCTGACTCCCTGTTGTCCTTAAAGCTTCCTGGACATCTTTTGAAAAGAGTCAAGTGTATCCTGATGTCCTGACTAAATCATAGCCTCGTCCCTGTAATTATCCCCTGTCTGTAAGTGACTATCTCTCTCAGCCCTTCAACATCCATCCATCCATCTATTTTCTAACCCGCTGAATCCAGATACAGGGTCACGGGGGTCTGCTGGAGCCAATCCCAGCCAACACAGGGCACAAGGCAGGAACCAATCCCGGGCAGGGTGCCAACCCACCGCAGGACACACACAAACACACCAAGCACACACTAGGGTCAATTTAGAATCGCCAATGTCTTTGGACTGTGGGAGGAAACCCATGCAGACACGGGGAGAACATGCAAACTCCACGCAGGGAGGACCCGGGAAGCGAACCCAGGTCTCCGTACTGTGAGGCAGCAGTGCTACCACTGCGCCACCGTGCCGCCCGGCCCTTCAACACCTTATAGTTAATGTGTGGTGAGCATCTTCTTCTTCTTCTTCTTTCGGCCGCTCCCATTAGGGGTTGCCACAGCAGATCATCCAAAATTTCTGTCCGCATATTGATTTTACACCGGATGCCCTTCCTGACGTAACCCTCCCCATTTATCCGGGCTTGGGACTGGCACGAAGAAACACACTGCTTTGTGCATACTGGCACAAAAATGGCCTCCATCGCACTATTCAGGTGGATGCTACACATGGGTGGTCGTTGAAGTGGTTCACCTCCATCTATGTAAAGCACTTTGCGGTAGATAAATGTAATTATTATTATTATTGTTATTATGCATATCTTATGCTATTTTTGTCATTTTTCACATTGGCTTTTGTTTCTTTCTGTGCTTTGGTTGGACTTTACTGCTTGTGCAAAGCGTATCAAAACTTACTCAAAAAAGACCCAAAGCTGGAACTGCTGCCAAAGGGGCTCCTGCAATGTACCAAATCAAGAGTCTGAATAATTCTACGAAGGAGAGATTTCAGTTTCTAACAGATGGCTCCTCAGATAAATAGGGTCCCTGCTACCATACAGCCTTCTTGAGCTTGTGCTGAATTGCTGGGATGAAATTGTAATAAAAAGTGTAATTCTGATACCTAAATGTAATCAAGCCATAGGCTCCAATTCCAATCCATTATTTTACTGATATTTAAGATATAGCACATAAAAACGCTGACTACGCCCCAATTTCCTTTCTATTAAACAAACCCATTCAGTTCTCAATTCTTATTACTATTTCCGTTAACAGGCATGGGATCCATTTAAACAGTCAGCGCACTATCTGAGACCGGGAACTTTTACAGCTCACCTGTTCTCTCCGTCCTGAGAGCAAATCTTCTTCCCAACGATCTCCAATCAATCAATCAATCAATCAATCAACATTTATTTATATAGCACATATTCATACAAAAAAAATGTTGCTCAAAGTGCTTTACAAAATGAAGAATAGAAAAATAGAAGACACAATAAAAAATAAACAGTCAACATTAATTAACATAGAATAAGAGTAAGGTCTGATGGCCAGGGTGGACAGAAAAAACAAAAAAAAACTCCAAAGGCTGGAGAAAAAATAAAATCTGTAGGGGTTCCAGACCAAGAGACCGCCCAGTCCCCTCTGGGCAATCTACCTAACATTAGTCAAACAGTCCTCTTTGTGTTTAGGGTTTTCATGGAAGGACCTGATGATGATGGTCACGTAGACTTCTGGCTTTCAGTCCATCAATGTTGGAGCATCATGATGCTTTGAGTAGGTGGTGGTGGCGCAGGCTGCCACCACAAAGAAACCGGAAAAAGAAACAGAAGAGAGAGTTGGGGTCAGTACGGATTTTAGAGCCACCATGAATAGTTATTATGAAGAATTGAACATAAAGAGAATCAGGATTAAGTTAAAATGAAGTTATAAAAAGGCCATGTTAAAGTCATGTGTTTTCAGTAATGTTTTAAAGTGCTCTACTGTATCAGCCTGGCAAATTCCTATTGGCAGGCTATTCCAGATTTTGGGTGCATAGCAGCAGAAGGCCGCCTCACCACTTCTTTTAAGTTTAGCTTTTGGAATTCTAAGGAGACACTCATTTGAAGATCTGAGGTCACGATTTGGAATATAATGCGTCAGGCATTCCGATATATAAGATGGGGCGAGATTATTTAAGGCTTTATAAACCATAAGCAGAATTTTAAAGTCAATCCTGAATGACACAGGCAACCAGTGTAGTGACATCAAAACTAGAGAAATGTGTTCGGATTTTCTTTTACCAGTTAGGATTCTAGCAGCTGCATTCTGCACTCGTTGCAAGTGATTTGTGTCTTTTTTGGGTAGTCCTGAGAGGAGTGCGTTACAGTAATCTAGTCGACTGAAAACAAAAGCGTGAATTAATTTCTCAGCATCTTTCAATGATATAAGAGGTCTAACTTTTGCTATGTTTCTTAAGTGAAAAAAATGCTGTCCTAGTGGTCTGATGAATATGCGATTTAAAATTCAGATTACAGTCAATGGTTACCCCTAAGTTTTTTACTTCCGTCTTAACTTTTAATCCTAGTGCATCAAGTTTATTTCTGATAACCTCATTGAATCCATTATTGCCAATTACTAAAATTTCAGTTTTCTCTTTATTTAGTTTGAGAAAATTACTATTCATCCATTCAGAAATACCAGTAAGACATTGTGTTAGTGAGTCGAGAGAGTCGGGGTCATCAGGTGCTATTGATAAGTACAGCTGTGTATCTTGTGTATATCTTCCCAAAGTGGCTGATGTTGAGCAATACACCCATTTCCAATGTATAGGGTGGTCCAGATCTAATTATGCAGATCCAGATCGTCTGGATGACTTTGATTTACAGTACAGGCCAAAAGTTTGGACACACCTCCTCATTTAATGTGTTTTCTTCATTTTCATGACCATTTCCAGCACTCCATCACTCTCCTTCTTGTTCAAATAGCCCTTACACAGCATGGAGGTGTGTTTGAGGTCATTGTCCTGTTGAAAAATAAATGATCGTCCAACTAACCCGACTTCTGCACAACACAACTGCTGGTCCCAACCCCACTGATAAAGCAAGAAATTCCACTAAATAACCCTGATAAGGCACACCTGTGAAGTGAAAACCATTTCAGGTGACTACCTGTTGAAGCTCATCGAGAGAATGCCAAGAGTGTGCAAAGCAGTAATCAGTGCAAAGGGTGGCTGTTGTGAAGAAACTAAAATATAAAACATGTTTTCAGTTATTTCACCTTTTTTTGTTAAGTACATAACTCCACATGTGTTCATTCATAGTTTTGATGCCTTCTGTCATGAAAATAAAGGAAACACATTGAATGAGGAGGTGTGTCCAAACTTTTGGCCTGTACTGTATGCGGGGACGATTCCAGTTCCGCGCGAAGACGTATTCTTCATGTCGTCAGTTCGCACACTTCTCGATGGTCCAGGATTTTTTGGGTGATTTTCTATGTAATAAACTTAATAAGTTATAGCGTAATGAAAATTGCATAATTAGATCTGAACCACTCTATAGATGTCAATTTATCGGTTGTCCGTTGTCCTTTCTTGCTTTTGATATCAACGCCAGTCACTTGTTTCCCTTTTCTCCTTTTGTGTACCGCCTATGTTGTTATCTAGGTGCAAAATTTTTATTTTTATACTGTATTGAGGATTTGTTCTGTTCTGTGTATTGTATTGTATTGTATTGTATTGTATTGTATTGTATTGTATTGTATTGTTACCCCAGAGCACATCCTTGTTGGGCTCCGTGGCCACCACCACAGGGAGCTGCACAATTGTATTATATTGTATTGTATTGTATTGCTGCAGTGGGCTGGCATCCTGCCCGGGGTTTGTTTCCTGCCTTGCTATGTGTGTTGACTGGGATTGTCTCCAGCAGACCCCCATGACCATGTAGTTAGGATATAGCTAGTTAGATAATGGATGGATTGTATTGTATCTTTAAAACCTATACGAACTCCCCTAATTTACAGCAGGTGGCCTCTAA
The DNA here is from genome assembly GCF_016835505.1 of Polypterus senegalus. Taxonomy (NCBI): domain Eukaryota; kingdom Metazoa; phylum Chordata; class Cladistia; order Polypteriformes; family Polypteridae; genus Polypterus; species Polypterus senegalus. Next base: position 13,499,253 of record NC_053169.1, read on the forward strand.
AACAGAAGTTGCCAAGGGTCCCATTTTCCCTGAACATCCGACATCTTAGACTTATGTTGTAAACAGGAGATACTGGAGAACACAGACAAATTAACACACAGTGGCCTATATAGTTTGTTACATATTTAGTCGGGTCTACTGGGTACCCAAATCAGTCTATCTATCATTAACAGTATCTTGTTGTTACCTGCATATGGGTGAAAATTAATGTTACGTTTCCTGATGATACAGTAGTTCCCAATGGAGGCTTGTAAAGTGAGAACTGTAAAGGTCCCGGTACTGAGACCTGCGGGACACCATATTTAACTTCTGTGTATAATGATGGAGTACAGTCAGCACATTACTGGTAACAATTTGATAAAGAACTTTATCCATTTAAAATAAAATCTACAACATTATAAACTATACAGAAAGTGAAGGGGTCTGAACACAGTCTGAATCCTGTGCACCTGTCTGTCTGCCTAACAAATTGCAACTCCTGCATTCTTTATTTGTTAGAGCCAAGCTCATTATGTTTGCCGAAAGTCCGATGGGATGTTCCTTACACTAAAATGTCTTAAAAAGTTGTTTTTTTTTTTTAATCAGTATTCAGATGTGCATCCGTCTACCACATTAGGTTGACACAGAGGTTTTCAACTTGGCTCCTTAATACCCCCAAGGACCCTGGATTTCTTTTCAACCAATTTACTTATCAGAGGCAAACTACTGCTCTTAATTACACAAGTAATTAATTTGGTCGCTTAGATTTGTTCTTAGGCAGAAAAAAAAAAAAAGTATAACTCCGTGTGCAAGCAGCTTAATCGATGTCTTGCGTCATGTTTCCATATTAATTACTTTTACATCTCACATTTATTTGCCCGGACCACGGATCGATGAACATTTTATATAGATACTGTATAGTCAGTCAGTCATTGACCTACCTGCTATATCCTAACACAGGGTCACGGGGGTCTGCTAGAGCCAATCCAGCCAACACAGGGCACAAGGCAGGGTGCCAGCCCACCACAGGGCACACATACAAACATACCCACACACTAAGGACAATTTAGAATCGCCTAACTATGGGAGGAAACCCACACAGACACGGGGAGGACATGCAAACTCCACGCAGGGAGGACCTGGGAAGCGAACCCGGATCTCCTAACTGTGAGGCAGCAGCGCTACCCACTGCGCCACCGTGCCGCCCTTAGATACTGTATAGTGTTTTGATATTCTCCAATTGGGTAGCTACTTATAAAAGACATCTACAACCTTCTCTTCTGCCGTATCATTTTATCCAGTAGTTCTGCCGCAAATGTTTCTCTTTTTCTGCACACTAACTGGGCAACGGGCTGCGCCTCATCTCATAGAGTGATGAAGAGAAAGCTTTTACCTTTCTAAGAAAATGGCATTAAAGTGTCAAATGATATTCTTTTGAAAGGCAGCACTTTATTTTAAAGCACTTCCGTGCACTGCATTTCTTGTTATTCAATAAATAATAGTCATGGAGTTTTATATACTGCCCGTTAGACTCACAGAAACTGCAAGGGCTATAAACACGCTGATGAATAGCACAGTGATATTTAATTTTTGTTGGTGCTGGATTAATGCATCAATTGTGTGAGAATTTTCAATGCTGGGATACGCCATTAATGCAGATGATTAATGTAACCATACTGATAATAAAAGACAAAAGCAGACTAAGCTGTAAAAGTATAGTAGGATGATTATGGCTGAGCTGCAGTACTGTATGCGGCGAGAATAAATTGGGACTTGTAGACTTTTCAGTCTGTCGAGGAATTAATCAACCAGGCTAAAGACCAAGCATGTCATGAAATACCGAGATTGTTGTTTTCTGCGGAGCTCTACACCCCAAATTTCAGCAGTCCGAGGCCAGGTTTGCTATGCGGAAGTCCTGTGCCCTTTTAACAATCCCACTCATTGACAAAAGTGCTTGCTACATCTCACACGTGCCCACATGTGCCACTGCAGACGTGTATTTCCATTCACCAAAAGAGCAGAAAATGAGGTAAATAAATTATTTTACAAAATATAATAGTTTTAGAGTCATTCAAAAATTCCTGTGAAAATGAGAACACAATCAAAGCAAATAGCGTATATGTACTCGTTTTTAAGTTCTCCCTCGTATAAGTCGGGTCTGATTTTACCGTATAATTTCTGGTATTTTCTAATGTCGGTCATATAAGTTGTGTTGTGTATTGTATGTTCAGTAACAAGTTCAATTTATATTGATGTTGATTGATATTCCTGTTGTTGGCAACTTCCTGTAGAATGTTAGTGGGTGGGATTTTCGAAGGAAAAAGGAAGTTCTTAAAAAAAGGCATTCTGGTCTTTTTCTTTGTACTGAGAGAACCTAATGAGAAACTGACACAATTTTTACAGTTATTAAAATACTATATTAAGAATCACTATCCACGCCTGTGTGTCGTCAATAGATATTATAAATTGAATGCGGGAAACTCACACTATTGGTCCAAGAGATTACGGTATGCTGTCGCCCGCCCACCTGAGAGAGTAACCACGGAGTACACAGCCTTTCATTTCTATGTATTGTGCCCACGTGACCACACGGTAATACACAAACTACTCAGTAGCGACGTTTGCACTGATTTATGTTTTTTGTATCTCATACCTTTATTGTAAGAGCATCACTTGATAAGGTGCCACATGAGAGGTTGGGCATCAAGTTAAAAGAGGGAGGTCGTGTTTTACTACCATGCTGGAATTCTATGAGGAGGCAACAAAAGAATACGACCAGAGTGGAGCTTATGATATTATTGATCTGGACTTTCAGAAAGCATTTGATAAGGTGCCACATGAGAGGTTGGGCATCAAGTTAAAAGAAGTGGGAGTTCAGGGTGATGTTTTTTAGATGGGTGCAGAATTGGCTCAGACACAGGAAGCAGAGGGTGATGGTGCGAGGAACCTCATCAGAACTGGCCGATGTTAAGAGTGGTGACCGTCAGGGGGCAGTGCTAGGGCCGCTGCTATTTTTAATATATATATACTGTATAAATGATATACATATGATAGGAATATAAGTAACAAGCTGGTTAAGTTTGCAGATGATACCAAGATAGGTGGATTAGCAGGTAATTTGGAATCCGTTATATCATCACAGAAGGACTTGGATAGCAGACAGGCTTGAGCAGATTTGTGGCAGATGAAATTTAATGTCAGTAAATGTAAAGAATTACACATAGGAAGTAAAAATATTAGGTTTGAATACACAATGGGCGGTCATAAAATCGAGAGTCCACCTTATGAGAAGGATTTAGGAGTCATAGTGGACTCTAAGCTATTGACTACCAGACAGTGTTCAGAAGCCATTAAGAAGGCTAACAGAATGTTAGGTTATATAGCGCCTTGATGTGTGGAGTACAAGTCACAGGAGGTTCTTCACAACCTTTATAACACATTGGTGAGGCCTCATCTTGAGTACTGTGTGCAGTTTTGGTCTCCAGGCTACAAAAAGGACATAACAGCACAAGAGATTGTCCAGAGAAGAGCGACTAGGCTGATTCAGGTCTACAGGGGTTGAGTTAGGAGGAAAGATTAAAAGAGCTGAGCCTTTACAGTTTAAGCAAAAGGAGATTAAGAGGTGACCTGATTGAAGTGTTTAAAATTATGAAGGGAATTAGTCCAGTGGATCGAGACTTGTATTTTAAAATGAGTTCATCAAGAACACAGGGACACAGTTGGAAACTTGTTAAGGGTAAATTTCGCACAAACATTAGGAAGTTTTTCTTTACAAAAAGAACAATAGACACTTGGAATAAGCTACCAAGTAGTGCGGTAGACAGTAGGACGTTAGGGACTTTCAAAACTCGACTTGATGTTTTCTTGGAGGAAACAAGTGGATAGGACTGGCGAGCTTTGTTGGGCTGAATGGCCTGTTCTCGTCTAGAGTGTTCTAATGTTCTTATCTACGATGGAGCGTTCAATCTGAAGAAAATATGGAGCTGGTTTTAAATTAAACGTCGTTAGCATAGCGAAGGAAATTGGTAACTGAGCTGCTGCAACAAAGTTTGATGTGACTGAGAAACTGGTGCGAGATTGGAGGAGGCAAAAAGATGTAAAAAAAAAAAAGTCTAGAGTCGCATTTTTGAACAGGCGTATAAGTCAGGGTCTGATTTTACAGTAAAATTTCTGGTATTTTATAATGTCGGTCGTATAAATCAAATGTGGAAAACTCCCTCTATTGATCCAAGAGATTACGATATGCTAACATCCACCTGAGAGAGTAACCACGGAGCACGCAGCCTTTTTATTTCTATGTATTGTGCCTACGTGACCATACAGTAATACACAAACTATTCAGTAGCGACGTTTTCTCTGTTTTGTGTTTTTTGTATCTCACACCCTCATACAACTTTACCTTAAGAGCATCATAACTACGATGGAGCGTTCGATCAGAAGAAAATATGAAGCTGGTTTTAAATTAAACGTCGTTGAAGTTGCGAAAGAAATTGGTAACGGAGCTGCTGCTACAAAATTTGATGTGTCTGAGAAACTGATGGGAAATTGGAGGAGGGAAGAAGATGTACAAAAAAAAATGAAGTGTTGCACCTTTGAATGGGCATAGAAGTCGGAGTCTGATCTTACCGTGTAATTTCTGGTATTTTATAATGTTGGTCGTACAAGTTGAATGCGGAAAACTCCCGCTATCCACCTGGGAGAGTAACCACGGAGCACACAGCCTTTAATTTCTATGTATTGTGCCTATGTTACCAGACGGCAATACCCGAACTATTCTGAAGCGATGTTTTCCCTGTTTAGTGTTTTTGTATCTCACTCCCTCATTCACTTTTATTGTAAGAGGTGCATTGTGTATTGTGCATCCCTTATCTATGATGGAGCGATCGATCAGAAGAAATTATGAAGCTGGTTTTAAATTAGAAATCATTGAAATAATAAAAGAAACGGGTAGCTGCACTGCTGCAACAAAATTCGATGTGTCTGAGAAACTGGTGTGAGACTGGAGGAAGCAAGAATTTTTGAACGGGCGTATAAGTCGGGGTCTGATTTTATGATCGATTTTCTGGATTTCAAGACTCGACTTATATGCCAGTATATACGGTAAAGTTATGAAGATGCTTGAGCTAACCATCCACATCTCCATTCATTAGTTCGGTAACACTTTAGTTTAGGTACTCTATTATTAATTTACTATTATGAAACAAGACCTTAACAAACACTTCTTTGGGTCTTCATAACATTCACAAAGCATCAGTAAAGTGTTTACAGTGATTCCTCGCTATATCGCGCTAAGGCTTCACTCCATCGTGGATTTTATATGTAAGCATATCTAAATATACAGTATATCATGGATTTTTCATGGATTTCTGCGGACAATGGGTCTTTGTGGGGCACACTTTCATTCGCACTCACATTACAACATTTATTTATATAGCACATTTTCATACAAGCAATAGCTCAAAGTGTTTTACATAATAAAGAATAGAAAAATAAAAGACACAATAAGAAAACAAAATAAATCAACATTAATTAACATCGAATAAGAGTAAGGTTCAATGGCCAAGGGGGACAGAAAAAACAAAAAAACTCCAGACGGCTGAGAGAAAAAATAAAATCTGTAGAGATAGAAGAACACGTGGCCATGATAGCTCAGCCAATCAGCAGCTACCCTCTAAAACACACATAGCTCTGATCTCTCTCTCAAAAACAATCTGTAGATGATAATGTCTGCTGAACAAACAGGTATCACTAGCTAAGCAGAAGCAGGTGGGCACTCCAACACATGGCGAAAGGTAGAGTGACTAGAGTGAATGGAGGCTGGCGTGTGAGTGAGGAAGGCCCTGCCCACCTCCCAACTACTGAGGTCCCGCTTCCCCCTCACCTCGGCCTGCAGCACCTCTCACGGACTTGTGCAAATAAATCGGTACCACAAGTGAACTATGATACTTAGCATGATGAGAGAAGTCACAAAATCAACCGGAATGTTCAAGCAAATTATAGAAAAAACCCCAATCTAAATTGTGAAAAGCGGACAGACACACATACAGACAGACAGACAGAGGTTGGATTTTATAAATATATATAGATATTGTCACACATGCACATTGGAGGACCTCCTCGCAGGTTCAGTCGATGTATGTAATAACCCATCGAGACAGGAGGGGGCGCTGCCGCCATCACCGCCTTCTTCTTCTTTCCTTGCAATGCCCAGAAGCCGCCCAGTGGAAGCATTTTAGCCCCACCCCTTCCATTCCAGCCACTGTAAAGTCCCGGGCATCCCATTAGATGGTGTCACTTTTGGCCTGAGCAGCTGCGAGGTGGAGTTCCGTTAAAATTAGATGGCACCTTCCCTCAGTCCTCTTTTCAATCCGCAATTTTCAGCTCTTTTTTTCTTTACTTTGTGCCCCTGGATAAATCAAAGGGATGACCCGGTTGGCACCCCATAATTACTTACTGCAATCCTGAGCCGTCATTACCGCACCTGGCCACAATATGTATAATTATGGGAGGAAATCACGAAAAGAGGCGATTGTGATAAAACGGTACATGATATGATACACCCAAAATGTTTCAGAAAGCTAGCATCTTTATTCCAGTAGATAGAATGTTCCAAACAGCATAATGCTGTCAACACTGAAATCCGGTGACTAAACAATTTTAAGATTTGTTCTTCCTGGATGTTGTGATGTTAAGAGTTAGACAGAAAAATTTTTTTTTTTCAGTGTTGTAAAATTGAATTAGCTGGTGGCTTAAAGACTAATATCACGCATGAATGAGCTCTAGAATCAAGCACCAAGCTTAGAGCTATGAAATGAATAATCGAGAATATTTCTGACAGACGCTACTCTGTGTCTTGTACATTAAGTCTATGCTGAAGTACCTTGCAAGCTTGATATCTGCATATTTTGAAGCTCTCTTTCTTTTAATGCTTTTGATTAATTACCTGAAAAACAATGTACTACAATAGTAGAGTGTCACCTATATCATCATTTTCTTTATTTTGGATGTTAATAATTAGTCTGGGCGGCACGGTGGCACAGTGGTAGCGCTGCTGCCTCGCAGTTAGGAGACCCAGGTTCGCTTCCCGGGTCCTCCCTAAGTGGAGTTTGCATGTTCTCCCCATGTCTGTGTTGGTTTCCTCCCACAGTCCAAAGACATGCAGGTTAGGTGCATTGGTGATCCTAAATTGTCCCTAGTGTGTGGGTGTGTGTGTGTGTGTGTGTCCTGCGTTGGGCTGGCACCCTGCCTGGGGTTTGTTCTGGCCTTGCGCCCTGTGTTGGCTGGGATTGGCTCCAGCAGACCCCTGTGACCCTGTGTTAGGATATAGAGGGTTGGAGGATGGATGTATAATTAGTCCTGACAACCAAACATACAATTAGTGATAAGTTAGGGAGGAAGGCATAGAGGAAAAAATATGGAAAAAAAAAAAATGGGAATCTGCCAAGAGAAACATCGGGGTGCGCCTGAGGTGTGGTGGCCAAGTGAAGCTCATGCCTTGTTTCATTTCTTGATTGTGGAATGTAAACATGTGTAAGCCTTAGACCAGGGGTCCCCAACTTTTTTTTGTCATTTGAGGAAGGAGCAAACAGCCATTTTCATCCGCATGTTATTTACTGGGTGACAATTATCAGCCGGATAAGGTGTACTCTCATTACTCATCTTTAGTTTAGTCTTTTGTATGTTTATGTGTGTTTTGTGTTCTCTGTGTGTCTTTCCTGTTTCGTGTTCAGTGTAGGGACAAGGGAGGGTTTGTATTGTATATTTACTGTATTGCTGCACCTTTTATTATTATATTCCACTGGTCACTTTTGGGGTTGTGTGTTGTGTTGGGGCTGGTTGGGGTGATAGATAGATAGATAGATAGATAGATAGATAGATAGATAGATAGATAGATAGATAGATAGATAGATAGATAGATATGAAAGGCACTATATAATGCATAGATAGATAGATAGATAGATAGATAGATAGATAGATAGATAGATAGATAGATAGATAGATAGATAGATAGATAGATAGATAGATAGATAGATACTTTATTAATCCTAAGGGGAAATTCACATAATCCAGCAGCAGTATACTGATACAAAAAAAAAAAACAAAACAAAAAAAAAAAAACCAATATTAAATTAAAGAGTAATAAAAATGAATGTAAAAACAGACAATATCTTTGAATAATGTTAGCATTTACTTCCCCGGGTGGAACTGAAGAGTCGCATAGTGTGGGGTCTCCTCAGTCTGTCAGTGGAGCAGGACGGTGACAGCAGTCTGTCGCTGAAGCTGCTCCTCTGTCTGGAGATGATCCTGTTCAGTGGATGCAGTGGATTCTCCATGATTGACAGGAGTCTGCTCAGCACCCGTCACTCTGCCATGGATGTCAAACTGTCCAGCTCCGTGCCTACAATAGAGCCTGCCTTCCTAACAAGTTTGTCCAGGTGTGAGGTGTCCTTCTTCTTTATGCTGCCTCCCCAGCACACCACCGCGTAGAAGAGGGTGCTCACCACAAGCGTCTGATAGAACATCTGCAGCATCTTATTACAGATGTTGAAGGACTCCAACCTAAGGAAGTATAGGGATTAATAAAGTATCTATCTATCTATCTATCTATAGTCGGCTCTGACCTTTCTTACACAGAGCATCAGTATTGGCAGTCCAGTCCAATTTATCATACAGCTGTACTCCCAGGTATTTATATATACTGTGAAAAAAACAATTAAAGGACACTTTTTAATGAGAGTATAGCATCAAGTCAATGAAACCTGTGGGCTATTGATCTGGTCAGTTAAGTAGCAGAGGGACTTGTTAATCAGTTTCAGCTGCTTTGGTCCCAAAATAAGAATGAATGGGTTAACAGGTTGAGGGAGGCCACTAACATTTTTCCCTCCTCATCTGTTTTGTCACTCATTTTGCATTTGGCTATGGTCAGTGTCACTACTTGTAGCATGAGGCCATACCTGGACCCTACAGAGCTGGCATAGATAGTCCAACTTCTCCAGGATGGCACATCAATACGTGGCATTGCCAGAAGGTTTGCTGTGTCTCCCAGCACAGTCTCAAGGGCATGGAGGAGATTCCAGGAAACAGACAGTTACTCTAGGAGAGCTGGAGAGGGCCCCTGGTAGAAGGTCCTTAACCCATCAGCAGGACCCACCATTATCTGCTCCTTTGTGCAAGGAGGAACAGGATGAGCACAGTCTTCATGAGGGTGGCCTGAGGGCCCGACTTCCTCTACTGGCTCTGTGCTCACTGCCCCATAGAATATCAGAATTGACAGGTCCACCACTGGCGCCCTGTGCTTTTCACAGATGAGAGCAGGTTCACCCTGAGCACATGTGACAGATGTGAAAGGGTCTGGAGAAGCCGTGGAGAACATTATGCTGCCTATAACATCGTTCAGCATGACTGGTTTGGTGGTAGGTCAGTGATGATCTGGGAAGGGAGGCATATCCATGGAGGGACATACAGACATCTACAGGCTAGACAGCAGTACCTTTACTGCCATTAGGTATCGGGATGAAACCCTTGGACCCATTGTCAGACCCTATGCTGGTGCAGTGGCTCTTGGGTTCCTCCTGGTGCACGACAATACCTGGCCTAATATGGTGAGAGTATGCAGGCAGTTCCTGGAGGATGAAGGAATTGATCCCATTGACTGGCCTCCATGCTCACTCGCCTGACCTCAATCTACTAGAACACATCTGGGTGGGACATTATGTTTGGGTCCATCTGACGCCTCACACTGTCCAGGAGCTCAGTGATGCCCTGGTCTAGATCTGGGATGAGATCCCCTAGGTCAGCATCTGTTGTCTCATTAGGACATTGTCAGCAATGTCACACACAAGTCACACACAAGTCCCGGGGAGAAGGTTGGAAGGCTCAAATAATGTTATTTGTCGGCCATACTGGGGGTTGCCTCTGTCCAGCTCTCCCTTTGTCCCTCTGCAGACCAGCAGAGAAATCATGCAGAACCCTGTCTGTGATGATGTCACTTCCCTGCATGTCCAATGCCCAGTTTCCTCACAGATCCCACCTACCAAAGACATCACTTCCTCCTTCCGGCCTCCAAGGACCATCCCCTTCCTGTCCTTCCTCTGTATCCAGTTCCTATTTTTGAACTCAATTGTAACCATATGTCTTCTTCAGTACACTGTATGAGGTGGTCATTCCCAAGCATTTTTTATTTGTCTTCTGTTCTCCTTTTTACTATATATATGGATGCCAGGGGGATTCACACTCCATGTTTTATGGACTTCTATTCGACCTGTATCCATTAGGGCTATGCCCTGTCACTGGAAGTACACCCAGGTCCGACATTAAAGGAAGCCATCCACCCTCTTTCAGTGGAGTCAGAGTCGGTAGGAAAGAAGGCAACACTCACTGTAGGGAGATGAATGGAAGGAGAAGAGAAGAGAAGAGAAGGAAGGAAGGATAATTTGAGAGTAATTGTGTTTTTGCAACCTTTTCAAGGAATCAAAAAATTAAAGGCAATTTGAAAATTATGCAGTAACAGCAATGATTAGAAGCTGATGCAACACAACAAGTTTGCAATGGCTTATGGGTAGTTTTGAAGACATGTAATACAGTGCTCTGCCATTCATCTATTTGAAGCCAAGGTCAAATGAACATGAACACTGTTCTGTGGGGTTGCACCATTGTTGTAAAATGTGCCGTAGTTAGATTTCTTAGGATAGAGGAAGTGAAACCTGCTGAAATTCACCAAAGGATTGTTCACTCAGTAGAGAAGTGGCAACAGCCAGGACTCAATGAAAAGTTTATGAACAAGTGGAAAGGTTTAAAGTGGGAAGAACATGCAAGTAACGAAGCTTCATCTTGTTGACCATGAAGATCGTGCACACAAGCCCACAAGAGATTATTTGGGTTCAGTAGACTGAACAGATTTTCATAGTGTCAAATGGGGCACAGTTTATTAATCAAGCAGTCAAATGAGGGTCAAGAAAATAATCTTCTTCTATAATACGCTAACATGGCTGCCCGTTTGTCTGTCCAGGATTTTAAATCACCTGTAACTCACAAACCGTTTCACCTATTGACTTGAAACTTGGTACACAAATACTACGTGACGTCTGCTATCCGGTTCCGGGGTGATGATTGACCTCCAAGGTTATTCCTCTTTTTATTTTTATTTTATTTTATTGTAGAATCAACTCTCGGCAGTGCACAGCAGGGTGGCTGTGCGGCACATGTGCATGGGCGCCGTTCTCATTCCCTACCACCTTCGCTAATCATTCTTGAGGCACACTGAAGACTTAAGTGCCAGCTTAAGTGAAAAATTAAAGAAAACATATTAAGTAATTTGCAACACATAAACTAACTTAATCAGTTTTAACGTGTAAAGATGCCAATGAAAGAAGAGAAGCAGCAGGGCGCGAGGGTGGAGAAAAGAAGAGCTGCTCAGGAAGCAGCAAGCGCCAACCTCTGAGCAAACGAGTGGTAAACGTGCAGAGAAAGAAAGAGGATGAAAACTAGAAATGCTCAAGTCAAGTGTATTCACTGCACGTTATCGTACAGTGCGCCATTACTGGTCTTCTTATATAATACGCGAATGTGGCTTCCCGTTTGTCTGTCTAGGATTTTAAATCACCTCTACCTCACAAACTGTTTGACCTGAAATTTGTTACACATATACTACGTGATGTCTACTATCCGCTTTCAGAGTGACGATTGACCTCCAAGGTTATCCTCTTTTTATTTTATTTTATTTTATTGTAAAATCAACTCTCGGCAGTGGGCAGCAGGGTGGCCGTGCAGTGCATGCGCTTGGGTGCCGTTCTCATTATCTACCACCTTTGCCTACCTCTTCATATCTTAAATCATTCTTGAGGTGGATTGAAGACTTAAGTGCCAGCTTAAATGGAAAATTAAAGAAAATGTACTAAGTAACTGCAACACAAACACTGAATTAATCAGCTTTAACGTGAAAAGATGCCGATGAAAGAAGAGAAGATGTGGGCCGCTAGGGTGGAGAGAAGAAGAGCTGCTCAGAAAGGAGAAAGCGCATCAACCTCTGAGCAAATGAATGATAAACGTACAGAGAAAGAGGAGGAGAGCTAGGAATGCTCAAGTCAAGTGTATTTGTGCAGTGCACCATTACTGGTTTATACACAGTATATATTGAATTGAGTATATATATAAATCTGTATATATATATGTTACCGGCAATGTATGAAAAGGAGGCATTGTATAGAATGCCTAGGCAATATATATCCATCCATCCATCCATTATGCAACCCGCTATATCCTAACTACAGGGTCACAGGGGCCAATCCCAGCCAACACAGGGCGTAAGGCAGGAACAAACCCCAGGCAGGGTTCCAACCCACTGCAGGGCACACACACACCAAGCACACACTAGGGACATTTTAGAATCGCCAATGCACCTGACCTGCATGTCTTTGGACTGTGGGAGGAAACCCGCGCAGACACGGGAAGAACATGCAAACTCCACGCAGGGAGGACCCGGGAAACGAATCCAGGCCTCTTAACTGCGAGGCAGCGGCTCGACCCACTGCGCCGCCGTGCCGCCCACTCAATATATAGAATAACCGAAAATTGGATGTCAAAGTATGAAATGATTAACATTTCACACATTTCCTAGGTGTTTTATCTTGGTACAGTAATATACACTCACCTAAAGGATTATTAGGACCACCATACTAATACGGTGTTTGACCCCCTTTCGCCTTCAGAACTGCCTTAATTCTACGTGGCATTGATTCAACAAGGTGCTGAAAGCATTCTTTAGAAATGTTGGCCCATATTGATAGGATAGCATCTTGCAGTTGATGGAGATTTGTGGGATGCACATCCAGGGCACGAAGCTCCCGTTCCACCACATCCCAAAGATGCTCTATTGGGTTGAGATCTGGTGACTGTGGGGGCCATTTTAGTACAGTGAACTCATTGTCATGTTCAAGAAACCAATTTGAAATGATTCGAGCTTTGTGACATGGTGCATTATCCTGCTGGAAGTAGCCATCAGAGGATGGGTACATGGTGGTCATAAAGGGATGGACATGGTCAGAAACAATGCTCAGGTAGCCCGTGGCATTTAAACGATGCCCAATTGGCACTAAGGGGCCTAAAGTGTGCCAAGAAAACATCCCCCACACCATTACACCACCACCACCAGCCTGCACAGTGGTAACAAGGCATGATGGATCCATGTTCTCATTCTGTTTACACCAAATTCTGATTCTACCATTTGAATGTCTCAACAGAAATCGAGACTCATCAGACCAGGCAACATTTTTCCAGTCTTCAACTGTCCAATTTTGGTGAGCTCGTGCAAATTGTAGCCTCTTTTTCCTATTTGTAGTGGAGATGAGTGGTACCCGGTGGGGTCTTCTGCTGTTGTAGCCCATCCGCCTTAATGTTGTGCGTGTTGTGGCTTCACAAATGCTTTGCTGCATACCTCGGTTGTAACGAGTGGTTATTTCAGTCAAAGTTGCTCTTCTATCAGCTTGAATCAGTCGGCCCATTCATTCTCATCTGACCTCTAGCATCAACAAGACTTTTTCGCCCACAGGACTGCCGCATACTGGATGTTTTTCCCTTTTCACACCATTCTTTGTAAACTCTAGAAATGGTTGTGCGTGAAAATCCCAGTAACTGCGCAGATTGTGAAATACTCAGACCGGCCCGTCTGGCACCAACAACCATGCCACGCTCAAAATTGCTTAAATCACCTTTCTTTGCCATTCTGACATTCAGTTTGGAGTTCAGGAGATTGTCTTGACCAGGACCACACCCCTAAATGAAGCAACTGCCATGTGATTGGTTGATTAGATAATTGCATTAATGATAAATTGAACAGGTGTTCCTAATAATCCTTTAGGTGAGTGTAGATTGCTCTACTTACCCCTATTGTATTATTAATATGTTGCCTTAGAATGTCTAATCTCACAGACTTACCACTGTTTATAAGGTATTTTTCTATATAACTTATCCCCACCTTCCCTTCTATATCTATAACCGCAGGCAATTAGATGTAGTAAAAAGGCAAGCAGGAGTTGAGTTACACATAAAATAATGTATTACTGATAACATTCATAAATAATAACAAAATGCAAAGTACATTTGAATATTGGCAACCATACAACCTGATAAATTGGTGATGTGTAACTCAGGTGGCACACAGACTTGACGTTACTTAAAATGTCTCTAGTTAAGGCATCTTGGTGCTCAGCTTTCTTCAGAGCAGGCCTCAAGCCTGTTAAATATGGCTGAAGCTGTGCTCTTCATTGTGTTGTCTTCAGTTCATGGTGTGATGGTCTTCTTCAGTTGTTAGTAAGAGAGAAAGATACTTCTACATCATCACAGGTTAGCAAGAGAGATGCTTCTTTCATTATATGTTGGTTAGTAAGAGAAAGATTGTGAGGTTAAGCACATACATTTATAGATGTTCTGTCCAACCCCTACAGCCAATAGGACGTCATGGTACTTAAAGACCTCTGAGACAAGCCAATTCCAAACAGCCATATCTCAGACCAATGGGGGAAATAAAACATCTTACCACCGGCCACCCCCCCAAACCATATGTTAAAAACCCTAGCTTCCTTTCGGGGGGCTGGGATTGAAAAACTTGAGCAAAGAAACACTCACCAAACTGGTTTAAGACACATCTCCCAAATCCTGTCGTAAAATTACAAAGAGGCTTAGCCGTAAAGGGGGGCAAACACGAATGCCTCTCACCAAAGTAACACTACATTACATTGCTTCGCCTAAATTACAAATAAAGACATACAAAACATTTATCAAGTTATATGCAAAATCTTACATCACAACACTTGGCATTCTAAAATACTCCCGCTCATGCAAAAAAACAATGAAGTGCAATTCAAAATGCCATTCAAGCCTTCCTTGTTGCAACAAGTAGGTTCATTTTTTTTCTCTTATTTTTTTTCTGTAAGAAAGTTCTGTATTTTATTTGATATTTTCTTTTTTCATTTATGTAATTTTTAACAAAGGCCTTTTCATGACTCTCTTTTCAAGCTTTACTTTTTTAGTGCGAAAGACAATTAAGTGCAATTTAAAATACATTTTTTTTCATTCCTTGTTGTAACAAGTAGGTTCATATTTTATTTCCTCTTGTTTTCCTCAATAAGAAAACCCTATACTTTATTTTGTATTCCTTTCTTTTTCATATACGTCTTTTCAATTAAAGCCTTTTCATGACTCTGTTTAAATACTTTGCCTAGATAGCATTTGTCATTCTATATGATGCCTAGGTATTACATACAATGCCTAGGGAAAGTATATCCATCTATTATCCAACCCGCTATATCCTAACTACAGGGTCACGGGGGTCTGCTGGAGCCAATCCCAGCCAACACAGGGCGCAAGGCAGGAACCAATCCTGGGCAGGGTGCCAGCCCACCGAAGGAAACTCACACACCGAGCACACACTAGGGACAATTTAGGATCGCCAATGCACCTAACCTGCATGTCTTTGGACTGTGGGAGGAAACCCACACAGACACGGAGAGAACATGCAAACTCCATGCTGGGAGGACCTGGGGAGCAAACCCGGGTCTCCTTACTGCAAGGCAGTAGTGCAACCACTGCGCCACCATGCTGCCCAGAAAGCATTATATATATAATATTGAAATAATGGGGATAGTTCATACTTTGCCCAAAACTCTAGGAATTCTATATATTGCCTAGGCATTCTATACAATGCCCGAGTTTCATACATTGCCGGTAACATATATACTGTTTATATATATGAACAGTACATATATGAATCCCCCATGGAGATTTCTGCGCAATATTAGATGTACATTAAAGCAAACAGTGCCGTGCAGAGGGGTTGTCCACCTTGGAGTTTAGTGCACAATTCTTACAAGTGACCAGCCTGTTGAAAATGATATACAGTATCCCAATTATTAAATGGGATTCAATGAATAAAAGCGGGGCTGACCCACACATCTGGCCATCCTAGGGCCCAGGCTATCCCAGCAGCATTAAATTAAAAAAAAAAACAACCATCCCTGGGCAGGGCACCAGTCCATGGCAGTGCCCACTGTTACAGACATGAGGCCAAGTTAGACTTGCCAATTAACATTACCGGCACGTCTTTGAGGATGTGGGAGGAAAACACTTATATAAAATGTCATGCAAAAAAAAAAAATACACTTACCTTTCCTGAAGGGGAAAAAAAAGATCATTTTTTAGATGAATTTTTGCATTCAAAGAAGTGTAAATACAGAATTTTGATCCTGCTGAGAGAGAGACATGAATGAATGAGCACAACACAGCCTAATGAAATGGCAGACAATATAAGCAAGATGAATGATAATTATGCACATTCCAATAATGATGAAATGTAGATTGAATTTGTACACAAATATTTTTGTCACTTTATTATGATCATGTAGCAACCTCATTTTTCATAATAAATGTGGCTGACTTTGAGTGTTTTTAAGCCAACAGCCATCGAACAAGTCTGTATTTTCTTTCATATTAACGTTATCATTTTATTGCTGATGTAGTTTAAGCACGGCTAAATTATTTCCATCAGTATTTATTCCAAACAAACATCAGAAGCATATTAAAGGTGTAATGCGACTCAGAATAATGAATTGGAATAGCAGATATTGGATATCTTCACCTTTAACATACTGCAGATCCCCATTAATGAAGCAGCAGGTTGTTTTCTGGTGGCAGGCCTTTCCTGAACACTAATGGCCGCTTATGGGATAGTGTGACGTCCTGAAGTTCTGAAGACAGCAGAAACACGAGCCTACTCACATTACACTCAGTTAGTAAATAAGCTCAGTGAGGATACTGGCTGTCGTAAGTAAACTGCAGCAGAACAGGCACATTTGTAATATTTTCCAGGGCTGGCAGAGGAGTCAGTGTTAGAAAAGATGACATACAGTCATATGAAAAAGTTTGGGAACCCCTCTCAGCCTGCATAATAATTGACTCTTCTTTCAACAATAAAGATAACAGTGGTATGTCTTTCATTTCTTAGGAACATCAAACTACTGCGGTGTTTTCCGAACAAAGATTTTTAGTGACGCAGTATTTAGTTGTATGAAATTAAATCAAATGTGAAAAACTGGCTGTGCACAAATGTGGGTCCCCTTGTCATTGTGCTGATTTGAATGTCTGTCACTGCTCAATGCTGATTACTTGGTTGGATGAGCTCGATAAGCCTTGAACTTCATAGACAGGAGTGTCCAATCATGAGTGGTAAAAGGTATTTAAGGTGGTCAACAGCAAGTTGTGCTTCCTTCCCTTTGACTCTCCTCTGAAGAGTGACTGACAGCATGGGATCCTCAAAGCAACTCTCCAAAGATCTGAAAACAAAGATTGTTCAGTATCATAGTTTAGGGGAAGGACACAAAGCGATCTCAGAGGTTTAAACTGTCAGTTTCAAGTGTAAGGAATTGAATCAGGAAATGGAAGGCCACAGGCACAGTTGCTGTTAAGCCAACCCAGCAGGTCTGGCAGGCCAAGAAAAATACAGGAGCAGCATATGAGCAGGATTGTGAGAATGGTGACAGACAACCCACAGATCACCTCCAAAGACCTGCAAGAACATCTCGCTGCAGATGGTGTATCTGTACATCGTTGTACAATTCAGCACAATTTGCACAAAGAATATCAGTATGGGGGGTGGCACGGTGGCGCAGTGTTAGCGCTGCTGCCTTGCAGTTAGGAGACCCGGTTCGCTTCCCGGGTCCTCCCTGCGTGGAGTTTGCATGTTCTCCCCGTGTCTGCGTGGGTTTCCTCCGGGCGCTCCGGTTTCCTTCCACAATCCAAAGACATGCAGGTTAGGTGGATTAGCGATTCTAAATTGGCCCGTGGGTGTGTTTGTGTGTGCCCTGCGGTGGGTTGGCACCCTGCCCAGGATTGGTTCCTGCCTTGTGCCCTGTGTTGGCTAGGATTGGCTCCAGCAGACCCCCGTGACCCTGTATTCGGATTCAGCGGGTTAGAAAATGAATAGATGGATGGAACATCAGTATGGCTGGGTGATGAGAAAGAAGCCCTTTTGCACTCACGCCACAAACAGAGTCGCTTGTTGTATCAAATGCTCATTTAGACAAGTCAGATTCATTTTGGAACAAAGTGCTTTGGACTGATGAGGCAAAAATCAAGTTATCTGGTCAGAACAAAAAGTGCTTTGCATGGTGGAAGAAGAACACCGCATTCCAAGAAAAACACTGACTACCTTCTGTCAAATTTGGTGGAGGTCCCATCATGCTATGGGGCTGTGTGGCCAGTTCAGGGACTGGGGCCTTTGTTAAAGTCGAGGGTCGCTTGAATTCAACCCAATGTCAACAAATTCTTCAGGATAATGTTCAAACATCAGTCACAAAGTTGAAGTTACTTAAGCAGGGTTTGGATATTCCAACAAGACGATGAGCCAAAACACAGTTCAAAATCTACAAAGGCATTCATGCAGAGGGAGAAGTACAATGTTCTGGAATGGCCGTCACAGTCCCCTGAATTGAATATCATCAACAATCTATGGGATGATTTGAAGCAGGCTGTCCATCAAATTGAACTCAACTGGAGAGATTTTGTATGAAGAATGGTCAGAAATACCTCCATCCAGAATCCAGACACTCATCACAGGCTATAGGAGGACAGCGTCTGGAGGCTCAAAGGAGCAAAAGGAGGCTCAACTAAGTATTGATGTCATATCTCTGTTGGGGAGCCCACATTTATGCACCTGTCTAATTTTGTTATGATGCATATTTTCTGTTAACCCAATAAACTTAATGTCACTGCTGAAATCCTACTGTCTCCATAAGGCATGTCGTATATTAAAAGGAAGTTGCTACTTTGAAAGCTCAGCCAATGAGAAACAAAAATCCAAACAATTAAGAGGGGTTCCCACACTTTTTCATATGACTGTATTCCTTCTTGGCACAGTCAATAGAAGCTTTTGCCATTTCAAGAGATGGATACAGTCAATAACTCAAGGAGGTCAAGCCAGTTAGCAGCTGTCCTAAATTATTAAGATCAGAGGTCAGGCTGAGGCTGTTCATTTGTTCCAGCATATTTTTTTTTGTCTTTTATTGCCTACTCTACAAGAATAAAATATTGAGAAATACCAGCAATTGTCAAACACTTTCCAAAATGTCTGGTAGGATAGTAGCTCAGTTGGCTCCATTTGTTTGTGCAACACAATCTGGAAATAGACAGGAAATCATCACATAGGAATGAAAAATCAGAAAAGGCATCTCCTTAGTATCTTTTTGGTTTCTCCTCGACAACAATGGTATATTTATGAGGTCTCTTTCTAGTCTTGATTTAATCTGTTTCAAGACTTCATGTTTATTACTTATTATTGGACTGATGCTTTCATCACAAATGCCATAGCAGTGAAAAACCAGAAAAGGGATCTCATTAATAACCTTTTGGTTTGTCCTCAACAGCATTGAGATCAGTAAGTAATGAAATGGACACGTGTTCTCTTGTCTCATGCTTCTTCTCTTGATGAATTAATACCCAGATAGTCTCACAAGGGGTCTCTCTTGACTTTCAGCAGAGTGTTCAGCAAAATCATCCAATTTCCTCCAGTGTGAAAGTATTGGCATTGTGTAATATCTGGTGAAATCTATGGACACCTGTTTGTGGTAAAACATCCATCCATCCATCCATTATCCACTGCTTATCCAAGGTCGGGTCGCCCAGACCTCCCTCTCCCCAGCCACCTCCTCCAGTTCCTCTGGGAGAACCCTGAGGCGTTCCCAGGCCAGCCGGGAGATATAATCCCTCCAGCGTGTTCTGGGTCTGCCCCGTGGCCTTCTCCCAGTGGGGCACGCCGGGAACACCCTCCCAGGGAAGCGTCCAGGGGGCTTCCTGACCAGATGCCCAAACCACCTCAACTGACTCCTCTCAATGCGGAGGAGCAGCGACTCTACTCCGAGTCACTCACGGATAACTGAACTCCTCACTCTATCTCTAAGGGAAAGTCCAGCCACCCAGCGGAGAAAATTCAAATTC
This sequence comes from Polypterus senegalus, assembly GCF_016835505.1. Taxonomy (NCBI): domain Eukaryota; kingdom Metazoa; phylum Chordata; class Cladistia; order Polypteriformes; family Polypteridae; genus Polypterus; species Polypterus senegalus. Next base: position 13,519,215 of record NC_053169.1, read on the forward strand.
AAAATTCCACAATCTTGCTCTTTCGGTCACTACCCAAAGCTCGTGGCCATAGGTGAGGATAGGCACGTAGATCGACTGGTAAATCAACAGTTTGGCTCAGCTCTCTCTTCACCATGACAGACCATTGCAAAGCCTGCATTACTGCGGATGCCGCACTGATCTGTCTGTCAACCTCCCGCTCCATTATTTTTCACTTACTCATGAACAAGACCCCAAGATACTTGAACTCCTGCACTTGAGGCAGTGCTCCCAACCCAGAGAGAGCATTCCACCCTTTTCCGGCTGAGAACCATGGCCTCAGATTTAGAGGTGCTGACTCTCATCCCTGCCGCTTCACACTCATCTGCGAAGCGCTCCAGTGAGAGCTGGAGGTCACTGATCGATGAAGCCAACAGAACCACGTCATCCGCAAATAGCAGAAACGAGATTCTGAGGTCACCAAACCAGACCCCCTCCGCTCCTTGGCTGCACCTAGAAATTCTGTCCATAAAACTTATGAAAACACTTAATTATAATTACAAAGTACAAAACTGTTGCCAATGCTTCTGAATAATATTATTAGTTGGTCTAATTTATATTGTGGGCTGAGTGGTGGCTCTGAGGATAGGGGTTTGCACTGGTAATCGGAAGATTGCTGGTTCAAATCTGGTTTCCATATCTTGGCTTCTTATTACTATAAATATACCGTATTTACGCATGTACCATACGCACATTATTTCCCGAAAATTAGCATTAGAAAATCAGGTGCGCGTCATACACGAGGAAATGTAATTTTGTAATGTTTACTTCTTCTGCTTGGGCTCGCTAGCTTGCTTTCTCTCTCGCTTGCTTGCTTGCACGCCCACACTCTCTTTCTCGTTCACTTGTTCGTGCACTCTCTCTCGCTCGCTTGCTCGCTCACTCGCACTCTCACTCGCGTGCTCTCTCTCTGTCTCTAAATGCTTCCTATACAATCACAGTGTGCGTCGTACACAGGGCAAAACTTTTTTCACGATTTCCTTTGTAAAAATTAGGGTGCACGTCTTACACGAGGGTGTATGGTACACAAGTACATACGGTATATATATATATATATATATAGTGACAGATTAGGGCTTTCTCGCTTCCTTGTACCCAAAGACCACACGTAAGACACCAGGTAAAAGTCCAAATAATTATTATTTATTATAATAATAATGTGCACAAAGCACACTCCTCTCCACAATTCTCCAATAACCAATACACAATAAACAATCCTCCAAACTCCCAGACACTTAGCCACCCTGCCTCCCAACTCAGCTCAACGCTCTGGTGTTTCACTGCCCTTTTTATATTCCTTGACCCAGAAGCGTTTCACCCTCTCTGTCGATGTGACCTGGGACACTTCCCGGTCAGATTAAAATCCTTTTTCTTCACCCAGGAAGCACATCGTTCCCTTTGTCCATGTGACTCTGACGTACTTCCTGGGCGTAAGGCAAATAGTCTCTGGGCCTCCCTGCAGTGACTCCTGGCGGCCTCTATGGTATTCAGCAGGGCTGTGAATTAAAAGTCCATTGTCCATAATTCCCTGCTGGCATTCGGGGCACCTATATGATGCAAGAAGGGCTCCATCTGGCATACGGCCATGTACCACTATATATATATATATATATATATATATATATATATATATATATATATATATATATATATATATATATATATATAGTAATTAGAAGCCAAGATATGGAAAAAGGTTTCGGGATTCACCCCGTATATTATCAGACAAGCACTCAAATATCAAACAAGTAATCTATCTATCTAATCATAAAAGACTGAGTCCCAATATACTAACTAAAAAAGAAAGATGTGGGCTTTAATAGTTGCTGTGCAGGAAGAGGCAGGTCCATGTGGGTGTGGTGGAAGTGAGGTCAGTAGAAGGGCGTGGTCTGGGTAGGAGGACGGAAGTTGGTGATGCTTTAAGTGGGTTTCCCTACTGTTGATCTGTAGAAGAGGAAGAAAAGAGCTTAGTGCACCTTATCAGCTTTTGAGCTGACATCTTACTCTCAGTTAAGCCCTTTGACTGGCTTCTATGCGTACGTGTGTGACAGTATGTATGTATATATATACATATATATAGTGTGGAGGATTGCTGGCTTTCCATGCCGGTCCGCTCCCCCAGGCCGCCAGGAGGAGCTCTCCTGATAGCAGGATCGTGCCCCGAGGTCCAGCAGGGCTTTATGGACCTTGTAGTGTTTATTCACAGCCCTGCTGGATACCTTGGGGGCCACCAGGAGTCGCTGTGGGGGGGCTTATGGGTTCTTTTGTGCCCTATGACCCGGGAGTACGTCATGGTCATGTGATAGGAAGGAACAATGTGCTCTTGGGTTGAAGAAAAGGACTGTTTGCCCTGACCCGGAAGGAATAAGGAATTGTGGACTGTTGGGACAGGAACACCTCCGGGTCAAGGGCTATAAAAGGACAGTGCCTTAGTCCAGACGCTGAGCTGAGCTGGGAGGGAGAGGAGCAAGTGTCTGGGCGAGGAGGAGAGTTTATTGTTGAGGGAATTGTGTTTATTATAGTTAATAGTTTGACTAGTGTGGAAGGTGCTTTGTGCACGGTGTTAAACGAAAATAAAAAGGTCTTGGACTTTTACCTGGTGTCTGGAGTTGTACCTGAGGGTTCAAGGGTGCACTACTGCCCCGTACTGCAACAATATATATATATATATACAGTGGTGTGAAAAACTATTTGCCCCCTTCCTGATTTCTTATTCTTTTGCATGTTTGTCACACAAAATGTCTCTGATCATCAAACACATTTAACCATTAGTCAAATATAACACAAGTAAACACAAAATGCAGTTTTTAAATGATGGTTTTTATTATTTAGGGAGAAAAAATCCAAACCTACATGGCCCTGTGTGAAAAGTAATTGCCCCTGAACCTAATAACTGGTTGGGCCACCCTTAGCAGCAATAACTGCAATCAAGCGTTTGCGATAACTTGCAATGAGTCTTTTACAGCGCTCTGGAGGAATTTTGGCCCACTCATCTTTGCAGAATTGTTGTAATTCAGCTTTATTTGAGGGTTTTCTAGCATGAACCGCCTTTTTAAGGTCATGCCATAGCATCTCAATTGGATTCAGGTCAGGACTTTGACTAGGCCACTCCAAAGTCTTCATTTTGTTTTTCTTCAGCCATTCAGAGGTGGATTTGCTGGTGTGTTTTGGGTCATTGTCCTGTTGCAGCACCCAAGATCGCTTCAGCTTGAGTTGACGAACAGATGGCCGGACATTCTCCTTCAGGATTTTTGGTAGACAGTAGAATTCATGGTTCCATCTATCACAGCAAGCCTTCCAGGTCCTGAAGCAGCAAAACAACCCCAGACCATCACACTACCACCACCATATTTTACTGTTGGTATGATGTTCTTTTTCTGAAATGCTGTGTTCCTTTTACGCCAGATGTAACGGGACATTTGCCTTTCAAAAAGTTCAACTTTTGTCTCATCAGTCCACAAGGTATTTTCCCAAAAGTCTTGGCAATCATTGAGATGTTTTTAGCAAAACTGAGACGAGCCCTAATGTTCTTTTGCTTAACAGTGGTTTGCGTCTTGGAAATCTGCCATGCAGGCCGTTTTGCTCAGTCTCTTTCTTATGGTGGAGTCGTGAACACTGACCTTAATTGAGGCAAGTGAGGCCTGCAGTTCTTTAGATGTTGTCCTGGGGTCTTTGTGACCTCTCGGATGAGTCGTCTCTGCGCTCTTGGGGTAATTTTGGTCGGCCGGCCACTCCTGGGAAGGTTCACCACTGTTCCATGTTTTTGCCATTTGGGGATAATGGCTCTCACTGTGGTTCGCTGGAGTCCCAAAGCTTTAGAAATGGCTTTATAACCTTTACCAGACTGATAGATCTCAATTACTTCTGTTCTCATTTGTTCCTGAATTTCTTTGGATCTTGGCATGATGTCTAGCTTTTGAGGTGCTTTTGGTCTACTTCTCTGTGTCAGGCAGCTCCTATTGAAGTGATTTCTTGATTGAAACAGGTGTGGCAGTAATCAGGCCTGGGGTGGCTACGGAAATTGAACTCAGGTGTGATACACCACAGTTAGGTGATTTTTGAACAAGGGGGCAATTACTTTTTCACACAGGGCCATGTAGGTTTGGATTTTTTTCTCCTAAATAATAAAACCATCATTTAAAAACTGCATTTTGTGTTTACTTGTGTTATATTTGACTAATGGTTAAATGTGTTTGATGATCAGAAACATTTTGTGTGACAAACATGCAAAAGAATAAGAAATCAGGAAGGGGGCAAATAGTTTTTCACACGACTGTATATATATATTTGTTTTTTGTTACTCACCCTATGTTGTTTATAGTGGCCAAGAAAAAAAATTTGGATATTTTTTTTCTTATTAGCCATATTTTGAATAACATTTATTTTTCCTCTGAAATACTTTGCATATGTAGAATCGCCACCATCTGAGTATCCCTTGACAATCAGCGTCTCAGCAGTACAAAGTTTAAACGGAAACTGTGACATTCTGTTCTAATGAAATGTGCAAGATGTAAGTTGTTAGACCAGGACGAGTTATTGTGCAGCTGGCATACACAAAGGGTTTTCTGTTCTCTGTAGAGAAAATACATTTTTATTGTCAGTTTTTGCTGAATAACAAAATGCATTTAATGACTATATTAAAATAACACCCTGATTTTACATTTGAGTTGTCATTTTAAACTGTGGAGCAGAGGGGGAAATCGTTGAAATATGTGTCAGTCAGTCGGGCATTACCCAACCCGTTATATCCTAACACAGGGTCATGGGAGTCTGCTGGAGCCAATCCCAGCAGGCACAGAGTGCAAGACAGGAACAAATCCCGGGCAGGGCGCCAGCCCACCACATGACACACACACACACACACCAAGCGCAATTTAGAATCGCCAATCCACCTAACCTGCATGTCTTTGGACTGTGGGAGGAAACCCACGCAGACACGGGGAGAACATGCAAACTCCACGCAGGGAGGACTTGAGAAGCAAACCCAGGTCTCCGTACTGCGAGGCCACTGCACCACCATGCCACCCTAGAAATATGTGTCTTTGTCCCAAATATTATGGAGAGCACTGTATAAATTATTTTTAGTTCTACTCACAAACCAATCTGTGAATATACATGCGTCGTCCCCACTAACCACCATCTCCATCAGTTATTTCCATACAGGCCACTCTTCCATGCCACCAGCAGAAAAGACGAGCCCACATTACACAGAGCAGATGCCCCCACCAAATATTTTCTATCTTATAGTGAAACTACAATTTCTATAATGGCAAAACAATAATTCATAATGAAAGCAATCAAATGTTCTGAATATCCATATTCAAAAAGGCAGATTGCAGATCTGAATGTTAATAAGGAAAATTCTGAAGCCTGGAAAACATAATCAGAGCCACGTAATCAGAACACCCGTCACCCCGAATTGGATTAGGCAGATTTCCTTCCTTTAGAAGCAAGAGAGAAAATTCGAATTAATACTGTAAATCCATAGAAAAACATGTTTTTATATAAGCCTTTATTTATTCCTATAGGGACGGCTATAGCATTTTGGTATGACAAACCTCTTGAATGTGAGATGCAAATGGAGACTTGAGTTCTATGCAACAGTTTTAAAGGTTGCCAATAAAAAAATGAAATGAAGAAAAAATCCTATTAAGGAGAGAGTAAGGAGCGGGTTTAGCCTTTTTTTTTTTTAAATTGTGAAAGTGGCTTCAAATACACGGAAATAAGATAATGGAGCGCTTGTAAATCCATTCTGGCTCTGTTCTATTATTTATTACTCTATTATCAGACTGATATAAGTCTCGAAAAGAGGCCAGATTGTCCCAGCTTTTAGTCCAATTTTCTCTGATGTCAAAAATATGAAGACTAACAAGATTGGCCCAATTTCCCCTAACCTTCACTTTGGCACGGAGCAAAAGAAGCAGTGATCATTCTACTGAGTTTGACTCCGTCCCTTGTCTTTCCACACACCTGCTCTTTCTCTTATAAGGCTGTGGGCAGCCGGAGTCTGCCTCTGAAAAACTGGAAAAACATGGAAAGATGGGACACAATGCTGCAGACAAATCAGAGCCACCGTCAACTTGACACACCTTGTCATTTGTCACTTGGGAGGAAGTTACAGTGTCTGGAGAAAAGTCACACGTGTGTGGGTTTGAATCTGTGGTCTCCACACACACACAGTGACAAAGTGAAGATACAAAGCTCAGGTCCCAGGAGCTGTGAGGTCACAGGTGACATGGGCAGCACCTTGCTGGGGGCAGCATGGGGCGTCCTCACCAAAAATTTGGATTGGTCATTACAGCCTGAGCTGGTTGAGCCATTATGGGTGCCTGTTAGGAAAGTTAAGGGGTGCATGCTCCATAAAGTCCTTGTAAGGTATGCAGAGGGTTGTCAATTATTATGTGGGTACCGTCACCTGGGATGGGGGAGTTTAGCGTGCGGCATCCTCACCAAAAACTCACCAGACTGAGCCAATCAAAACATTACAGGTGCCTTTTAGAAAAGTTAAGGGGTGTGTGTTCCATGTATGGATGCTGTAATTAATGCAGTGGGTTATCAATTATTATTTGGGTACCGTCACCTTGTTTAGTATGGGGCATCCTCACCAAGAATTTGGAATGGGGATCACAACCTGAGCCAGTCGAACCATTAGGGGCGCCTTTTATAAAAGCTAAGGGGTGTGTGCTCCATGTATGGATGCTGTAATTAATATAGTGAGTTATCAATTATATTTGGGTACCGTCACCACGGGGCAGCATGGGATATCCTCACTAAAAATTTGGAATGGTGATCACAACCTGAGACAGTCGAACCATTAGGGGCACCTTTTATAAAAGTTAAGGGGCGCGTGCTCCATGTATGGATGCTGTAATGTATGCAGAGGGTTGTCAATTATTATGTGGGTACTGTCACAAGGCTCTATCCTGGGTCCACTGCTCTTCTCAATCTACATGCTTCCGTTAGGTCAGATTATCTCAGGTTACAACGTGAGCTACCACAGCTATGCTGATGACACACAGCTGTACTTATCAATAGCACCTGATGACCCCGACTCTCTCGACTCACTAACACAATGTCTGACTGGTATTTCTGAATGGATGAATAGTAAGTTTCTCAAACTAAATAAAGAGAAAACCGAAATTTTAGTGATTGGCAATAATGGATTCAGTGAGGTTATCAGAAATAAACTTGATGCATTAGGATTAAAAGTTAAGACGGAAGTAAAAAACTTAGGGGTAACTGTTGACTGTAATCTGAATTTTAAATCGCATATTCATCAGACCACTAGGACAGCATTTTTTCACTTAAGAAACATAGCAAAAGTTAGACCTCTTATATCATTGAACGATGCTGAGAAATTAATTCACGCTTTTGTTTTCAGTAGACTAGATTACCGTAACGCACTCCTCTCAGGACTACCCTAGAAAGACATAAATCGTTTGCAACGAGTGCAGAATGCAGCTGCTAGAATCTTAACTAGGAAAAGAAAATCTGAACACATCTCTCCAGTTTTTATGTCACTACACTGGTTGCCTGTGTCATTCAGGATTGACTTCAAAATACTGCTTATGGTTTATACAGCCTTAAATAATCTCGCCCCATCTTCATCATCAGGTCCTTCCATGAAAACCCTAAACACAAAGAGGACTGTTTGACTTATGTTAGGTAGATTGCTCAGAGGGGACTGGGCGGTCTCGTGGTCTGGAACCCCTACAGATTTTATTTTTTTCTCCAGCCTTTGGAGTTTTTTTTTTTTCTGTCCACCCTGGCCATCGGACCTTACTTATTCTATGTTAATTAATGTTGACTTATGTTTATTTTTTATTGTGTCTTCTATTTTTCTATTCATTTTGTAAAGCACTTTGAGCTACATTTTTTTGTATGAATATGTGCTATATAAATAAATGTTGATTGATTGATTGATTGGTCTTATATATCAGAATGCCTGACACCTTATATTCCAAATCGTAACCTTAGATCCTCAAATGAGTGTCTCCTTAGAATTCCAAGAACAAAACTTAAAAGAAGTGGTGAGGCGGGTGGCCTTCTGCTGCTATGCACCTAAAATCTGGAATAGCCTGCCAATAGGAATTCACCAGGCTGATACAGTAGAGCACTTTAAAACACTGCTGAAAACACATGACTTTAACATGGCCTTCTCATAACTTAACTTTAACTTAATCCTGATACTCTGCATGTTCAATTCATCATAATAACTATTCATGGTGGCTCCAAAATCCGTACTAACCCCTACTCTCTCTTCTTTTTCTTCTTCCGGTTTCTTTGTGGTGGCGGCCTGTGCCACCACCACCTACTCAAAGCTTCATGATGCTCCAACATTGATGGACTAAAAGCCAGAAGTCTACGTGACCATCATCATCATCAAGTCCTTCCGTAATAACCCTAAATCCAAAGAGGACTGTTTGATTTATGTTAGGTAGAATGTCCAGAGGGGACTGGGCGGTCTCGTGGTCTGGACCCCCTGCAGATTTTATTTTTTTCTCCAGCCGTCTGGAGTTTTATTTTTGTTTTTTCTGTCCATCCTGGCCATTGGACCTTACTCTTATTCGATGTTAATTAATGTTGATTTATTTTATTTTCTTACTGTGTCTTTTATTCTTCTATTCTTTATTATGTAAAGCACTTTGAGCTACATTTTTTTTGTATGAAAATGTGCTATAGAAATAAATGTTGTTGTTGTTGTTGTTGTCACCTGGGATGGGGTGGTTTAGCGTGGGGCATCCTCACCAAAAATTTGCAATGGTGATCACAGCCTGAGCCAGTCGAACCATTTGGGTTGCATTTTTCAAAAGTTAAAGGGTGTGTGTTCCATGTATAGTTGCTGTAATTAATGCAGTGGGTTATCAATTATATTTGGGTACCGTCACCACGGGGCAGCATGGGATATCCTCACTAAAAATTTGGAATGATGACCACAACCTGAGCCAGTCGAACCATTAGGGGCTCCTCTTAGGAAAGTTAAGGGGTGTGTGCTCCATAAAGTCCTTGTAAAGTATGCAGAGGGTTGTCAGTTATTTTTTGGGTACCGTCACCTGGTGGGGGCACTGAATATGAAAGGTAAGAAGTGCTTGTTTTGTAAATTCTGCAGTGTGCATACAGAGGGGTGCAATTTATGTAACTGAAGGGGAGCGCACTTCATGCACTGAGCAGGATCCCCACCCCTCTCCAGTCATCTAAGTCTAGTAATACTGTTTGTGTGCTGTCGCCCAAAGGGTGCCTTTAATGAAAGGTTAAGGGGCGTGCGCTCCATAAATCTTGCACTATGTACACAGATTGCTGCCATTTATGTAACTAAAGGGATGCACACTCAAGACAACCAAGGGAGAACCAACCCCCAGATACAGTCCATAGAACACTTCATCGAAATATTCAAGTGGAAAATCTCGACTGAGTAATACCGTGTAATTTGCTGAGAGCTAAATGATGTCACAATGGTTGATGGAAACCAAAATCACCAACCAATTGAGGGCTGAATTCAACATCACACCAAAAATCAAAGTCAAAAACTGAAATTACAGGCTGATCCAAATGGCATGGATTTAATCATGGCAGCTCCTAATGTGAGTCAGTAGTGTGTGTGGCACCCCCACTCCGAATGATGTCTGGGCCTGCTCCTGATGAGATGTTGGATGGTGTCCTAGACCTGGATCAGAGCACCAGTGAGCTTCTGGACAGTCTGTGGCACTACCTAGCAGTGTTGGATGCACTGATACCTAACATCTCAGAGGTTCTCAATTGGATTCAGGTCTGGGCAATGTGCAGGCCAGTCAATGGCATCAATGCCTTCATTGTTCAGGAATTACACTCATCTAAAGGATTATTAGGAACACCTGTTCAATTTCTCATTAATGCAATTATCTAATCAACCAATCACATGGCAGTTGCTTCAATGCATTTAGGGGTGTGGTCCTGGTCAAGACAATCTCCTGAACTACAAACTGAATGTCAGAATGGCAAAGAAAGGTGATTTCAGCAATTTTGAGCGTGGCATGGTTGTTGGTGCCAGACGGGCCGGTCTGAGTATTTCACAATCTGCTCAGTTACTGGGATTTTCACGCACAACCATTTCTAGGGTTTACAAAGAATGGTGTGAAAAGGGAAAAACATCCAGTATGCGGCAGTCCTGTGGGCGAAAATGCCTTGTTGATGCTAGAGGTCAGAGGAGAATGAATGGGCCGACTGATTCAAGCTGATAGAAGAGCAACTTTGACTGAAATAACCACTCGTTACAACCGAGGTATGCAGCAAAGCATTTATGAAGCCACAACACGCACAACCTTGAGGCGGATGGGCTACAACAGCAGAAGACCCCACCAGGTACCACTCATCTCCACAACAAATAGGAAAAAGAGGCTACAATTTGCACGAGCTCACCAAAATTGGACAGTTGAAGACTGGAAAAATGTTGCCTGGTCTGATGAGTCTCGATTTCTGTTGAGACATTCAAATGGTAGAGTCAGAATTTGGCGTAAACAGAATGAGAACATGGATCCATCATGCCTTGTTACCACTGTGCAGGCTGGTGGTGTAATGGTGTGGGGGATGTTTTCTTGGCACACTTTAGGCCCCTTAGTGCCAATTGGGCATCGTTTAAATGCCACGGGCTACCTGAGCATTGTTTCTGACCATGCCCATCCCTTCATGACCACCATGTACCCATCCTCTGATGGCTACTTCCAGCAGGATAATGCACCATGTCACAAAGTTCGAATCATTTCAAATTGGTTTCTTGAACATGACAATGAGTTCACTGTACTAAAATGGCCCCCACAGTCACCAGATCTCAACCCAATAGAGCATCTTTGGGATGTGGTGGAACGGGAACTTCGTGCCCTGGATGTGCATCCCACAAATCTCCATCATCTGCAAGATGCTATCCTATCAATATGGGCCAACATTTCTAAAGAATGCTTTCAGCACCTTGTTGAATCAATGCCACGTAGAATTAAGGCAGTTCTGAAGGTGAAAGGGGGTCAAACACCATATTAGTATGGTGTTCCTAATAATCCTTTAGGTGAGTGTTACTACACATTCTGGCCACATGAGGCCGGCCATTGTTCTGTACCAAGAGGAGCCCTGGGCCCACTGCACCAGTGTAAAGTCTGACAATGGCTCTGAGGATTTCATCCCAGTACCTAACTGCATGTTTGGATAGTGTTGAGTAGCACGTGGATAAGCCTCCAAGGATATGCCTCCCCTGAGCAACAGTGACCCACTACCAAACTGGTCATGCTGGATGATGTTGCAGGCTGCATAACGTTCACCATGGCGTCTCCAGACTCTATCGCGTCTGCCACATGTGCTCAGTGTAAACCCGCTCTTGTCTGTGAAAAGAATGGGGTACCAAATGGCAGAGCTGCCAATTTGTATATTCTCTGGCGATTGACAATTGAGTTGTATGGTGATGGGATGTGAGCACAGGTCCCACCAGAGCAGTGATTCATAACCTTTTTTGAGCCACGGACCCCTTTAAGAAACTGATGAGAGCTATGGACCCCCTTCCCCAGACGACAGAAATGACTGACAAGAAGACATTGGCAGATAGGGAGACGGACAGACCGACCGTTGAACAAACCTTCATAGACAGACAGACAAGCAGATACACGCTGAGTCTGATTGGTTTTTCACAACACTTGCACGTGCATTTCTCCATACTGCACCCTCATGGACACGTCATTTTCAGCCAGCCACACTTGAAAGAAATTGTGGTCAATTAATCCTCACCAGTATATGAGAAGATAATCGAGCCGTGATAAACTGTGGAAAATTAGCTCTTATGGAGTGGCACAAGATGGCGGTCGTGCAGAGAATGATGACACAAGTCTAAATGGTAAACCTGGACCAATAGCAAGTTAAGAGACGCCTAGCGGTTGGCGCTGTAAGCAATGGCAGGGTGCGTTTTCTTGCATTTCTTTCAATGGGAAACCGTTGGGTGGGACAAGAGGGAGGGCAGGATGCTGACCGCTGTTTTTCTCACACCACATTTTTCTCGCCATTATTTTTTGTCATGATTATGTCACTTACGCATTAGGCTTAGGTGAGATAAAAATCAACAGTACCAGGCAGTATAGTGAATATAAATGTTCATTTTCATCTGACCCTTAAGGACCCCCTGAAATACATCCGTGGACCTCTAGGAGTCCAAGAACCTCAGGCTAAGAACCTCTGCACTAGAAGATGTCGGGCCCTCAGGCCACCCTCATGGAGTCTGTTTCTGACAGTTTGGTTTGAAACGTTCACACCCGTAGCCAGCTGAAGGTCATTTTGGTGGGATCCCTCCTGGCACAAAGGGGCAGTTACTGGTCTTGCTGCTGGGTTGGTGCCCTTCTATGGCCCTGTGCAACTCTCCTTATGTAATGTTCCATCTCTCGGTATCTCCTCAATGCTCTTGCAATGGAGAATATAGATGTTGCATCCTGGAGGAGCTGGACTACCTGTGCAACCTGAATCAGATGCAGGTGCCACCTCATGCTACCAGTAGTAGTGACAAGGACACTAGCAGAATGCAAAACTGGAGAGGAATCAGTCAGGAAGGATAAGGAGAGAGCAAATGTCTGTGACCACCACCTGCATAACAATTTCCTTTATTATGGTTCTCAAAGTTGCACCTGTTGTCACTTTCATTTGCACCAAAGCAGGTGAAGTTGATTCACAGTCGCTTCTGCCTCCTAACTGGACAGATTGATGTCCCTGACTTGGTGTTAGACTGGGATGATTAAGTGTTCCCTTAATTTTTTTGAGCAATGTATTTAAGTGCATGTGTGTATATATATATATATATATATATATATATATATATATATATATATATATATATATATATATATATATATATATATATATATATATATACACAAGTTTCACTAGTATACTAGGAAAACTAGGAATGCTCAAGCCAAGTGTATTCGCTGCTCGTTATCGTACAGTCCGCCATTACTGGTGTGTAAATAAATGTGTATGATATATCCATATATCCACCTTAATAAAAAGAAAAGTGACTGTGTGTGTGTCTCTGTCTGTCTGAATGTCTGTTCAATTTTTGTATCTCTGTTTTAATGCCATTTGGTATTGGATTTGAAAAAGCAGTGGTAATGTTTGTGATGCACCATCTGTTGGAATGGAAAATGCAATGCATTTTATTACCGTGTGCAATACAAATACCATACAAATACATTTCAATAGATGGTGCAATGCAAACATCAATGCTGGATATGCTGAGCTCTACGTTGTCTTAGATGGATAGCACAGCTAGCAGGAAATAATTTGATTAGTGACAATAATATAATTGTCTATTACATATATTAGTGTTACTAAGAAAATGATTTTCAAAGTTAAATTGACAGTACAGCATTTTTAGGTAGCTATGATAACTCAAATTGCTAAACATAATAAAGTAACACATTTTTATAGCATAAAAAATGTTCTACAAAGCAGACATTATTTCCACTTTGCAGTATAAACAGCAGGGTAGTGTTTTGATTAAAATTTTTAACTGTGATTATATTTTACTGTATATTTGCTGATAATGGTAGATTGCATTTAAATGTCACATCAGCTTGTAAAATTCTATTCACACTGGTACACAGAGCAAAAATGCAGTGTAGTGACATTAATGATTGTGTGTTTTACTGTGTTAGAGCCACTTACGTTAGATTTACTATTTTAAAAATAGTTTTTTGTTGAACCTGATGAACCTCTGAAGCTAAACCTAAAAAGAAATTATATTAAACAGTCCCTTTAGTACCATATTTATGTACAGTTTCCTTGAGTATTATGAAAGGCACTAATATAGAAAATGAATTATAATTATTTTGACTTGTGACAAACAGAGGTGCCATCCCAGTGTTAACCCTGCCTTGTGTGTTTTCCTGTCATAATTAATTTCTGGGTTGCTGCCACTATGTTCATAAAAGAGTTGATCTCAATAATCAGTTTTACATTAAAATATCCATTAATTTTAATTCTTAATACAACTTGCCCAGGGTGAGGTCTTGGACACAGAGGTTAAGTTGGCATTACTGGGTACAACACAGGGCACACATACTGTGAGCTGATAATCCACTTTTAATGTTTATTGTTAGACCGTGAGAGGAACTTGACATGAAGATAAGGAGGGCAAGGCACGATAGATAGATAGATAGATAGATAGATAGATAGATAGATAGATAGATAGATAGATAGATAGATAGATAGATAGATAGATAGATAGATAGATAGATAGATAGATAGATAGATTTGAAAGACACTATATAATAGATAGATAGATAGAAAAGGCACTATGTAATAGATAGATAGATAGATAGATGTGAAAGGCTCTATATAATAGATAGATAGATAGATAGATAGATAGATAGATAGATAGATAGATGTGAAAGGCTCGATAGATAGATAGATAGATATAGATAGATAGATAGATAGATAGATAGATAGATAGATAGATAGATAGATAGATAGATAGATAGATAGATAGATAGATAGATAGATAGACACTTTGCGGTCTTCAAGGTAATGAAAAACAACACGAAATACAAAAGCGTGATGGCATAAAAGGGAGACTAAATAGTCACCATTTAAAGTGAGTGACAATCGTTAATCAGACTCCTTAATCTGGTTCAGCAAATTTATGGAGCTCCTTAGCTCTGTTTGACTCTTGCAGAAGTAATAATAATAATAATAATAATAATAATAATAATAATAATAATAATAATAATAATCCATCCATTATCCAACCCACTATATCCTAACTATAGGGTCACGGGGGTCTGCTGGAGCCAATCCCAGCCAACACAGGGCACAAGGCAGGGAACAAACCAAGGGAGGGCGCCAGCCCACCACAGGGCATGTGCACGCAAACACACACAGGCACACAAACACCAAGCACACACGAGGGACAATTTAGGATCGCCAATGCACCTAACCTGCATGTCTTTGAACTGTGGGAGAAAACCGGAGCGCCCGGAGGAAACCCACGCAGACACGGGGAGAACAAGCAAACTCCACGCAGGGTGGGCCCGGGATGCAAACCCAAGTCTCCTAACTGCGAGGCAGCAGTGCTACCCACTGCGCCACTGTGCCATCCATAATAATAATAATAATAATAATTTATATTTAGATATTGCCATTCTCACTACTCAAAGCGCTTTACACAGTGAGTGTGGAGCCACTCTAACCACCACTAATGTGTGGCATCCACCAGGATGATGCGACAGCATCCATTTTTGCGGCAGTACACTCACCACACATGTGCTCTTAGGTTGTGAAGTGGTGAGAGAGAGAGCCAATCAGAGACAGGCGATGATTAGGAGGCCAGAATGACTATGCCATGGAAGGCAATTTAGCCTGGACATCGAGAAACACCCTACTCTTTACAAAGGATGCTCAGAGACCTTTTATGACTGAACATCTTTAACTTCAGGTGGATGACCTTTTCTTAAGTGCCTGTGGTATGGCTGCTTGCACAGATAGATAGATAGATAGATAGATAGATAGATAGATAGATAGATAGATAGATAGATAGATAGATAGATAGATAGATAGATAGATAGATAGATTTTTAACTCCAATTGTAAAGTGCTGTTAAAAGCGTGTATTAAATGTAGTCAACTAACACATGGAATTGTCTTGTATTTATCGCTGTTACATTTGAATATGACTCTTTGTTGCTCAAAAATGTAATAACCGACTCCTGGATGAAGTAAATAATGTGAAATGCTCCCACTTTCATGACAGCTTAGTTGCCAAATGCACTTGGATGTTACACCATGCCGACATTGTCCAGGTTGATCATATATGTGGTATAAAGAGGGCAGTTTTATTACTAGGACTGAAGTCTGAGCTTTTTCAGTCTGCAAAAATGCAAAAAAAGAGGAGACCTTGATGAAGTATTCAGGATTGTAAAGGGATTTGCATAAAGCTGACACCAGCTGTTATTATAGAATATGTTCATTAATAAGAACCCAGGCGACACAAAACTGTATGTCTGTGAAAAGCTTTTGTGGCTGGCATAAGAGAATGATTGATGCTGGAACAATGGGTAATGTTGGTCCAGGAACAAGGATGAGATATTAAAGTTGGGACAAGTGAATGTTCATGGCAACATAAAGTATCAGTGTCATAGCAGAAGGTAAAGCCTCCTGAACTTTCCATCATCCAAAAGAATGAAAGAACGCTCTGTGTCAAAGAAGTCCTTAGTGACACATGGCACTGCAAATGGAGTAAACAGCTTTGCTGGAAGGAAACGACATCTGTGTCACATGGGATGGGGACAGACTGACAAAGAGGCAGGGAATGACAAGTTACGGTTTTAACCTCCTGTGTTAATTACTGGTGCATCTCATTGTTACAAAATGAAAATGTTAAAGTAAGAGTTTCACATTTTTGTATCAGGGTATGATTTCTAAATAGATGTTTAGAAATACAAAAAAAACAGATATTTACAGTTTTGGGAGAGAAAAATGTAACATATTGAGAGTTTGGCAACTTGCTGTATCCAGAATAAATGCCAAGCAGGCTAATAATATACAAAATGGTGTTTAACATTCTATATAAGGCACAAGGATGAGGGAAACAGCTAAGGGAGAGCACAAAGTACACCAAATGGCCAAAAGTATGTGGCCATTCCTCCAGTTACCGAGTTCAGCTGTCTCGTTGTTAACAAGCACATAAAATCAAGCACACAGCTATAAGAACATAAGGAATTTGATGAAGGAGATACCAATGGCTAAGCCACCATTGAGAGAGACATTGAGAAAGCAAACCAGATGAACAACTTCTTCAACAGGTTTGACCACCCTAAGCCACTCTCACCTCAGAGTACTGCACCCTCCATCCATCCTTCTGCTGATACCAGCATAGGTGAGACATCCCCACCCACAATTACAGCAGCCCATGTGAGCAGAGAGCTGACGAGACTTCGTGCCAGCAAAGTAGTGGGTCCAGATGGAGTATCGCCACGACTGCTAAAGGCCTGTGTGCTGGAACTGTGGAGTCCTCTACAGCGCATCTTCAACCTGAGCCTGGAACAGGGGAGAGTCCCGAGGCTTTGGAAAACACCAAAATCACCCCAGTCCCAAAGGTATCACATCCTAGTGAGCTGAATGACTTCTGGCCTGTTGCTAAGATGTTACATGAGATGAAGACCATGGAGCCACTGCTTCTTCACCACCTGAGGCCACAGGTCCGCCATGCCTTTGACCCTCTGCAGTTCGCATAACAGGAGAAGGTGGGAGCGGAGGATGTCATCATCTATATGCTACACCGATCCCTCACTCACCTGGACAGAGGCAGTGGTGCTGTAAGAATTATGTTTCTGGACTTCTCTAGCGCCTTCAACACCATCCAACCTCTGCTCCTTAGGGACAAGCTGACAGAGATGGGAGTAGATTCACACCTGGTGGCATGGATCATGGACTATCTTACAGACAGACCTCAGTATGTGCGTCTCGGGAACTGCAGGTCTGACATTGTGGTCAGCAGCACAGGCGCACCGCAGGGGACAGGACTTTCTCCGGTCCTGTTCAGCCAACATACATCGGACTTCCAATACAACACTGCTATCGTGGGCTGCATCAGGAGTGGGCAGGAGGAGGAGTATAGGAAGCTAATCAAAGACTTTGTTAAATGGTGTGACTCAGACCACTTACATCTGAACACCAGCAAGACCAAAGAGCTGGTGGTGGATTTTAGGAGGCCCAGGCCCCTCATGGACCCCGTGATCATCAGAGGTGACTGTACAGAGGGTGCAGACCTATAAATACCTGGGAGTGCAGCTGGATGATAAATTGGACTGGACTGCCAATACTGATGCTCTGTGTAAGAAAGGTCAGAGCCGACTATACTTACTTAGAAGGCTGGCATCCTTCAACATCTGCAATAAGATGCTGCAGATGTTCTACCAGACGGTTGTGGCGAGTGCCCTCTTCTACGTGGTGGAGTGCTGGGGAGGCAGCATAAAGAAGAGGGACGCCTCACGCCTGGGCAGACTGGTAAGAAGGCAGGCTCTATTGTAGGAATAAAGCTGGACAGTTTGACATCCGTGGCAGAGCGACGGCAGGCTCCTGTCAATCATGGAGAATCCACTGCACCCACTGAACAGGATCATCTCCAGACAGAGGAGCAGCTTCAGTGACACACTGAGGAGACCTCACACTATGCGACTCTTTAATTCCACCTGGGGGGATAAATGTTAACATTATACAAAGTTATTGTCTGTCTGTTATCACTCTTTAATTTAATATTATTCTTTATCAGCATGCTGCTGCTGGAGTATGCGCATTTCCCCTTGGGATTAATAAAGTATCTATCTATCTATCTATCTATCTATCTATCTATCTATCTATCTATCTATCTATCTATCTATCTATCTATCTATCTATCTATCTATTATATAGTGCCTTTCACATCTATCTATCTATCTATCTAAGCTATCTCATCCAGGTACTTTTTAAAGGTTGTCAAGGTGTCTACTTCACCGATCAAATCTTTGCATAAAGATGTGCTTCATGGCTTCAAATCTCGATACGTTTTTTTTGATCACTGCAAGAAGTCTGTGTCTTTTCTTTGTCCAGTGGACATTATATGGGAATGGCCTCCAAACCTTTTTCCTCATGGAAGCCTCTTATTTCCGTAAGAAAAAAACTTATTACACATTCCTGCAACAGAAGATTTCTTCAGGTACCAACCTGGCCGACCCCATTTACTTTAAGTCTCGACATGAAAAACAAACACACGATGGCATAAAAGGGAAACTAAACAGTCGCCATGTAAAGTGAGTGGCAACCATTAGTCAGACTCTTTAGTCTGGTTCAGCAAATTCGAGGAGTTCCTTAGCTCTCGTTGACACTTGCAGAAGTCAGTCAGTCATTGTCCAACCCGCTATATCCTAACACCGTGTCACATGGGTCTGCTGGAGCCAATCCAAGCCAACACAGGGCGCAAGGCAGGAACAAATCTTTGGGCAGGGCGCCAGCCCACCACAGGGCACACACCAAGCACACACCAGGGACAATTTAGGATCGCCAATGCACCTAACATGCATGTCTTTGGACTGTGGGAGGAAACCCACACAGACACGAGGTAGTTTAGTGGTGAGATAGCCAATTAGAGACAAGGGATGATTAGGGGGCCAGAATGACTAGACCAGGGGTCTCCAACTCCAGTCCTGGAGAGCTACCGTAGCTACAAGATTTCATTCTAACTCTTTTCTTAATTAGTGACCAGTTTTTACTGCTAATGAACTCTTTCCCTTTATTTTAATTGACTTTTCTTGAGACTGACTGCTGAATTGATTCTTTTTTCCTTAAACAGCACCTAAACATAAATTTAATGTGAAGTGAGCCAACAGATGACCAACTATGTTGGGGCTTCAAACTTCACCCAACTTCACTTCATTCATTTTCTTAATTTGAAGCCAATTCCCGTTGCTAATTAAACCCGTAATTTAATTCCATGGCACACATTCTGCCATGGTAGACATTTCCAAAACTGTTGATTTTGTTTTTTAAGAGCGCTGGCTGTCAAAATGTTTTCTGGACCTGAGCAGATCAATATTACAGAGGCCTTCACCTTTCTTTATTTTCCGTTATAGTGTGATGGACGCAGATTGATTTTTAAGTGTTGGTACATTTTGTGTCTTAATATTGTTTGGTTGCTAATTAAGGAAAAAAGAAATAATTAAGGGGCCTGCATCAATTAAAATTAAGGGAAAGAGTTAATTAGCAGCAGAATCTGGTCACTGATTAAGAAAAGGGTTAGAATGAAAATCTGCAGCCACAGTAGCTCTCCAGGACTGGAGTTGGAGACCCCTGATCTAGACTATCGAGGGCAATTTATCCAGGACATGGGGAAAGACCCTACTCTTTGATCTTTCATGACCACAGTAAATCAGGACCTCAGTTTTTTACGTCTCATCCCAGGGGTGGCGCCATTTTTAAAGCACAGTGTGCCCGTCACTGCACTGGGGCATTGGGATCCACATCCTGACCACAGGGTAAGTGCCCCCTGCTGGCCTCACCAACGCTTCATCCAACAGGAATCCAAGCTTTTCCTATCTGGTCTCCCATCCAAGTGACGCCTCCTTCCAGGGCGTCGCCTTTTAATTACCCTGGAGACCAGAAGGGGTGGAGTCAGTTGCATTCACTGGGCAGTTTCTAAGACAGTTAGCAGCAGCGCCCTCTCTCAGCCTGGGGTAGTGTCACATACCTGGGAAGAGTCTGGAGATGTGCATGTGTAACTGAAAAACCTCCAAAAGATAAAGAATACAAACTTAAACTTACAGCTTTAGGACAAGATCGCCAGCTTTCAGTTGTAAACGCCAATATGTCACATACTGTATATAAAACAGAGGGTGTCACAAAGGCACAGGTTGCTGCTTCGGTAACTCAATTATTTTTGTTGCTCGATCCTTGAATCTGTAGTTCATTTCCTTTTAATTGCAAACTTGGCCCGAATACCCAAGGTTAATAAATCACAAATCATATTTTTATGAAAGATGTGAAGATAAGCTCAATGTTGGGTCTGACCAATAAAGATGACACTTTCTTTGGAAAAACAGAGCAATATGAAAAGACACTAGCAATCTCATGTTGAATTAAAATACAAGATACAAGGCTCTTCTGTTGTTGTTTTTTCCCCCTTTTCTAGTATTAGTCTTAAATAAGAAAAATACCGTCTTCTACTTCATTAGACTGCAAGTGACATAAAACATGACACTAAAGTGAATATTTTGCGGAAATGGATTCAGAGACAACAAATTAGGGGACATGTATATGGAAGAAATTGAATTAAGCTTTGACAGAGTCTCTTAGTAGCATATGAGGAGGAAGAAGATAATAGATTAGGGCTAAAAGGTTTTTTTTCCCCGAGCATCTGAATTTGCCAAACATTTTGCTGCTTTTCTGTTTAGACTTAGAAGACACCAAAGTCAGAGAGCTTCTTTGTTGAGTGTGCCAGCATTTGTGGATTGTGCTCAGTAAGCGAGTTCTCATTTGTGGCATTGTGGGATGTAAGGCACTACATCAGCATAACTTTGGTATTGTCCACAGACTGACTAAAGCAAGCGAAGCGAAATAAGTTGTTAGTAAGTCAGTTCAATTTTGTAGGATATGAATTGGACTTCAATGGGTGGTTTAACACTAGAATTACCAAAGCCTACGAAAAAACTTGTAATCCAGGCCCACCTTAAATCCCTTCGCACCTCTCTGTCAGCGTGTTTTGTGTTGTAAATGTGTCAATCAGCACAAGCAGCAAGCAGTCTGCTGGCCCATCACTCATAAGCTCAAGTCTGCTTACCTGCGTGTGAGTAAATAACATATCGTTATTTGAAATACTTTCATTTCATGTGTGTTCTGTGGCTGCAACAATCTACGTTAAAACAGAAACGTTTTTCATGTTTTAGTAATAATTGGCAAGATGAGGACATGAAATGTATAATGTGTGAAGACTGAAGTCTCAATATCAAATAAACACTTTCTCAAAAGGTACAAGTATAACAAAACAAGTGCGCTTTTATTCAAGAATATAACTGCAGAAAAAGAACTTGTGTTAGGGTGTGACATTGACACACTTTTAATCCGACTGCTTTGGTGGTGCAGCTGTAAGAACTGCTGACTGGTAATCAAAAGGTTGCTGGTTTGATCACAGACGCTTCCATTTTGAGAAGTGAGCTGCTCTTATTGTTACTAATATAGTACAATACAATACAATACAATACAGTTTATTTTTGTATAGCCCAAAATCACACAGGAAGTGCCGCAATGGGCTTTAACAGGCCCTACCTTTTGACAGCCCCCCAGCCTTGACTCTCTGAGAAGACAAGGAAAAACTCCCAAAAAAAAACCTTGTAGGGTAAAATGGAAGAAACCTCGGGAAAGGCAGTTCAAAGAGAGACCCCTTTCCAGGTAGGTTGGGCGTGCAGTGGGTGTCAAAAGTAGGGGTCAATACAATACACAGAACAGAACAATTCCTTAATACAGCATAATAATAAAAATTTTAGAAGTACGGTTTAACAGTAGATGATATGACATAATTAGGTTTGGATATTTTTAGAGTCCTGGAGACCTCATCCATCAAGCTGCCTCCCCATTTGGCCATGCCACGGCTGAAACGTTGCTCCGATGAAAGGACCCCTCTTTCCCATGATTCCTGTGATCCTCCATCAGGGATGACTTTACCATAGGCAGGCAAACAACTTGGCAAGTGGGCCGTGGCACCAATTGCCACATTTGGGTACCGAGAAAAGAAACAGAATAGGTGAGGGTTAGTATTCAAATATAATTATCATGTTACTTATGTTTTAGTGCTAATGACTAACAACAGAGATGCAGTCTGTACAGTTAATCAGCAGCTCTAGTCAGGATATGCTAAACTGAAGTAGTGAGTCTTCAGCCGAGATTTAAAGTACTTTCATTGTTATCACTCTTTCATTTAATATTGTTCTTTATCAGTATGCTCCTGCTGGAGTATGTGAATTTCCCCTTGGGATTAACAAAGTATCTATCTATCTATATATCTATAGAATGAAAACATATATTTGATTTGAGTCTGTAAATGTATGGTGCTTGTAAAGGTTAGCGTTTTTTTTTTTTATTATTCAGTTTTATTCTCTCAGTCGCATTCACGCTCACCCCGATCCGACACTCCTGCTGTTTTCAATTAAAGACGTGCTATAAGAGAGGTGAACTCAGATGAAGACGAGGGTTCTACATCGGAGAAAGAGAACAGAAGCCATCCCCGCAAGAAACGTCCACTCACATATAAGAACAACTGGACCAGGAGTAAAGGCGAAAGATGGCACCATTTGGATGCAGCAAGAGGTCGGGCGTCATCCTGCCAGTCAGTCTGCCCCAAACCTGTACTTCAATGAAACAGACGGATTTACAGAGATTGCCAATGTGTCATGCAAAGTCCTATTTGTGATTATGTTTTGTGATGGTCTTTGTATGAAAACCGTGAATATGTTACTTATATAAAAGCCAGATTGAATGTTATTTACCTTGATTTATTACCTTATCTTCCTACAGTGTAAAGTCACAAGTAGTCTGTTTGATCGACATGGGCATGCTGAAAAATTACATGTGTACTGAACTGACCTTAGATGCAGGTGGAAGCTAATTGGACCCAAATGAAGTTCAAATCATATCTTCTTCTATAATACGCTACCGTGGCTGTCCGTTTATCTGTCCAGGATTATAAATCAGCTAGCAAACCATTTCAGCGATTGACCTGAAATTTGGTACTTATACACTAGGTGGCCTCTACTGTCTGCTTTCAGGGTGACGATTGGCCTCCAAGGTTATTCCTCTTTTCATTTTTATTTTATTGTAGAATCAACTATCGGCAGTGGCCAGCAGGGTGGCCGTGTGGCGCATACGTACGGGCGCCGTTCTCATCCCTACCACCTTCTCAGTCACTTCCCCTACCTCTTCATATCTTAAATCATTCTTGAGGCAAATTGAAGACTTGATTGCCAGCTTAAGTGAAAAAAATTAAAGAAAACGTACTAAGTAATTGCGACACAAACACTGACTTAGTCAGTTTTAACATGAAAAGATGCCGACGAAAGAAAAGAAGAAGTGGGCCGCTAGGGTGGAGAAAAGAAGAGCTGCTCAGGAAGGAGCAAGCGCATCAACCTCTGAGCAAACAAATGCTAAACATACAGAGAAAAGAGGATGAAAACTAGGAATGCTCAAGTCAAGTGTTTTCACTGCACGTTATCGTGCAGTCCGCCATTACTGGTGTTTTATATTCATATTAGTGGATTTTTTAATTGGTCCACTGCCCCCCATTCACATCCACGTGGTCTTATCTGGCTCACGTACTGCCTTCCTGTATATTTATTTTCCCATTTCATCTCCTGTATGCATCACATAAAATCACACAAGGAATGGGCTTTAACAGGTCCTGTTTATCGACTAAAGCCTTGATTCGCTAAGAAGACAAAGAAAAAACAAAAAAACTTATAGGAAAAAAGGAAGAAACCTTGGAAAAGGCAATTCACAGAGAGACCACCTTCTAGATAGGTTGGACGTGCAACGGGTGGCAAGAAAATTTGGGTAAATGCAACACATAAAACATAATTCACAGAGCTAGATGGGCTCTCTATCATGGCCACCACTCAGATGGCCAACACGATAATACAAATTACTTTGTTATTGCACTGCGCTCGTCAGCAAAGTGCATTAGAAAAATACCAGTCTCGATCCACTGTACTAATTCCCTTCATAATTTTAAACACTTCAATCAGGTCACCTCTTAATCTTCTTTTGCTTAAACTGTAAAGGCTCAGCTCTTTTAATCTTTCCTCATAATTCAACCCCTGTAGACCTGGAATCAGCCTAGTCGCTCTTCTCTGGACATTTTCTTGTGCTGCTATGTCCTTTTTGTAGCCTGGAGACCAAAACTGCACACAGGACATGAGATGAGGCCTCACCAGTGTGTTATAAAGGTTGAGCAGAACCTCCTTGGACTTGTACTCCACAGATCAAGGCGCTATATAACCTGACATTCTGTTAGCCTTCTTAATGGCTTCTGAACACTGATGGGAAGTTGATAGCTTAGAGTCCACTAGACTCCTAAATCCTTCTCATAAGGTGTACTCTCGATTTTACGACCACCCATTGTGTATTCAAACCTAATATTTTTACTTCCTATGTGTAATACTTTACATTTACTGACATTAAATTTCATCTGCCACAAATCTGCCCAAGCCTGTATGCTATCCAAGTCCTTCTGTGATGATATAACGGATTCCAAATTATCTGCTAATCCACCTATCTTGGTATCATCTGCAAACTTAACCAGCTTGTTACTTATATTCCTATCTAAATCATTTATATATATTAAAAATAGCAGCAGCACTAGCACTGCCCCCTGCTGGTCACCACTCTTAACATTGGCCAGTTCTGATGAGGTTCCTCACACCATCACCCTCTGCTTCCTGTGTCTGAGCCAATTCTGCACCCATCTAAAAACATCACCCTGAACTCCCACTTCTTTTAACTTGCAAGTGATGGTTTTATCCCAGTTTTTATTTGAGATAAGATTGGTTGCATTTCTTTCATTTTTCTAATTGTAGCACAAACAGATGAAGTGGTCATAGCAAAATACATTAAGATGAAGTAAAACCCAGGACAGTGTGCTCGACTCTGTTACTCTTGATCTGTTTTACACTCTCTGGTGTCATGTGACCTTAATCCCCTTTTTTCGCCTTCATGGACTCCACTATGACCTTCCTGGGCATGTCCAAGTTAAAAGGATTTAAAGCATCTACAACTGTCGTGTCCCTTTATAATCCAAAAGGAACATTTTACGGCCCAAAGGCTGATCTTTGGTGGCTCATGAGACTTAAAAGAGATTCTCATTTATGTCTCATTTAAGAATCGACTTTGTCACCGATGTTTCTGCTAAAGGAGCAATTGGTTAAATTGTTGGAGTTCAAACCCTGCGGATGTGGCGGTTCAAATCCCGCTACTGAGAGTGTGTGACCCTGAGCAAGTCACCTGACCTCCCTGGGGTCCAATTGGGAAAAAAAACTAATTATAAAATGGAACCAAATGCATTGTGAATGTTGTAAGTCGCCTCGGATAAAAGTGTCAGCCAAAGAAGTTAATGTAACTGTGGTAAAAGTGAGAATTTGGTTTGAAAAGCGTAAAATCTCTTTCTGGTCTTTGTTTTAATCTCGTTCAAGACTTCATATTGTTTTCTTATGATTGGACTGACGCCTTTATCTGAGGTGACTTACAACATCTGAGATACGACTGGTTACATTTCTTTCGTTTTTCTAATTGTAGCACAGTCAGATGAAGTGGCCGTCACAAAATATATTAAGATGGCGTAAAACTCAGGCAGTATGTTGGACTCTGCTACTCCTGATCTCTTTAACCCTTAAACTGCCACATACTTGGGTGAGGTGGTTGATGCATCCCCGGGCGCCAAATACTTATTTGCTGCACTTTTTAAGGAAACGTCACAATTCACAAAGGAAAAGTGAAATTTTAATGGAACACATTTTTTTCATGCAAAGAGCGTCACAATTACTGCAACACGGATCATTTTACACACTGCCAAGAACTGTAAAAACTACTAAAAAAACTACTGGAACAATATGTACAAGGTGCAACTGACGCCATTGATAAAATTCAGTAAATCACCGAGCCAACTGCTCTTGAACTGGCTGCACGCAAGCACACAGAGGCCGACGCTGATGCTCGCAGGCTAGTCTAGTGCAGCGGCTGAATCGCAGGGACAGTGACGCTGAATCGCTAGGGGGTGACAGTGGTCACGAGCTGGCTGCTCAACGAATGTTCAGCACGGACTGATCATCTCTGGAGTGCTGGCAAATTGCACTGGGAAGCAACTTTAGCCGGTTGCGGCATTCAACGAATGCACGTCGCCAAATATACTCGCCTATGACGTGTTGGCAAATTGCATTGGGTACCGACTATAGCCCATTTCGGCGGTTTAAGGGTTAATCCCCTCTGGGGTCATGTGACCTTAATCCCCTTTTTTCGCCTTCATGGACTCCACTACGACCCTCCTGGGCGTGTCCAAGTTAAAAGGATTTAAAGCATCTACAACTGTCCTGTCCCCTTATAATCCCACAGGAACATTTTACTGCTCAAAGGTTGATCTTTGATAGCTCAGGGGACGTAAAACAGATTTGCGTTTACGTTTCATGTAAGAATCAACTTTGTCACAGACGTTTCTGCGACAATTCCTTAGCAGAAAAGGAAACATCAGATTCAACTGAGGTAAAAGGAGTCCAGATTGAGAATTTCATTTGAAAAGTGTGCTATATTTTGTGAGATCTCTGTCTGGTCTTTGTTTTAATCTCTTTCAAGACTTCATATTTTTTCTTATTATTCGACTGATACCTTTATCCGAGGTGACTTACAACATCTGAGATAACGATTTGTTACATTTCTTTTCTTTTTCTAATTGTATCACAGACAGATGAAGTGACTTCCTCATAGTTACTTGGTGTCAGCAGTGGGATTTAAGCACATTACCTCAAGGCTAGAAGTCCAATGTCAAACTGCCGTCCTTTTTTTCCAGAATGAATGTGAACTAGTTGGAGCACCATTAGAACCACGGACTATGGTTTTGTAATTATAATAAAGTGTTTAATTACCCCGAACAGCCATCCACACATTTCACCAGAAATTACTGAGCACACAATGCCAATACTTTCACAATAAAAAAGAAAAATATCAAGACACTGCTTGGAAAATCTGAGTCCATTGTGTGATATCTACTGAAACTCAAGAGGAGCCCCTTGTGAGAGTACCCGGTCTATTTTTTTCCTTTGGGGGAAAAACATCTGAGAAACCTGAGACAAAAGAACATGTCTCCAATGCACTTCTTTCTGATCTTGTTGTCTAGGGGAAACCAAGAAGATATCAAGGAGATGCCTTTTCTGATTTTTCATTCCTATTCAGTGATTCACACAATTATCCTGAATCTTCACGTTTAGGAGAACTAGGGGTCAAATTTAGAGATGCCACAAGAGCAATAAGCATGTGGGAATTTCTCCTGAGAAGTACTAATGTAAATACCATTTGGCGAATACATTTTTCTGTTCATTTGATATCTTGAATTGCCTTTTTGTTTCCTTTTCCTATGAGATATAACTCATATATGTCACTTTCTTCTTCAGACCACATGTATCACACCCGAAAGTCAGTTTTACCTAAATAATCTGCCCATTATGTCTTCCTAACAGCCTGTTTTCTATGGAAAAGGATGATTTGCAGGCCTAAACATCCCTCTGAATGTGACAGAGAGATGAATCTCTGATGTTTATTGTAACAGATTAAGGAATGTGCTGTACCACCGCCCGCATTGTAGCATTCTCCTTTTCATGCTTTTTTGAGCAAGTTCATCTCAAGACCACATTTATATCTACAATTTATTTTAGTCAGTGATGTAGCAACCCCCTCCACCATGTTTTTCTACAATCAGAACCCTTCTACTGGGGATTGAGTGCTCATGAAAGTGCTCCTGAAGTTAACAGTCCAGGACAGAGCCTTGCAAGTCATATCACTGCTCGTGATTAAATATAATAACTACGGGCGTTCAACACCAGGGTAATTGAGGAATTGTTGAAAAAGTTGCTGAAGCATTATTTTTCAATTATTGTTCTGCTGAAGATTTAGGAAAGCAATTTGGCAACAGGGCAAAAGTTTTTTCATGCCTGATTGCTCCATAGGCTCTCCAGATACTGAGAAGAAGCCATAGGCATACCAAGGTAAAATTTAGTTTTTGCCTGGCAGTGTACAGAGCCACACCAAGTTTTACCTTATGTGTCGGCTTCTTATTTACCTTATGCGTCGGCTTAGTCACAGGGTCCCTAAACTGTGGAGTGGTCTGCCTGCTACTATAAGAGATGCCCCTTCAGTCTCAGCTTTCTAATCCCACTACTTTAGTTTAGCACACCCTGACTAGAGCTGCTGATGAACTGTACAGACTGCATCTCTGTTGTTAGTCATTAGCACTAAAACATAAGTAACATGAAATTTATAATTTGTTACTAACCCTCACCTATTCTGTTTCTCTTTTTGGTACTCAAATGTGGCACTTGGTGCCACTGTCCACCTGCCAAGTTGATCTGCCCGCTTAAGGTAAAGTCATCTCTGATGGAGGACCACAGGAATCATCAGGTAGAAGGGTCCTTTTATCTGATTCAGCAATAGGGGGAGTCAGCTTGATGGCTGAGGTCTCCAGGGCTCTGAACAAATCCAAATTGTGTTATGGGATATCATCTACTGTTAAATTCTGCTCTGTACTTTTAATATTTCTGTTGCACTATTATATTGTATTGAAGATGACTTGTGTTCTGTTCTGTGTATTGTATTGCATTGACCCCCTTTTTTTTGACACCCACTGGACGCCCAACCTACCTGGAAAAAGGGTCTCTCTTTGAACTGCCTTTCCCAAGGTTCTTCCATTTTTTTTCTCTACAAGGGTTTTTTTGGGGGAGTTTTTCCTTGTCTTCTTAGAGAATCACGCCTAGGGGGGCTGTCAAAAGGCAGGGCCTTTTAAAGCCCATTGTAGCACTGGGCACTGTGATTATGGGCTATACAAAGATACATTATTTTGTGTTGTCTTTTTATTAATACTTATGTAGCCCTAGGCTCATATAACATATTCCCCTTAATAGTGTTTACTGGTTCCTTGGAAAAGGATCATTATTATTATTTAGTCATGTTAAGTGTTGAATATGTATTCTGTTCAGTTATTGTGTTTGGTTAATAGGAATGATTCAGATTAAGGTTAATACATTCTCTAGTTTGGTTGTAATATACTGCGAGCCATGTGCTTGTATTTAACACTAGAATTACCAGAGCCATCAAAAAAACTCATAGATCCATCCCACCTTAAACCGCCTTCGCACCTCTCCATCAGCGTCTTTTGTCCTGTGAATGTGTCGATAAGCAGCAAACAGCAAGCAGCCTGGTATCACATCCCCCCACCCCGCACAGTTTTCTCAGCTCAAGTTGTATAGAGTGAGAAGTCAAGCAAAATAACACCTTTTATAAATAGTACAACGATCTATGTAAACACATCGTTAAAACAGAAATGTTTTTCATGTTTTAGTAATAATTGACAAAACGTCAAGTGTATAATGTGTGAAGCCTGAATTCCAAATATCAAAGAAACACTTTCACAAAAGGTACAAATATAACACAACAAGTGTGCTTCTATTCAAGAATATAACTGCAGAAAAAGAACCCGGTGTTAGGCTGCGACATTGACACGCATTTACTACGACCGCTTCAGTGGCACAACGGTATCAATTGTTGACTTATAATAAAAATTTCATGGGTTCGATCCCAGACGAGCCCATTTTGAGAAGTGAGCTGCTCTTATTCTTACTATTTTAGAACAAAAACGTACACTTGATTCCAGTCTGTAACAGCCGGTGTAAATTTATGATACTTGTAGAGGTTAGCTTTGTTTTTTTTTTATATTCAGTTTTATTCTCTCAGTCGCGTTCACGATCCTACCCCCCCCTCGCATTTGACACTGCTGTTTTCACATAAAGACGCGCTATAACAGAGGCCAACTCAGATCATAACGACGGTTCTACATCGGAGCAAGGATGCACGTCATGCTTTTGCCATCGCTGTACTTTGTATATGTAAATGGGAAGCTCTGCACTCTACTTGTGACTTTACGCTGTAGGAAGTAAGTAAATAAATAAAGGTAAATAGATAAATAACATTCGATCTGGCTCTTATATACAAAGTACAGCAGTGGCAGCTATAAACCCTTCAGTATGCAAGCAACTCTCCAAGCTAGTATTTAGATCTGGACTGTGCATGTGCCCAAAACATTAACATTTATATGTTACTTACATAAAAGTCAGATCGAATGTTATTTACTATTGAGTTATTTACTTACTTCCTGCAGTGTAAAGTCACATGTAGACTGCAGAGCTTCCTGTGTTTGATCGACACGGGCATGCTCAAAAAATACGTGTAATGCCACTTTAGTACGCAAGCAATTGTACGAGAATGCAGTCAGACATTTTTTGGGGCACATACACCGTTGCTGAACCAACACCATCGATAGTTATGACCGAGATGAGCTGACAAATAAGGGCAAATCTCAGATGGAGCCAGGAGATGGTGGAAAGTGCTCATGTCCTTTTATAATAATAAAAACAATCCAAAACAAAAGTGAAACCAACAGTGTCCACCGTGCAATGTTCAAAAAAACAAATCCATAAAATCTTTAAAACATAGAGATAACATCAATAAATAAATCCGTTAAAATAGAGGTTAAAATGCAGTCCCTCTTCACCCGATCATAGCCCACCACCATCTGTCTCCCCGGCTCATGCTCTGCAGCATGAACTCCTTTCTGCCGACCCCCGTCTTGGCTTCTGCCACACTGCGCAGCCAGACCGTCCGTGGTTGGCACACCTCCCGTCTTCCTTCATGCTCACGCAGTCACTCCTCGGATTCACTCGTCCCACTCGCCCCACTCTATACGCTTAGTCAGTGGGGTGAACCAGCCCCTAGAGCGCCTCAGCATGCGCTCCCTTCCAGGAGCACCAGTTCAAGCTGCCTTCTCCTTCCTGGTGTCTGGATTGTCTCCCATGACTACTTTTTTTTGTCCTTTAACCTCTTTCTTTTATATCATTCATATCTTTCTTTTATGCTCCTCTTATCCCTCTGTGCCGGCCCGTATATATACACACACACACCTGTCTCCGTGGGCGCAGTGCCTTAATCACGCGCTGCAGGAAGCCAATGAAGCAGAAGAGAACGATCGCACCAGCATGTGCAGGTGTGACTCGCCCCAACTACCTCATTAACTGACACGGCTTTATGGATTTAAAACCTGGCCATATTTTGTTGTAACCATGGACCCCCGCTATACCACAGCCACCACGTTCCCAAGTGTCGACCAGGCCTGCAACGGGTTTGTTTTAATATCGGAGAAACTCGAAAGCTCAAGTTCACAAAGTCGCACAGCGCCCGAAATAAAAAAGAAGTCAGATATTAAAGTCAGCATGAAAAGGCGAGTCGTAGCCAACCGTCTGAGTGTCATATGATAGCTTATTAGGGTACAGAGAAAAGCAAAAAAATTAGGGACACAGTGAGAAAAAAAGCAGAAAATGTCAACTTTAGTCTCGAAATTTCCACTTAGTAGGTTTTATACATTGCGATTTGAGCGTAGAAACAGGAGTACGCAACATTTTTGTGCGTACACACCATTTATACATGAGGCCCCTGGTATGCCAGTCCATCACAGGACAAACTCCAACATACACCCAAAGCCACTCTTGCCCTGGAAATCTCGAGTGACCCTTCAACCTAAGAGTAAAACCTCTGAGAAAACCCCACAACTGCTGTCTTGTCTGCAATTTGAACCCAGATCCCCAGAGCTAGGCCAATCCAACCTGTTGGCGAGAGTGATCTTTCTTTTGCCTTTTTTTCCTCATTTTTCATATTCTCATTATTCTAATGCTGTTTAAATTCTTTTTTTTTTTGCATTTTTTGATATTTTGTGTTCTTTTCCCAATTTATAGTAAATCACACTTGCTACAGCTTGGCATAGAAAGATGTGGTAAGAAAAAAAAAAAAAGTTTTGTTTGCCTTTTGCAGGCCAGAAATAAACTTTGGCTCCAGTTGTACATTTGCATGCCTTATGTTGAAATAAAAAGCCTCTTTCTAACTTTGTTTACCGTATTAATTGCGCTGGAATGCATGGTGGGCAGTTAATTTTCTAGCTGTTTTTGGCCTCAGAGTGAGGCTCATGGGGGATTTCAGTGTTCAGGTGGGTTCCTCCTGCAGTCTAATACCATTGAACGAATTGGAGAGGATTATGGCGCAGTGAAAGTGCTGCTTTCTAGCAATAAGGAGACCAGGATTCACGTACTGTGTGGGGTTTGCACGGTTTCCCTGTCTGTGTGGGTTTCCTCTCAGAGTCCAAAAACATTTAAATTGGTGATGCTGAATTGCCCTAAGAGCGGTGTGTGTTCACCCTGTCTGGTTATTGTTCTTGCCTTGTCCCCCATGCTTGCTGGGATATGGTCCAGCTTCCCCACAACCCGCCTATAGACAAGCAGGTTTGGAAATGTGGTTCCTCCTCTGGATTGGGAGTCAAGTCCTTGTTTCATGTCCATCTTGCTCATTTTTGAGCTATTTATTTATGCTAATGTTACTTTTGTTAATTATTTTTACAGTTCCTTGTTTTTGATTTTGTCCTAAGCCTTAATTATCAAATCAAATTACATTTTTAATCGGACAACAGCAACACATAGCTTTTTAAAATATTTTTAAATCATTAATAGAAGTATAAATGTGTAATAAATACGTGCCTTTTATTTTGTGGGTGGTTCCCCAAGAGGCCGGACCACTTGCCCATCACCACCAGGGACCGCCCTCTGCGCCATAAAAGTGACAGTTTCCCACAGTTCCTGGCAGTTCATTGGATACACTAGAGAGTCAGCAAATGTTTCTTGTGCTTCTACTGTACTTTTTGGTGATTTTCTGGATTGTAACCTTTTTCCTCTGTTTGACCAACGTGACCACACGGTAACACCCAAACTATTCCAAAGCAACGTTTGCACTGATTTGTGTTTTTTGTATCACCTTTAGCGTAAGAGCATCCCTTATCTACGATGGAGCGTTCGATCAGAAGAAAATAAGAAGCTGGTTTTAAATTAAACGTCGTTGAAGTAGCGAAAGAAATTGGTAACTGCGCTGCTGCAGTAAAATTTAATGTGTCTGAGAAACTGGTGTGAGATTGGCAGAGGCAAAAAGATGTAAAAGAAAAACAAATTAAGTGTCACATTTTTGAACGGGCGTATAAGTCGAAGCACCTGAAGCAGACTGGATATAGACCGTGACTGGACTGGGATTCAAAAACTGAGGTCCCTAGAGCTGTATGAATGGACCATGGTGCCAATCGAGAAAGAGTTTAAAATAACGTGTACTTTTGCGAGAGTGTTTCGCACCTAAAATACATCCAGACATGATGGTATGTGCCTTGATGTAACCAGCACTTTGTGGAGTATAATAACTACATTCATTTACCTCCTTTACTTTCAAATAGAGTATACTGTAGCTGCGGGACTTTATAATGAAACATTAAAGCTAGCAATTAAGTAAAGAATTAATGGCTGCCAGTTTTAATGGCCGCCAATAAAAGTGAACTGCTTTAATTGTATGTTTTTATGAAAACTTAAATTGTTTAAGCTAGATTATGTGAAACATCCATCCATACATCCACCTACTGAAATTTTTCACAAAGCCTGTCCATGTATAATTGAGTGCCAGGGTGGAACCAACCCTGGAATGATGCCAGTTGATCACTGGACCTCCTTAGGCAACACATCAGCATTCACTCACCCGCAGGGTCAGTTTGAAGTCTCCTATTGCTCTGACGCTTGTGTCTTTTGGGATGTGAGAAGAAACCAGAGGACTTGGAACAAAACCCACACGGACAATGTTTGGTGTGGCAGATGGCTGGGGACCCTACCCAGCTGGGATGCCTGGAAGGACCACGTGGGGAGACAATACCTACCTCGGGCCACAAGAGAGCAGCTGCACTGGTTCACATGGGGACCACGGGATCAGAGCTTGGAAGCTCAACCCTGTTGGTAGCCAGAGGCTACCACCAGGGGGCGCCCAGAAGATTATAGAACCTTGGATTGGCAGAAGTGCTGCCGGAAGAGATTCCAGAAAGTGCTGCTGGAACATCATCACAAAGCACCTGGAGCACATAATACTGTAAAAGGAGCCACCTCGTTCCATTAGAGGAGTTAGAGTCGGGTGGAAGAGGACGGGGTGAGGGCAGTAGAAAGAGAAGAAGAGAGAAAGAAGGTATTTGCCTGATTTGAGCATTGTGAGGTGATGTAAATTGCAGAGAATTATTAAACATGTGTGTTTTTAGACATTTGGTTTATGTCTGTCTGTGTACAACCAGTGGCTACAAACTGAAAAGCAGGGTGGCGTGGAAGGTAGTGCTGCTGCCATATGGATCTGGTTACTGTCTGTGTGGAGTTCACATATTCTTCCCATGCCTGTGTGGGTTTTATTCCAAGTACTCTGCCCTTTTTGCCTATATTATAATATATTAGCCATCCCCTGTGGCTTCGCCTGTGTATTAGTGAAACAGGACAGTGAGGACGGCCCCGCCCAGCTCTCTACTACTGACATCACTCTTCCCCCTCCCCTCGGCCTCTGACTCAGATTAGCACAAATATATCACTCCTGCAAGCGAACTATGATTCTTAGTGCAAAGAGAGAAGTCGCAAAATCAACCGGAATGTTAAGCAAATTTTACAAAAAAAAAGAACTAAATCCATTAAGCAGTTCTCACAACCGCTAACTAAGTGGAGTTAAGGTTACACCCCGAGACAGACGCGTGAGTGAGGTGGGCACTGCAGCCCAATAAGTCTCTCTCAGATTTGCGATAATAAATCAGTACCACAAGCGAACAATGAAACTTATCGCGATGAGAAAATCGCAAAGTCAACAGAATGTTCAAGCAAATTATAGAAGAAAACCCGATCTAAATCCGTTAAGTAGTTCTCGCATTCACTAACTAAGTGGAGTTGATGATACGCTCCCAGACAGATGCGTGAGTGAGGAGGGCACTGCAGCCCGATGAGTCTCTCTCAGATTTGCGATAATAATTCGGTACCATAAGCGAGCTATGATACTTAGCGCATTGAGAAAGTCGCAAAATCAACAGAATGTTCAAGCAAATTGTAGAAGAAAACCCGATCTAAATCCGTTAAGTAGTTCTCGCATTCACTAACTAAGTGGAGTTGAGGT
This sequence comes from Polypterus senegalus, assembly GCF_016835505.1. Taxonomy (NCBI): domain Eukaryota; kingdom Metazoa; phylum Chordata; class Cladistia; order Polypteriformes; family Polypteridae; genus Polypterus; species Polypterus senegalus. The sequence continues at coordinate 13,554,545 of NC_053169.1, forward strand.
TACACCCCGAGACAGATGCGTGAGTGAGGTGGGCACTGCAGCCCAATAAGTCTCTCTCAGATTTGCGATAATAAATCAGTACCACAAGCGAACAATGAAACTTATCGCGATGAGAAAATCGCAAAGTCAACAGAATGTTCAAGCAAATTGTAGAAGAAAACCCGATCTAAATCTGTTAAGTAGTTCTCGCGTGAAAAGCAGACAGACATACAAACAGGTCTAAAAACTATAAGAAATTTCACGCTTGAACCACGAAATTTTGAAAACCGTTTCTTAGCGAGCACCTATAGACCAAATGTAACCTACATTCCAAATTTCAAGTCCCAAGTCCTCATGGTTTGGGGGATTTTGGGATTGAGTGAGTCAGTGGTATTTGGCTTTTATACATATAGATTAAAGAGTACTGTCATTTATGACCCAAAGACACTATACTGTACACTGATCACAGACATAATATACTTAAAATATAACAAGAAATGGATATTGTAAGCAGAAACAAAAAAAAAAAAACAAGATGAAGATTTGGGGTGTCCACCCTGTTTACATGAATTTTTTCAGGGCTGATGTCAACTTTTGGCAAAAGGAGGAGTTGACGATGGTAATCGACTGTAAACTGTGACAAAACCAATCGTTATGTTTTAGTTGGACTCTCGTTGCTAGAAGGAAAGTTAGATTCTTTGGTTTGACCGTGAGTTCCTGCGCTCGCACGCATGAGTAGCAAGGCACAACCAGCTGCAAAAATGGCACTGACATCTGGCGAGAGATCAAAGCGGATGCGTAAAGCAAAACGCACCGTGGACGACGTTTTCCGATTATCTCTGAACTGGACTATGACTTGTCAGTGACTGAAAACGAAGGTGGGGTTCCAGCTTCGGCTGATTGGTCCCCAGTTAATCGTTGTACTGACAGTGTTCGCCAGGGAGGACTACCACTTAACAATGATAAGAGGTAGAAACTAGATTGCAATGCACTGCGACCGTGACCCAGCCATGCAAAGACAGCCTGGCCTCAAGCCTGCCGCACATTCTTAGCAAACTGCCAGCCACAGCATGCAGCAACAGACTTTTTATGTTGATTTATGTGTGAAACCATTGCTTGTCACAAACTATGTTTTTTTTGAAAAAATATTCAGCCCTCAAAGAGTTCAAGAAAGGTAAAATTTTGCAATTCGAGTAGCCTTAACAGACTGAGTCCCTAACTGAACTGAAATAAAAGAGGCAATATGGTGGGTTGACAGTGTTTTGAGGGTTGGAGCTGGAAGTGAGGATTCCAGGAACACACCCAGCCTTGGCCCGACCCACAGACACGAATCAAACAATAATACGGTTTGAGTCAAAATGATGTTCACAATTGAATGGCAGAGACAATTTATTCACAAAACATGTGCAAGATGATTTACAGGAATGTCTCAACCTGTTCGCCATCATGCTCAACACATGAACCATATGTGGCACATAAATTGTCCACAAACATTTTATATAAGTATATACATTGCAGTACCATTTATGTTAATATAGGGTGAGTCAAAATGATGTTAAGTGGAAAATCAATTAATAACAGCAAAAAATCAGACCACCCTCCCCTTCCCCTTCGGCGATACAAATATTAACACAACAATCAATCACGACAATAAACACTCACGACAATGTCCTTAACACAGTCCCAATGAGGCAGAAATGGTATGGAGTAAAGATGACGATCCTGGGAACTAATGTAATAAACAGTCCTACCAGTACTCCTGAGTGACGAGCAGTCCATTCATCCTTTGCTAGAAACGATCCTGGGTACAAATGACTTCACAGTGGTTACGTTGGATGGGGATACACAGAGACACAGACCTCCTTTCTTGCTGCTTCGCCGGCCCCCCTCAACAAGTTTGCCGCTGGCCCTTCTTGTCCCCAGCAGCCCCCTGCACCCATTTCAGGCATCCAATGAGGGCAATCCCCTTCGTGGCTCCTGAGAAATGGAGTCCTTCCAGTGATAGCACTGCTACAAGGAAACCAGGGTTTGTGTGACAGGTTTTACTTGTTCTCTCCGTGTCTGCGTGGGTTTCTTCTGGGTGTTCTGCTTTCCTCCCACAGTCCAAAGACATGCAGGTTAGGGGATTGGTGACGCTAAATTGACCCTAATTTGTGTGTGAGTATGTGTGTGTTTGCCCTGTGATGGACAAGCGCCCTGTTCAGAGTTTGTTCCTGCTTTGCACCCTGTGGTAGATGGGATTGGCTAAAGCACCCTCCATGACCCAGTTCAGGCCAAAGCAGTTTAGAAAATGCCTGACTAACACTCACAAGCAGCTGGAACCTATCCAGACAACTTTGGGTGCAAGAAGGGAAGCAATCTTGAAAACAATGACAGCCAATATAGTCATACAAGACCACTTTTGGACTGCCAGTTAATTTATTGTAAATAATTCTAAGATGTCGGAGGACACGGGAACAGCTAAAGAGAACCAATTTGGGCAGAGGAAGATTGTGTCTGTCCTCACCTGCACCGAATTGGGAGTCAAATCCAGGTCCCTGGATATGTGAGGCCATGACACTAACCACTGTGCCAACCTTTACGTGAAATAAATCACGTAAAAATAATTAAAATGGTCACTTGCCGTCCCCCAATGTCTCCCCATTACAAATTCCCCTTCTTATAAAAATCTCACAAAAGTGGACTGAGTTAGTTTCAACTAATTCAAATAAAGGAGACCAAGAGGAGACAATTCATAATAATCTGATTACTTTTAGATCTGCAAAGGAGGATAAAGACGCAGCCTGCTGCATAATGCACAACAGCACTTTGAATATCCAACTGTGAAATGAATTTAGGCTGAAATGCAAAAAGCAAGAAAGTCGAGCAAGTCGGCACTTAAATTGCTTTTGTTTCTCCAGCTGACAAATGTTCAGGCCGTTTAGTCTGACAACGATGCTCTTTGTTCAGGTTCAAAAGTACCATTAAAATTTTCTCGTGTCAAGAAGTTCAGAATACAGAGGGGGATCAGACGTGCATTTATCATCTGGAACTCGATGACACTGCTCACTTGTGATGAGAGTTTATATTGCTCCCCACGGATCGGCCGCTTCCATTCACCTTATCTGTCCCGGCCTGTCATGCTTTGCTTGCGGTTTTCTCCTCTGCAGTTTTCAGAAAGAGCAGCAAATGGCAATTGAATTGGAAATATTGATAGAGGACTGAACACAGAGGGTAGACCCAAGAATATAAATAAATGCAACCCCGTGTGTAACCAGAAAATCGACAAGCAAGCAAAATAAAGGAGCCTGCACAGATTCAGAGACATATAATGAACTGGGCAACAGTACAAAAAAATAAATACATAGATAAAAACACGGGTGATAAACAAATGTCTACGGTGGGCTGGTGCCCTGCCCGGGGATTTGTTCCTGCCTTGCGCCCTGTGTTGATTGGGATTGACTCCAGCAGACCCCAGTGACTCTGTGTTAGGATATAGCGGATTGGATAATGACTGACTGACTAAACAAATGTATGCAACACTTCAGTCTGGTGTTAGAGTTTAATAATAATAATAATGTGGGTAATGATATCATTCACAATTTCTACAACTCTGTGATGGCCAGTGTGGTATGCTGGGCTGGTAACATCACTTCTAGAGAGGCTCACCGAATTAACAAGCTAATTAAAAGGTTAGGCTCAGTTATGGGATGCCTCCTGGCCCTGCTGGAGGTAGTTGTGAAGAGAAAGAGAAAGGTTGGTAGCATGGACTGAATACAGCGCGTTGCCGCACCCACCACACTGCGAACCACCCGGATTGAGATCCAAGTGCAGCCGTGCAACGGGTGACACCTCAGCACCACTCAGTGTGAGGATTTTTACAGTGGCTGGAATGCCATCCTGCCACCACCACCCGAGTTTCCCCTGCAAGTTGGAGGACCTACTTGCACGGCTGGATGCAGATTAACGTCATACCCAGGACGGAGCAATTGCAGGTTAAGGGCCTTGCTCAGGGGCCGAGTCACTTCTGGCGTTAATGGGATTTGAACTGGCAACCTTCTAGAACCAACACTTCGCCCTAGTAGTGAAGGAGCGGACTAAAATAAAACTGAGTGCCATTATGAACACTGGTGCACATCCTCTCTCTGACACACCAACAGTGAGGACTTTTACTGACAAATTATTCATCAGAAGTGTGTCACAAAACACAACTGGGGGGCTCCTTTCTACCAACAGCAATATGTTTGTACAGTGCCCAACAGGAACTGGGACTGCCATGGCAGAAGTTTTCTTTCTCTTTAGTCTTTCTGGTTTGTGTTCTGTTATAATGACTAATGGGCCTCACATGCAGTGTCAACTGCCAGACCTTGTGTACACAGTGACATGTGTGCCTTTCTAAACGATGTCCAATCATTTCAGAATTAAAGCTACTAGGTGGCACCCGAATACAATTTGGAGCACCTCAGCAAAGGAATGTTCAAACCATACTGTGATTGCTTCTACTATATAATAGAACACTAAGGTCTGTGAGTCCAATTCCTCTAAGCAATCTGTTTGGTCAGTTTGGCTTTGATATGATTGGTCAGTTGGGCTTTGGTGACATGGTGAAGCAGGAAGTGCGAGAGCGAGATGCACATGAAGGAGTAAAGGCGTATGAAGCGCAATGAGAGAGTTGCCTTCAAAGACAGAAAGTATAGAACAGGACTGGAGGTGAGAAAGGTGCTTCTGAAATAATGACAGAGTCTTAGAAGCAGGCTGTATGGCAATGAAATAATGAGATATACGGCCGGTTAAGAGATGTGCACGCATACAATTACAAAGGAAAGACGCTGAAAGTATACATAGCACAAGAGATAGCAAACATTTTTTAGTAATTATTCTATTACCTCGGTTTACGATCAAGTGTGAAGCAGCAGAGATAAGGATCAGCACCTCCAAATCGGAGGCCATGGCCTTTAGTATGAAAAAGGTGGAAGGTCCTCTCCGAGTGGGAAGTGTGTTACTGCCTCAAGAGGAGGACTTTAAGGACCTTGGGGTCTTGTTCACAAGTGAGGGAAAAAGAGATGGTGAGTTCAACAGAAAGATCAGGGTGGTGAGCTCAGTTATGTGGTCGCTATACCAATCTGTAGTGGTGAACAAGGAGCTGAGCCAGATCGTGAACCTCGATCTATGTCCAAACCCTCACCTATGGTCATGACCTTTAGGCAATGACCGAAAGAATGAGATTGTGGGTACAAGCAGCCATAATGAGCATTCTCTGCAGGGTGGTTAGGCTCTAATTTAGAGAGAAGCTGAGAAGCACAGACATCCAGGAGAGGAGAGAAACCAGGAAGTATTGGCAATGAGGGGAACCACTGAGGTGGTTTCTGACATGAATGCCCCCCAAATGCCTCCTATGGAGAATTTTATGGGCCTGACCAGCTGGAAGGAGACCCCGCGAAGACCTAGAGCTTGCCAGGAGGATTATCTCTCCCAGATAGCCTGGGAACACCTTGGAATCCCACAGCATGAATTGGTAAGTGTGGCTGGGCAAATGGAAGTTTAGGCCTCATTGCTAAGACCCAGTCTCGGATAAGTGGTGGAGAATGAACCAATAAATTAATAATGTATTTTACATTAATATCCTTTTCCTTCCTCAATTTTTTCTCTTATTGAACTTCTCATCTCTCACCCTCTCCCTAACATCCAGCAGAGGTTATTTAGTTTAGGCACAGTAGCTGCAAAAGCATCCTTAGGTTTTCACTGGAAATCTAATGTTTCTATCTCCTTTGAAATTTTGGCAAGTTTCAGCTTTCAGTGTTACTCTGCTGGAACTCTCAGTAGTGGTGATCAATGGGTCATCCACTTCATACATTACAAAATAGCATACTCTGGCAGAAAAATCTGTTGGAGCTGGATTGCCTGTTATTGCTGTTGTTCTGCTAAAATCTTATTTAAGTGAGGATGGATGTTTGCACTGTGTGTCCTTCCTAGGTTTTACTTTTACTAAATTTAACATGGTAAGTTATGTTTAATATTGTCTTCTTCTGACTATTTTATTTTATGAGAATATGTTGGTTATTATAATTCCTTATTCTGTGTCTTTTTTTGTCTTCTCCCGTTAAGGGTTGCCACAGTGGATCATCTTCTTCCACATCTTCCTGTCCTCGTCATCTTGCTCTGTCACACCCATCACCTGCATGTCCTCTCTCATCACATCCATAAACCTTCTTATAGGCCTTCCTCTTTTTCTCTTCACTGGCAGCTCTATCCTTAGCACCCTTCTCCCAATATACTCAGCATCTCTCCTCTGCACATGTCCTAACCAACGCAATCTCGCCTCTCTGACTTTGTCTCCCAACTGCCTAACTTGAGCTGACCCTCTAATGTTCTCATTTCTAATCCTGCCCATCCTCATCACACTCAATGCAAATCTTAACATCTTTAACTCTGCCACCTCCAGCTCTGTCTCCGGCTTTCTGGTCAGTGCCACCGTCTCCAACCCATATAACATAGCTGGTCTCACTACCATCCTGTAGACCTTCTCTTTCACTCTTGCTGGTACCCGTCTGTCACAAATCACTCCTGACACTCTTCTCCACCCATTCCACCCTGTCTGCACTCTCTTCTTCACCTCTCTTCAACACTCTTCATTACTCTGTACTGTTGATCCCAAGAATTTAAACTCATCCACCTTCACCAACTCTACTCCCTACATCCTCACCATTCCACTGACCTCTCTCTCTCATTCACACACATGTATATTGCTCATTAATGTTATTTAAATTTCAATACATATTTGATCACTATATATATGTATATATATATATATATATATATATATATATATTGTCACACACGCGCGCATGGGAGGCAGCTAAAGGGCTCGAGTGAAGGCAGTTCTGAGCCATACCGGGATGTGGCAGAGTGCACTAACTCTCTTTCTCACTTCCCTGTAGACCTAACCCGGGAGGTTCCACCTGTCTCTCTGGACGTCACTTCTGGGACCGAGCCAATGGAGACAGACCTTGCCAGCTCCCGCCCCCCTGATGTCACATCCGGGACTAATCCAATGAAAGATGAACACGTGCCCAATCCTTATGACCTCACTTCCTGCCTCCCCCTTTAAAAGCCTTCCCTTTTCCCTTCTCTGACAGTCTTGTTTTGGACTCTGTTGTAAGCACTTCAGTGCTGTATTTGGAAAAAGAAAACGACTTTGCAGCCAGGATACCTAATTACATGGGTGGCTGCCCCAAACCTTTTTCTGTCTTTGTCTCGTTTTGTGACAATATATTATATATATACATACACACACACACACACACATATATATATATATATAGTGATGGACGGCCAGCAGCTGAACTTGGCCGGGACACCCTGAGTAGGAAAAGATAGGGGAAGGCAGCAACTTTTGGACTCTGCCTCCCCCAAGAAGCTAGATGGCAGATCCCCTGGAGTATAGCGCTGCCCTGGATGCCCACAGGGCATCCTGGGACGTGGAGTTCGGTTTCACAGCCCTGTTGAGTGCTGTGGGGAAGCTGTCGAAGGACCCAGGGAGTCATACTTTCCTTATAGCCCGGATGTAATAATGGATCATGTGGACAGGGGCCCCAAAGTACTTCTGGGCTGACTAAAGAATTTGAGTTCTCCATCGGACCTGGAAGTGCTGGCAGGTCACATGGAAGGAAGAACAGAAGCACTTCCAGGTCAGCACTATATAAAGGACTGTTGAAGACCCAGCAGACGACCCGTAGTTGAGAGGAGTGTGACAGAGCTTAGATGGGAGGTGTGGAGGAGAGAAAAATTGTGTTTTGGTATTAATTTAATTGTGTTTATTGTGGCTGTGGTGCTTTGAATGCACTTTGCAAGAAGAAATAATTAAAGGATACTTTTTGGTGCTTTTACCCTGTGTCTGTGAATCTGTCTGTTGGGTTTAAGGGGAGACAGCAACCCCTGGCGTTCTCTCTCTCTCTCTCTATAAATATATATATATATATATATAAAAGCATCTGTTTACCTCTGCAGTGAGAGAACTACTTAAGAGACAATGTCTCCAGGGATAATTCTGAAAATAAAAGACCGGGAGAGACTAAAATGTGACACATAATTTGCAGTAAAGACCAATCAAAGTCAAAATATCAGAAGACCAAAAAGGTAACTGAGTAAACAAAGTATTAGGCCAAATTAAAAATTCAAAGTCAATACTTTGTTTTAGAGTCAGAATGATTCATCATTCAGATATTGGAAACAGAATGTCCTGAGTTAGACAGGATGTTGTAACTTTTCTACCTGGGAGGTAACGTGGACATGTTCAGTCAGCATTTCAATGTCTGGGTCACACATTTTAATATTAGTTAAGATATGCTCAAATGATTAGCATTGCTCTTTGACACATTCATATAAATCTCCTCTTGTTTTTTCCTGTGCATCTGATTGGGTTGAAACCCATCCAGTATTGAATTATCTTCTGGAATACCCAAGATGCAACAGGACCTGAATTCTCCATGACTTACCATGAGTTGTGGCAGTTGATTCAACTTATATTAAAGCGCTTGAATATTTCTCATTATGTGGAGTCAGGCTAGGCTTGAATCCTTTCCACCTTACTTTTAATTCCCTCTCCATGTTTGTGTGGGATTTTCTCCATTGTAATAAAAAGAAGAGCACAGATGATGAGTTACACACCTTGAACGATCCCCGTTTAATTGAGAAATAACTTGGCAATAAAAATAACAAATTAAAATAGTGCCAAGGGGCATCGGTCCATCAGAATAGTATTTTGGCATTCTAGCTAGCGAAAAGAAACCTCTGTCTCAAGAGCCACACACAGGGAAACCTGTAAATTGGCAAGCCTACAATGTCATAAACAGAATTCCTTTTAAAGTGGCAAAGATGAGTGGTCCTTTTAAGGATAGTGAGCCACCTGAAAGAGCTATGTAAAGAGCAAAGAATCCATTCTGGCAGTTGACGCCGGTGTTATATGTGGTCAAAATAAGGTACTTCAGGTGCCAGAAGTACTGGGGCGTCAAGCTGGTTGTCTGTGCTTAATTTCAGCCTAAACATTAAATAAACAGGACTGCTATGTATGCCTTTCTTACAAGCAATTGCAAAACCAAATAATTCAATCCGTCCTGCCAAAAATTTTTTTAGAACTCAGGGCTCTGTCCTTTGGCTCAGTCAAGTCCAAAATGACTGCCTCTCTCTGGCAACAGTGGGTTTTAAAGCCAAAGATTTTGGTAAATTAATGGAAGGAATTATTAACGATAACTTTGAGAACAGGAGTTTTACTGAACAGTCATCATGGGTTCAGATGAGGAAGGTCATGTTTTACTAACCTGTGGTGGGCTGGCGCCCTGCCCGGGGTTTGTTTCCTGCCTTGCGCCCTGTGTTGGCTGGGATTGGCTCCAGCAGACCCCCGTGACCCTGTAGTTAGGATATAGCAGGTTGGATAATGGATGGATGTTTTACGAACATGATGGAATTCTGTGAGGAAGCAACAAAAGGATCTGATCAAAGGGGAGCATATAGGATTATTTATCTGGACTTTCAGAAAGCATTTGATAAGGTGCCACATTTGAGGTGTGGCATCAAATATAAAGAAGTGGGAGTTCAGGGTGTGGTGTGTAGATGGGTGCAGAACTGGCTCATACACAGGAAGAAGAGGGTGATGGTGCAAGGAACCTCATCATAATTGGGTGACATTAAGAGTGGTGTCCAGTAGGGGTCAGTGCTGGTGTTGCTGCTATTTTTAATATATAGAAATGATTTAGATAGGAATATCAGTGACAAGCTGGTTAAATTTGTAGATGATACCAAGATAGGTGGATTGGCAGATAATCGTGAATCTGTTGAATCATCAAAGAGAGACTTGGACAGCAGACAGGCTTGGGCAGGTTTGTGGCAGATGAAATTCAAAGTAAGTAAATTTAAAGTATTACACATAGGAAGGAAAATGTGAGGTCTGAATACACAATGGGTGGTCTGAAAATTAAAAGTCCACCTTATGAGAAGGACTTAGGAGTCCATAGTGGACTTGACACAATCATCTGCCAGACAATGTTCAGAAGCCATTAAGAAGGCTAACAGAATGTCAGGTTATATAGCGCCTTGATGTGTGGAGTACAAGTCACAGGAGGTTCTGCTCAAGCTTTATAACACACTGGTGAGGCCTCATCTGGAGTCCTGTGTGCAGTTTGGGTCTCCAGGCCACAAAAAGGACATAGCAGCACAAGAAAAAGTCCAGAGAAGAGCGACTAGGCTGATTCATGGCTACAATGGATGAGTTATCAGGAAAGATTAAAAGAGCTTCCTCCTTGAACCGTCACCTTATCGTGGTGGAGGGGTTTGCGTGTCCCAATGATCCTAGGAGCTATGCTGTCCGGGGCTTTATGCCCCTGGTAGGGCCACCCAAGGCAAACTGGTCCTACGTGAGGGATGAGACAAAGAGCGGTTCAACAAACCTCCGATGAAGAGCAAAAACTTTGGACAACGTTTTCCCTTGCTCGGATGCGGGTCACCGGGGCCCCCCTCTGGAGCCAGGCCTGGAGGTGGGGCTCGATGGTGAGCGCCTGGTGGCCGGGCCTGTACCCATGGGGCTCGGCCTGGCACAGCCCGAAGAGGTAACATGGGTCCTCCTCCCCATGGGCTCACCACCTATGGGAGGGGCCAAGGAGGTTGGGTGCAGTGTGAGTTGGGTGCTGGCCAGGCGGGACCTTGGCGGTCTGATCCTCGGCTACAGAAACTGGCTCTTGGGACGTGGAATGTCACCTCTCTGAAGGGGAAGGAGCCTGAGCTAGTGCGCGAGGTCGAGAGGTTCCGGCTAGATATAGTCGGACTCACCTCGACGCACAGCTTGGACTCTGGAACCAATCTCCTTGAGAGGGGCTGGACTCTCTACCACTCTGGAGTTGCCCCGGTGAGGCGCCGAGCAGGTGTGGGCATACTTATTGCCCCCCGACTTGGAGCCTGTGCATTGGGGTTTACCCCGGTGGACGAGAGGGTGGCCTCCCTCCGCCTTCGGGTGGGCTGCCCCCGCGACCCGACCTCGGATAAGCGGAAGAGGATGGATGGATGGATGGATTAAAAGAGCTGAGCCTTAAGGAGATGAAGAGGAGACCTGACTGAAGTGTTTAAAATGATGAAGAGAATTAGTGCAGTGGATTGAGACGGTGACTTTAAAATGAGTTCAAAAAGAACACGGGGACACAGTTAGAAACTTGTTGAGGGTAAATTTCGCACAAACATTGGGAGGTTTTTCTTCACAAGGAGAACCACAGACACATGGAGTAAGTGACCGAGTAGTGTGGCAGACAGTGGGACTTTTGGGACTTTCAATCTTTGTGGAGCTGAATGGCTTGTTCTCGTAAAGATTGTTCTAATGCTCTAAAGACCTGGAAGGGGTGGAATCAATTGTCCTAACTGGAGGTCTTCTTGATGCTGTGAAGGGAACAGAAGAGGAGAAGGTTAGAGCGAGTTCCCTCTCTCAGCCAAAGGCAGTATTACCTATTTTAGATGTTCCTGGAGGGTGATCGATCCACAGACACATGTGCGTGACACGAGGTACTTTAGAAACACATTATTAATGAGGCAGATCCCGGGTATGCTTTCTCAGAGGTAAGATTTTGAGTTTCTAATGCCATGCATCAGGAATGGCATCTGGCTGTAAACATCATGTCGAAACCTGCATTGGAGAAGTCTATTAAAAAAAATAAAGATAAACTGAACATGAACATGGGAATAGCTCTAGAAGACGAAGAAGAAGATTATGGGTTATTGGGTATTGACTGATGGGTACAAATGGCAAATTGATCCATTTAAAATAAAATCTACAACACAATTAATTGTGCACAAAGGGAGTGGGGTCTGAAATTTTGCTGAATCTATTGTGTGTACTTTTGGGGAAGTTAGAGGTGCCAATAAACCTAACAAGTGCCTCTTTGGGATACAGAAGGAAAAAAGAAAAGGAAAGCACCCAAATAGACACTGGGAGAACATGCAAACTCCACACAAACAGTGACAGTACACTGGAGCTGAGCACTGCACCGCCATAGAAAACGAACGCAGGATCAATTTAAATAAAGCCTATAAAAAGAAAGTCCAGAGAGCTAAAACTTAAGAGTGCTTTGTTACGTGACTTGTTCGGCATTGCGAACCATGCTGAGGGTATAATGAGAGAGTCAGTCCAGTTTAATTTGAAAATAACAGCTTAAAATAGTTTCATAAGCAATAAAAGTGCTCAGTGGGGTGTTCTTTCTTTATTTCCAAGACAATTAAATGTGAAATGCGGCTTTCTTTAACTCAGTTACTGCAGCTAAAAACGTAAAATATTTGAATGTTTTTACTTGCGTTTCCAACAATATAATACCGATGCAGCCAAGAGGTAATTATTCTGTTACATGCACAACATTACCATTACTTTACAGGCAATAGCTGTTGTTGAACAATTTACAGCTCCAAGTGCACACTGAGATGTTTCGGAGAACTTAATAGGTCATAAACCGAGTTTGCTCTGGGATTATGGATGCCTCCCACTACCCAGCGACACGCTGTTAAGTTGATTGGCCCAATGTGAACGTTAATGGAGTTTGTCAGTGGACCTGGTGAAGGAATGCCTTGGACTTCTAGGATTCTTCCTAATTTGTGCTCATTATTGTCAGCCATAAAAACCACACGTGAAACTTATAAAACATCGACACCAGAGAGAAGTGGAAAAAGATGAAGAAGAAAAAGATTTCTGGAATGCGATTGACCTCCTTTTGGCACTAGCCTTGGCTTTAGTAAATCAATACATTAAAAGGCCAATGCCACCCTAGTTTGTGGTGTTCCTAAGAAATGTAATAATTTACTTCATGAGGTAGACGTACATAGCAAACAAGAACAGCTGCATCAGATATTCTAAGAAATATTCAAATATGTGCTTCAAATTAAATGTTTAGAGTCCAAATATTGTTAAACATGCTCATTATCGTCAAAACCTAGAAGGTTTCGACTTCACATTGAAGTGGGAGAAGATGAAGAGAAAGAGAAAGAAGAAGAAGAAGTTTGCTGGAATGCGATTCACCTCCTTTTGGCACTAGCCTAGGATTTAATAAATAAATACATTAAAAGGCCTGAAGTAGCAAAAGCCACCATACTTTGTTGCCTTCCTAAGAAATATATTCATTTACTCCATGATGTAGAAGTACTTAGTAAACAAGAATAGCTGCTTCAGATATTTAAAATATTAAAATATGCATGCGTTTCGATTTAAGTGTTCAGAGTCCAAATATTCTAAAATGTGCTCATTATTGCCAGTCATAAAAACTATGTGAAAACCTAGAAAACATCGACCCCACACAGAAATGAGAAAAGATGAAGAAGAAAAAGATTGCCGGAATATGATTCGCCCCCTTTTGGCACTAGCCTAGGATTTAGTAAATCAATATAGTAAATTAAAAAGCCTGAATTAGCAAAAGCTATTCTAGTTTGTGGTGTTTCTAAGAAATGTAATAATTGACCTGCAACATTTGGATAATAAAATCAAAACCTGATGCAAAGAAAGTCAGCTGCTGGACGTATGAGATTTTTTACTTTAACGGGGCAAGTAATGTCAGTGTTTGTCTGTTTGTCAGCCGTTTAATTACAAAATGAGAATTTAAATTCTCATAAATAGCATTAACAGTCATAATATCATAAATAAGCCATTCTATACATTTATTACTGACAGTAATTTAATGCTTTTATTTTCTTAAAGATTATTTCTATCCCAAATATTCTTATCATACCTTAAAAATCAAATCCTTCCATAGAGATAATACAAGCCTTTTGCACATCTCCAGACTATTTGATTCTCTTTTACAAGGTCAGTGTTTACAAGCAGTATGTTTCTCCCATCCCACCTTCAGTATTGCCAGAGAGCTATTAAATTTCAGGAACTGGCTTTATTGGTTGTCTTAGTCTTATCAGTGGAGGCAGTCGAGGGCCGTCTTACTCTCCAGAGTTCCTTAGACTCATTTTCAATACAATGAGTTTAGAAGTTTGGCTCCCACAACAAGAGCCCGATTGGATATTAATCTTCATCCCATCATTTCAGATCTGCCGCTCCTCGACTAAACGAGAATTGTTATCCCTCTTAGGACAGTTCAGCATTGACATTCACTTCCTTCCATTCAGCAAGGCATTTATATCAAATGTCAGTGAATTATGTGTCCTTGTGAAAAATCTGGGCAAACTTGCAAAGATGAGCTGTAGGCTTATGTGCACAGCTTTTTTTGTATTGTTTGGATCTTATTACTTGAATTGTGAATAATTACTCTTCTGTGAATGTCATCTATGCTCGTACTTAATGAGACTTATTTATTTTTGACTTTATGGACCACAAATACCATACTCATACCTTTATATCTTAGGTCCATGGGCATCTTGAAATTAGCCCAGTTTGAGTCGGTGTTAGCATACTCTGTGATGGACTCTCGGCCCATTTTGGGTTGGTTCCGGCAGACCAGTGCTACACTGGAGATGTCATGTATGGCCTGGGCTTGCCTTGGAATTGAATAGGCCCTACAAAGATGAGATCATTGGAATCAATAATGGATGAATGGAAACATTTAATATATTTTTTCTGAGTAATAAAAAAATATGTAATGTTTTGGGGTGGATGGACATAGATAGATAGATATGAAAGGCACTATATCATAGATAGATAGATATTAATTTCAGTATATAGGCAGAATAGATAGATAGATAGATAGATAGATAGATAGATAGATAGATAGATAGATAGATAGATAGATAGATAGATATGAAAGGCACTATATCATAGATAGATAGATATTAATTTCAGTATAGATAGATAGATAGATAGATAGATAGATAGATAGATAATTATGAAAGGAACTACATCATAGATAGATAGATATTAATTTCAGTATAGTAGGCAGAATAGATAGATAGATAGATAGATAGATAGATAGATAGATAGATAGATAGATAGATAGATAGATAGATAGATAGATATTAAAGGAACTACATCATAGACAGTGTGGTCATGTGCATTAACATGTTGATACAACAGTAAAATTGTCAGGTGCCAACCGAGCTGTTCCTTTATTTACTTGTAAAAGATTACATCTCGCCTAACGAAAGGGCCTGAGTTGCCTCGAATGCTTGCATATTGAAATCTTTTTAGTTAGCCAATAAAAGGTGTCATTTTGCTTGGCTTTTCTTTACATGTAAAGAAAACAAAAACAGTGCATGATGATGTTCAAAAACAATAGGATGCCCCATAACAATTGGACAAAATTGAAAGGCTCTAATAAGAATCCCATTTGATAGTCCATGGACCAGATGGGATGGAGTCAGTTGCCCTCACTGGGTGGTTCCTCTGTGATGTGGAGGAAAAGAAGGCAAGGCAGTTATCAGCAGCACCCGCTCTCAGCTTGTGAAAGTGAACCTCTGACATGCATGCTTGACAATAGATATTAAAGGCACTATATAGTAGAAAACCAGATAGATAGATAGATAGATAGATAGATAGATAGATAGATAGATAGATAGATAGATAGATAGATATGAAAGGCACTTTATAATCGATAGATAGTGAAAGGGATGACCAAAACTCCAACCCAGCCGGGACGACCAAGAAATGGAAGGATGGGAGAAGGCAGCTTCTTTAGGGCACTGCCTCCCCAAGAATGTTAAATGGCAGCTTCCCTGGATTGCAGTGGTGCCCCGGGTTCCCGCAGGGCACCGTTAGACTTGCAGTTCTACATGTTAGCTTTGTTGGGTACCAGGGATGCTGTGAAAATGGAGCAGGCGTATGGCATGAGGTTTACACCTAACCCTGAAGTGCTTGCAGATCACATGGGCAGAAAAGCAGAAGCACTTCCAGGTTGGGCCAATATAAAAGGACTTGCCGGCCTCACCAGGATGAGCCAGAGTCGGGTGGAAGGTTGACGAAGCTTGCTGGGAGGAGCAGAGGAGAAAGAGACCAAGAAAGAGAGAGAGAGAAGAATAACTGTATGCTGTGCCAATTATTTACTTGTGGCTGTGGTGGTGGGAAACGCTTTGTGAAGAATTTTCCGCATAATAAATAAGCTCTTTGTGCTTTTATCATGTGTCCTGTATCTGCTGTGTTAGGGTTGAGCAGCTGCAGTGCCCTCTAGTCTCCACAATAAATAGATAGATAGATAGATAGATAGATAGATAGATAGATAGATAGATTGATTGTTGGCTGTTAGGTTTTGTGGCTGATCAGATATAGAAGATGGATTCAGGCTAATGCCAATCCGCTGTGCTGGATGCTTTCTGAAGAGATGTGTGGTTTGATGGTTCATGGGCTCTTCATTTGGGTGGGGACTCTCCCACTGGCTCTCCCACTGACTCCAGTGTACACAGCCAGGGGACAAAGCCAAGCAGAAGCTCTGCACATGTCACATTCCCCTCATCCACAGAGGTCTCAAACAGTCATTTCCATCACAGAAACTGCCAAACCTTCCCTTTTTCCTACCTTACCTGAATGATGTTTTTTTTTTTTTTTATTTGCTTTTTATGTGGAAAAGTGGCTGATGCTTGAAAACATGACAAAAAAGCAGAATGGCAAATTACAAAGGTCACAAATGTGTGTTTTAGAGAATAAAACAATTCTATGACGTTATGGAAACAATTGTTTAGCTGCATGCTTCCGTTGCTTCCCCTATAGAAAGAGATTTTTTTTGCACAATTTTTTGATCGTATCAGAGTGTATCTTTATTTGTTTTCATTTGCACCTTTCAGTCTGTCACTTAAAAAATTGCCTTTGGAAAATAAAAGCAACTAAAAGCACTTTTCTGAACAAACAACGTTTAATAGATTATTCATAGAAAAATGGCAAACAGCAAAATGGTTTTGACAGCTGGTTAAAAACAAGCAAATATATTTATTCCCCTAAAAAAAGAGCAAAGTACTTAAAAAATCAAAATCTAAAGTCACAGGTTGAACACGAGCATTTAGTCATCTGCTCTGATATTTTGTTTTGTTTCATTAGGGACTTCTGCTCACAACATTAAACCAATTTATCCGTAGTAATCACTCCTGTCCCGTTAGACCCACTAATTGCACCCCCTTTATTATTTCTCGGCCTTTATGTAGTTTTGCAATCGTTTTGATTAAATATACTGATGGGTACATTTTTATAATGAAAGAAATTTCCAGTTCTAGCCTGTGGACGTTCACAAAAAAAGTTTGTTTTGGACCCTCTGACCAGCATCGCTCCATCTTGTACCGTGAAAAACTGCAAATCGTCAATCACATGAAAGCTCGTTGCTGCAATTTTACTTATTGTATTGGGGTGAAAAAAATGTTTACAGTCTGCTAATGAGTATTGTAATATTTATATGTATGTGGAAATTAGGCTTATTGTATGAAATTTTAGATAAGATATAGTTCTTACGTGAATAAACGATGTAGCAGCGCTACTGGGGAGGAAAACTTCAACTCCCAGCAGTCCTTGTAGTGGCTGTGATTGGACTTTAACTGAGGGTGCAGGGGCTGCTGGGAACAAGGAGGCGGTGTGAGATTTAAAAGGAGTCCAGTTCTACAGAGACAGACAGAAGTCTTTGGTGTTTCGTGTCTGGAGTTACCTGTCTGTTTGCCTTCCCGTTTTGATACCTGTGGATTCTTGTTTTTGTCCTGGATCGTCTCTTGTTTTGGACTGTCTTGTGTCTTCATGCTGCATCAGGACAGTCAGGATTTGTTGTCGTCCTGCGAAGAAAGGAGAGGTCCTGATCTCATTCACATGTCATCCTCTCATCAGGAAATATCGGTAAGGACTATCTTTACATTCACACACAGCGTGCTAATCTCTGGACAAGAAGGCTGGCGTGAGATTTAAAAGGAGGTCGGTGATAAAGAGGAACAGATGTTTTCGTGTCTGGAGTTACCTGCACTATAGCACTATAACATAAGTAACATGATAATTATATTTGAATACTAACCCTCACCTATTCTGTTTCTTTTCTCGGTACCCAAATGTGGCAATTGGTGCCACGGCCCACCTGCCAAGTTGTTTGCCTGCCTATGGTAAAGTCATCCCTGATGGAGGATCACATGAATCATGGGAAAGAGGGGTCCTTTCATCGGAGCAACGTTTCAGCCGTGGCATGGCCAAATGGGCAGGCAGCTAGATGGATGAGGTCTCCAGGACTCTAAAAATATCCAAACCTAATTATGTCATATCATCTACTGTTAAACCGCACTTGTAAAATTTTTATCATTATGCTGTCTTAAGGAATTGTTCTGTTCTGTATATTGTATTGTATTGACCCCCTACTTTTGACACTCACTGCACACCCAGCCTACCTGGAAAGGGGTCTCTCTTTGAACTGCCTTTCCCGAGGTTTCTTCCATTTTTCCCTACAAGGTTTTTATTGGGAGTTTTTCCTTGTCTTCTCAGAGAGTCAAGGCTGGGGGGCTGTCAAAAGGCAGGGCCTGTTAAAGCCCATTGCGGCACTTCCTGTGTGATTTTGGGCTATACAAAAATAAACTGTAATGTAATGTAACCTGTCTGTTTGCCTTCCCGTTTTCTACCTGTGCAATTAGCAAGAAGTTCAGGATGCAATTGTTTACAGTGGGATCCCTTGGGAAGGGGGGGAGTGGGGGGGATTGCACTGAGTGACACCATCAGAAGGGGTGACACCCAAATGACTATCTGTAAAATTTTTGTTTGGTCCACAAAATGAAAACAGGAAGGGGTAACCCCCAAACCCCCCCCCCAGCCTCCAGGTTAGGTCAGGTTAGGTTGGGAAGCAGGCACTGGTACAGAACGTTGTAGCTCTGCAACTGGGGAATGAAACTTCAACTCCCAGCAGTCCCTGCAGTGGATCCAATTGGACGTCTGATGACGGTGATGTTGGGCACAAGGATTCTGACGTGACATTTAAAAGGAGGCCAGTTCTACAAAGAAGAGAAGTCTTTTGTTTTTCGTGTCTGGAGTTACCTGTCTATTTGCTTTCCTGTTTTCTACCTGTGGATTCTTGTTTTGTCCTGGATCATCTCCTGTGTATGGACTGTCTGGTGTCTTCCTACTGCATGAGGACTGTATTATGTGTCACAAATAATCATACCAGACACCATAAAGGTTTGGGGGCAGTCACCCGTATAATGTGTCCTCGAAGCAAATAAAGTAAATTTTCAAAGAGTTCTTTGAAAGACTGAGTCCAAAAAAGAACTGATTACATGAGCAAACATGGAGGCTTTAAATTCCTGTATAAGAAGTGACATCATCTAAGGGGCCGGAAGTGATGTCTTCTGGACCAGAAGTGACGTCATCAAAGGGACCGGAACCAGAAGTGATGTCTTCTGGACCAGAAGTGATGTCATCACAGGGACTGGAACCTTGCAGGATTTCCCAGGAAAGGTCTGTAGGAAACTGAGAAAGACAGCACACTCTGCCGCCCCCTGATTGGGTGTTTTATTACAATTACTCAGGCCCTTTAGCTGCCTCCTACTCCCACGTGTGTGACATAGGATTGGTTGTCGACCTTCGAAGGAAATACCGGTAGGACTGATCTTTACGTTCACATACAGCGAGCTGATCTCTGGACTATCCATCTCCATCATTTCATTTGCCATTTCTTATGGACTTCATCTTGTGTGGTTTTGTTAGATGTTTTGTTATTGTTGAATTGTCCCACACTGAACATGGACCTGAGAAAGCAAAGGAGAGCGTTGCCTGAGGAGATCAGAAAGATAGCAATAAACAAGCTTGTGAAAGGCAAAGGCTAGAAGACCACCAACTCCAAGCAGTTTGGTGTTCCTGTGACAAGTTGCAAATATTAGGAAGATGTTTAAGGTTTATGGGACTGTAGCTAACCTCCCTGGACGTGGTCGTGAGAAGAAAATCAACCCAGAATGGGCAGAAGGATTGTGAGAATGGTGGACAAAAACCTAAGGACAACTTCTAAAGAGACACAAGCTGAACTCCAAGGTTGAGGTCCATCAGTGTTTGATCGCACCATCCATCACTTTTTGAATGGGAAAACACCCAGGAGGACTCCGTATAAAAGAGCCAGACTGGAATTTGCTAAGATGTGTACTGTCAAGCCACAATGCTTCAGGGAGAATGTCCTTGGGACAAATGAGGCCAAACTGGAGTTTTTTTGGCAGCTCCATGTCCACAGATGGAAAAAACGAAGCTTTCAAAGAAATGAACTCCACAGCTAAAGTGAAATATGGAGGAGGCTCACTTATATTTAGGGCCATGGTGTGCCTTGAGTCTGTAAAGGGAACAATGAAATCTCAAGACTATCAAGACATCCTGGAGCAAAATGTGTAGCGGTCAGAAGCCGCTAAGATTCACACCGTCGAGAAAGACGGTAATTTATTTATTTTATATGAGGATTACCAGGGACAACCCCAGCCTTGGCACGACCCACACACACACACTACAGAGACAAAGAAAACGCACTGGGAACTTAAACGATAAAAAAGTATAATGAAATTAAATAATTAAATGAAAACAATAATACCACCCCTGATCCCTTCGGCGATATTACAATTAACAGATAAACACGACAAACACGCAGTAAAGTCCATGTATGAAATAATAGCGGTGAAGTTATGCCCAGTGATTTGAATGAAGTGAGGGAAATGGAAAATCACAGTCCTACCGGTAGTTGCTGAAGTAAGTTGACAGATGAATGGTTCAGGAGCGCTCCTTCTTCCGTGAAAGCCAAATAATCCAGACAACGTCCTCAGTAACAGTAAACAGGTAGACGAATGATTCCAGACCCCAACAAACAACACAATCCAGGACACGAAGATGTAAAGCAGACAACGACAGGCAGTTTCAACAGTTATAACAACCACCAAACAAACAAGAACAAAACCTTTTTCCTCTCTTCGTCCCCTGCCCTCCTTTTGAACCCGTCTGGCCACCTTTGCCGCCAACAGCCCTGCAAGGACTGCTGGGAGATGCAGTTCTAACCAATGGTAGCACTGCTACAAATGTCCTGCCCAGTGTCAGAAAGTTGCATCTTGATCGCAGGTCATGGTTCCTCCAACAGAAACCCACAGTGGAAAGCACCCAGTAACAAATATTGGACTCTCCTGAAATGGCCTTCCAGGAACCTCCTAGCAAACATCTATGGAAAGAACTGAAACATGCAGTCTGGAAAAGACCCCCCTTCAAATCTGATTCAGCTGACAGGACGAGTGGGCCAAATGACCTGTGGATGGATGCAGAAGTGTCATGTAGAGCTCCAGGGGATTGCATGTTGGCAGTGATGGCCTCTCAAGGTTGTGCAAGAAAATATGAAGTAAAGGGTCCCATCATATTTATTGTCCAGGCCATTTTCGTTTGTTTTATTATTTGAAATATTCTGCTGAATCCCAACTCTGAGGCCAAGTCTCAGTTTTATCGAATGGAGGGTGACGGGTACTGACAACTTTTTGTCATTTCAGAGTAGATTATGGGGAGCGGGTCTTCTTTATTGTCCTGGAGGGGCACCAACACATTTGTCATGTAGCGGTCGACGGGGTGTTTTTCAATAAAAACTTCACGACCAGGTGAGACATCAGCTTGAAGACCAATTAAAGAAAGCCGGGTTTTCACAAATATGTAGCTGACATTTTAGCAGTTTCTCCCAATGGGATTATTTATTTCTGAAAGGATCCTTTATGAGTGAGAAAAAAAAAAATCTCCCAACTCCAATCAATTAGGCAGTCTTTTATTTTTTATTTTTACCAAAATCTATAACCTTTTAAAACAGTCCGCGCAGCACCTGTTATAAAATACATGCTTAATGTAACCTTTTTGCCTTGATGCTGTGTGTATTTTTACCGAACAAACCTTTAGCGTCTTAAAAGAAAAGGAAAGGTAATGAATAAGATGAAAGATAGACAGGAAGAGGTTACCACTTTTTTGCACATTTCATTCCTCATTCCGGCATTAGGACATCATTTTCTGGGTTTCCAGCTATGTTTCAAGGACACGGTGAAGGAGAATCAAATTATCAAGGAGTGTTATAGCTTGTGGTGTTCATATATTTACATTTATCTTGAAGGAAGGTGATTTATTTTTCAGGCCAAAGAGAACTATATATCAAAATAATGTGGCGACTATGTTAAAAAAGAAAGAAAGAGAGAGAGAGAGAGCGGAGGGACAGAGAGAAATTGTCCTTCATGCCGTTACTGGTCATCGTCGAGTTACGAAGTGTTGGATTTTATCGACACAAAACGAAAAGAGGAATCGCTCCGGTGTCTGTAAATGTATGACTAATATGCAATATTAAAGAGCAAGTTGTTTTAAAAATAAGAAGAGAGAGTGATAAAAAAAGAAATGACAAGCAGAATAACCTTTGAGATGTGAAACCGACACTTCTCAGGTGTCTCTCCAGGTGGAGAATCAGTGAAAAAGAACCTAAAAGTACCCAGAGGCGGTTGATGTGACTCTCGGGAGATATGCAGGGGGAAATAAAAAAAGAAGGGAAAGGACTGCACTGTCATTACCCATAACATCGCTTCTATTCCCCAGACAGTGCACAAATATGGATCACTCTGGATGCTTGTTCTCAAAGTCAAAAATGTTACGCTAAGCAATGATTAAGTATTCGCTTATTAAAAATGTTCAATGCATTTCTGCATTATTTTATTTTTCAGATGCCGGGGCTATTGAGAGCAACCCACAGGAATGAAAAATCCAGGAAGTGATCTCCTTAATATCTTCTTATCTTCTCCTAGACAATAATGAGATCAGAATGGATTAAAATGGAGACTTTGTCTTTTGTCTTATGCTTTTTTTTTCCCGTGGAACAAAACAAAAAAAAATATCCCTGTATTTTCAGAAGGGGTCTCCTCTTGAGTTGAGCTTCAGCAGAGGTCTATCTATCTATCTATCTATCTATCTATCTATCTATCTATCTATCTATCTATCTATCTATCTATCTATCTATCTATCTATCTATCTATTGTGGCTGAAACGACCAGGACAAAGACAATTCCTCCCACCAGGACACGAGCGGGCAGCCCCCCTGGTTTGCATCAGGCCATAGAATTGGAACTTGGAAGCTCAACCCTGTTGGGACCCATGGCCACTATTAGGGGACGTTTGGATGATTCTGGAGTCCTGAGGTGTCATGTATAACGCCGTGCATAGAATTCGCACTATAACATGACGTAAGCACAAAAGCCAAAATGTGCTTAGGCACACAAAAATCCAGATACAGGAATCTGTGCATACTCCAACTTCCACGTTCTTCCGCTACATAAATCCCGGTCAGCGTGAAGAATAACGCACGTGCACACGCCTGCTGTCCCGCCCCATCTCCTCCCAGAATTACACCTCTTTGAATATGCAAATCAATAGAAATCGCCCTTAAGCTCAGCCTTCTGTGAAAAGACAATGGGAAAAGCATATAAGAATTTCTGCGAATACCAAGTGGGGGCAAAGGAAAAACATACTATACTATTGTACTACTATACTATTTAAACATACTATACTATTGTACTACTATACTATTTAAACATACTATACTATTGTACTACTACACTATTTAAACATACTATACTATTGTACTACTACACTATTTAAACATACTATACTATGGTACTACTATACTATTTAAACATACTATACTATTGTACTACTATACTATTTAAACATACTATACTATTGTACTACTACACTATTTAAACATACTATACTATTGTACTACTATACTATTTAAACATACTATACTATTTAAACAGTGGCATAATCAACAAAAGGAAGCTGATCGACTGACATAGCGTGTCGGAGAAACTCGAAAGCTCAAGTTCACAAAGTCACACAGTGCCGGAAATAAAAAAGAAGTTGTCAGATATCAAAGTCACCGTAAAAAGGCGAGTTGTACCCCACTGTCTGAGTGTCATATGAAAGCTAATTAGGTTACAGAGAAAAAAAAATTAGGGACACAGTGGGAAAAAAGCACGAAATGTCAACTTCAATCTCAAAATTTCCACTTTAATCATGTAGTTTATTTTGTCATTAAAGTAGAATATCATAAACTTCATCTTAAAATTGTTTCATTTACTAGTTTCTCAAATCACATTGTAATTAAAGTAGCACATTAAATGCTTTGTTTTGTATGTGATCTTCTATGTGCTCTATGTGTGTGAATCACTACGTGTTTCTTAAACCGGCTCTCTTCCTCCGACTGGACACAGAATCCATTGCATTCGTGACATTACAGCTCTCTGAATAACTAAAATACTGAGATGTATACGTGATATCATTTTCATGATGACAGGAGTTAAAGCACGTTATTAAACATGGGCTTCACGGTGCAGTGATTGTGCACGACTTTCAATGAAATCATTTATTGCAGCAGTACTCAGGGGCAGCTCTAGGCTCGTGACGGCCGAGGTAGAATTGGTGGCCCCTTCGCCGCCAATGTCAATACGGTATCTTATGCATGGCAGATGGCCAAGTCCGTTGCGGACATGGCATAGCCGCCTCGTGCTCATGACACAAGTGTTTAACTGTTGCCGAAATTTGCCGCTGCGTTTTTTGCTGTGTCGTTATGTTCTCTTTCTGTTTTATATTCAATATATATTGGTGTGGTGGCCCCTGGGATTTGGCGGCCCTGTGCAGGTGCACAGTTTCCACATGACTAAGGCCGCCCCTGCAGTACTGTCTCTTTCAAACGTATTAACCTCCGATTCCTGTCCTTCCTTTTCTTTCTCCAAGTAACCGATTGCCACACAATCAGCTCTGTAATGGATGTTAAGCCATCTGTAAGATTATAACGTCGATTCTTCAAAACTTTTAAGGAACATTGAAATATTTTCGTAGTACATGTTTAATTATTCTATCCTTCACGCCAGTCCCAGTGAAGCATTCAGTGCGAGGCAGGAACAACGTGAGCGGAGCGCCAGATCCTTGCTAGCGTAGCAACGCCGTGTCCTTTAATTATTAACAATATAGATTATTTAAATGAAGTTAAAGTTTTATCTGTATAATATAACAAACATATTTTGCTGCATTTCATCTTAAAAATGATATCAATGTCATCAAATGTAAATACACTCTTTATAAAGTGGCTCAGGTTGTGCAATATTATAACTGTATCGCAAGTTTACAGTGAGGTGATTGTACTCATAAGTCCAAACAGTTCTACAAGGAGCAATTGATTGAGTGCGTTTATAGTTCTTGGGATGAAACTGTTTCTGAACCGCGAGGTCCATACAGGAAAGGTTTGAAGCATTTGCCACGTGAGAAGCAATTCAAATAGGAAGCATGGCTGAGGCAGCGTGTGCTTGAAACTGTATACCGATAATTCTCTTTCTGATCAGCTGCTCCGAGTGGTGCAGTGAGAGTAATATGGAAAAAGATGATCTGCTGTGGCAACCCCTAATGGGAGCAGATGAAAGAAGAAAAAGAAGGTGCAGTGAGAGTAAAAACGCTAAAGCAGTTATGGTATTTGGAATAGTTTGACCATGCTGTGGACCATTATATTGTTACAGGTTAATTACAATCAGATGCATTAAACTAATAAATAATATGCGGTTAATTTCAGTGTATTTATAAAGCCGTGACAGGGACAGGGACCTGAAAAAGAAAGATAAACCACACAGGAACAGTAGCACTGCTTTGATGCTGGGTGCCGCCAGTCTGCAAAACCGAGCACAGAACTTGCGTATGACAGGGTATGAAGTACCGTGGAAATGTGTGTGGCTTTATGCCAAGTTTAGGTTTTATACATTGCGATTTGAATGTGGAAAAGTTCTTACGTAACATTTCTGTGCATAAACACCGTTTATATATGAGGCCCCTGGACTGCAGCACATCCACCACACCAGGAAGTGCTGCAGGAAGATCATCAGGGGAGCACCTGGAACACAATCGGGTGCAACATAAAAGAGGCCGCATCACTCCAATCGAAGAGCCGGAGTTGGGAAGTGGAGGACAGAGCTTCTGAAGGAAGCAGAAGAGAACGAAAAATAAAGAAAAAAGGAAAAGGACTGAGTACTGATTGCTGGGTATTGTGCATTGTGTGCTGTAGAAAGCAGAAAAGAAGATTATATAGTGCATTTCACATCTATCTATCTATCTATCTATCTATCTATCTATCTATCTATCTATCTATCTATCTTATAGTGCCTTTCATATCTATCTATCTATATCTATCTATCTATCTATCTATCTATCTATCTATCTATCTATCTATCTATCTATCTATCTATCTATCTATCTATCTATCTATCTGCTTGTCTGCCTGTCTTAATTTAATGGAGAGTATCCTGGCAGCATTGCCCCAAAGGGAGGAAGGAGCCCTAAATGAGGTGCCAGTCCATCACAGAGGCCACCCTTTCATTTGGGACACTTTACGAACCCAAATTATTCCAATCTGCTTGTCTCTGAAATGTAAGAGGAAAATCCCCTCAAAAAAAAAAAGAAAATCCCTGCAGGCAAGGGGAGAACACAAACACCAACTCAGAACAAGCACAAATAAATAATAAATGAAAAAAAACAAAACAAAAACTAATGATAAAGTTACAAACGTGTCCATTTTATGAGAAGAAGTCCTTAAATTGTCTTTGAAGTCTTCCAAATTTCCAAATGAGTCAATTCATAAAAAAGTACTACACATTTTGATGGCCTCCACTCCAGGATAACCCTATTCACAGCACGGGAATATTTTTGAATTTTGGAAATTAATTATTTAAAAAAAAATGTGTTAATTATTCATTGAAATTTAATCAGGTACCAGGAATAGCCACCTTTATGAAATATGAAAATGAAAAGTAAGCCAGGGTCTTTTATTACCTATGAAGGGGTCTAACTTTTAGCACAGGTATCAAATAGTAGGCTGGCGTTTTACAAGAATTTATAGCGATATATTTGATTTGCCCATGGAAAGGCAATGGTACACCATCGTGTCTAATATTTCAAATGAGCACTGGTCTCATGCTTAATATTTAATTGATGCCAGACTTTGAAATTTTGCAGTTCAAGATGAAAACTCTTTGCCTTCTGGGTTCATGCATCTATTACTCTGTAAAAGATAATGTTTTATTAAAGAGATGTTCTGACATATTATTTACACTTCAAGCCTGCGTGGCACATCCGAGGATGTTTTCAGGAGCGTCGATTTCAAGTGGCGTGAAGCGCTCTTTTCAGTGCCTCTTCATTTTCAAGGTCTCCCATTATAAGCACAATGAGATCATGATGTCACAGTGAATGGATGATGGGAAAACAGTATGGATGTGCGGCCAGAGAAACAACTCCGCTAATCACAAAAGGCCTACTCTGTGATCACGCGAAGAGATTAGCTGATTTAACCCTCGCCAAGGCAAGGATGGCATTTTTGTAATCCATGCTAGAGCATTCTAAGTTATGAATGGGTATTGTATAAACTTGTAACTGCCATAATTGAATGAAATATATATATAAAAAAATACTTTTTAAAAATCACGCTTCTACTAAGTTAAAAAGTGTACTAAAAAGTAAAAAATAAGTCTCTCATACATCACTAGTAAAATAAAAGGTGGGAGATTGCTGAGATTTTATTGATTGATGAAAAGTGCCCACGCTTTAAATTTATGAGTGATGTTTGACAGACTTATTTTTTACTTTTAAGTACACTTTTTAACTTAATATAAGCATGGTTTTTATAATATATATATATATATATATATATATATATATATATATATATATATATATATATATATATATATATATATATATATATATTATTTTCAACTTTTAGTCTTGGGTTTATTTTAGTATAATTTTGTAATCAATATTTTAACACTTCCTTTAATATCCGTTATAATAATAATAATCCGTTACTAGCGCCATCTATTGGTGAAATCTTGAACTATAGTTCATATGAAAATTTCATTTCTTAATTAACATGGATTAATTGATCAATTAGTGAAACTGATTATTGATTCATGTATTGTCATTGGAAGTGAGTAAATATGCAAAATTTCAAGTCATTTGGACAATAAGAAGTGGATTAAATATCGATTACAAGATTTGTACCAGACAACAAACAGGTGAAGTTAAAAGAAGCATGATAATAATAATAAATAATAATAATAATAATAATAATAATAATAATAGAGATATCTTTCTGAAAAGTGACTCAGGTAAAAGTAAAATTTGCTTATGAGTAGTAGTTTTAAAGTACAGGTTGGTGTATGGAAACGGGAAATTTTCAACTGACATTTAATGCACAAATAAACACATTACATGTAATGATGAAACGTACTATACAGGATATGAAACCACTGCTGGTAATTAATATTCATTCAATATTCATTTTATGTTTTGAAGAAAACATCATAAAGGTGTTGCCCATTTCTCTGTCCACTTTCTGACAGCATGTTGTGGAAATTCTGCCTTGCTCGACGTAACACGTCAAGGGGAATGCCAGCGATTTCCTCTTCAGTCCTCCTTTGTAGTTCAGCAATGGCTGCAGGACTTGTGCAGGACACTTGGCTTTTAAGATGTCCCCACAGAAAAAAAAAAATCACATACAGTGATTTGGGGATCTCTGTAGCCACCGTCATGTGAAATGACCTACCTTCCAAACAATCGTCAAATAGCTGCCATCGATTGTCAGGCACTATGTGAAGTGAGGTGATGATTAGTGAGCAGCAGTGTGGTTTCATGCCAAGAAAGAGCACCACAGATGAGATGTTTGCTCTGAGGGTGTTGATGGAGAAGTTTAGAGAAGGCCAGAAGGATTTGCATTGTGTCTTTATAGAGCAGGAGAAAGCATGTGACAGGGTGAATAGGGAGGAGTTGTGGTATTGTATGAGGAAGTCGGGAGTGGCAGAGAAGTACATAAGAGTTGTACAGGATATGTACAAGGGAAGTGTGAGGTCTGCGTTAGGAGTGACGGATGCATTCAAGGTGGAGGTAGGATTACATTAGGGATCGGCTCTGAGCCTCTTCTTATTTGCAATGGTGATGGACAGGTTGACAGACGAGATTAGACAGGAGTCCCTGTGGACTGTGATGTTTGCTGATGACATTGTGATCTGTAGCGAGAGTAGGGAGCAGGTTCAGGACAGGTGGGGATCTGCTCTAGAGAGGAGAGGAATGAAGGTCAGTGGGACCACCGAGACAGAATACATGTGTGTGAATGAGAGGGAGGTCAGTGGAGTGGTGAGGATGGTGAGGGAGTAGAGCTGGTGAAGGTGGATGAGTTTAAATACTTGGGATTAACAGTACAGAGTAATGGAGAGTGTGGAAGAGAGTGAAAAGAGAGTGCAGGCAGGGTGGAGTGGGTGGAGAAGAGTGTCAGGAGTGATTTGTGACACGGGTATCAGCAAGAGAGAAAGGGAAGGAATACAAGATGGAAGTGAAACCAACTGTGTCATATGGGCTGGAGATAGTGGCACAGGATACAGAGCTGGAGGTGGCAGTTATCTATCTATCTATCTATCTATCTATCTATCTATCTATCTATCTATCTATCTATCTATCTATCTATCTATCTATCTATCTATCTATCTATCTATCTATCTATCTATCTATCTATTCTATAGTGCCTTTCATATCTATCTATCTATCTATCTATCTATCTAAATAACAATATTATTGTAGATAAAAGAATGAATATCGAACAAAACAAGAATTTGAACCCCCAGCTGGCAGTAGACCTCTGACTTAAAACATGTCAAAGGGCAAAATATCAGCAGTGCAGAACTCATTGGGGCATGTTGTGCCCTGCCCCTGGCCCTTTGCCTTCATTTTTGGTCCATTCTGTTGCATTTGTTACAAAATATAAACAGTCCAATAAAAGATTTCATGTTAAACAGCACACTGATGTTGTGTTTTCAGACCAGCCGTTTAAACTCAGCCTCATTTTGCTTTATAAATTATTGTGCAAGTACAGAAATGTCAAAAAGACAGGCTTTTAAAATTTGGATTAAAAATAACATTTCCAAACCCTTTTAATCCTATCAGGTCTGCAGCAGTGATTAAAAATAGCCACCATTAATTAAAAATTATTTTTTTTTTTTACAATAAAAGTAGCCATTTAAAAAGAAAACCCTTGAAACGACTGATTTTGATTGACCTTAAATTTTACAGAGTTATGCGTCTTTTTTGGAAAAAATAAAATCTATCAGTAAATGAAAGGTATGAATTTTACTCTAAGGAGTATTCAAGAATTGTTTATCTGTTTACATGAAGGATGACAAAATGTTATTCGAAGTTAAAACACGCATTTTTGAAAAAATCCCTGCAGGCAGCTGCCATCCATTCAGCTGTGTCATCATTAATATTAAATACAACCTCTGAAAATTATCAGCAGCATCACCGTCCTCCATCTGTGTAATGTTCATGTCATCTGAAGCAGGGAGAAACATACTTGTCCCCAAAGAGATGATATTCAATGGGAGGTTAATATTTTGAACACTGCAGTCGTTCAGTTTCTAATCTCTATTAATCTTTCCATATAAAGGTTTAACATATTCGAAAGGATCCTCACAAATCCATTTAGCCTCAGTGCTGCTTATCAGTAATGGACTGACATCTTCAGCTGACCTATTGCCTTAGTCATTTTGTGCAAACTTTAATATTTTTTCTTCAAATATGTGTTCCTGTGCTATTAATAAGAGAAATGTTTAAATATTAAACAAAATTCTAAATGCATATGCTTTATAACATCTACAGTGCACTCCATAATGATGAGGCTGAAGACACACGCGTTCTTCCTTCTTCATGATATTCCAGATAGTTGATTTTGAATCATCCTAAGGTTTTTCCTAATGTCTCCCAATGGTGTTTACTCTTGTTTTTCAGCTTATAATGGCTTCTTTGACTTTCACTGGCACAGCTCTTGTTCTACTCCAAAGGGTAGAAGCGAGCTAAGGTATATTATGAAGGAATGAAACCCACCTGAGGAATCACAGACACCTTTGACACCAATTGTCCCAAACATTATGGTGCCCTGAAATGGGAGGACCGTGTAGACAAAGTGATGTGTTACTGAAATGTTTGCAATGGGCATCTTAATCATGTCTGGATTATTTAATTTGTAATTTCAAATTGTGGAGCAAAGGGGGTAAATTAAAGAGAAATGGGTCTTTGTCCAAATCATTATGGAGGGCACTGTAGATAGATAGATAGATAGATAGATAGATAGATAGATAGATAGATAGATAGATAGATAGATAGATAGATAGATAGATAGATAGATAGATAGATAGATAGATAGATATGAAAGGCACTATTTAATTAGTTAGATAGATAGATAGATAGATAGATGGATAGATAGATAGATAGATAGATAGATAGATAACGTGTAAGTCGGGTCTTGAAACCCCAAAAATCGATCATAAAATCAGACCCCGACTTATACACCCATTCAAAAATTCGGCACTAACATTTTTATTTTTCCTCCAGTCTCATACCAGTTTCTCAGACACATTGAATTTTGTTGCAGCAGCACAGTTACCAATTTCTTTCGGCACTTCAACGACTTTTCATTTAAAACCCGCTTCATATCTTTTTTCTGATCAAACGCCCCATCGTAGATAAGGGATGCTCTTATGATAAAGGCGTATGAGGGTGTGAGGTACAAGAAACACAAGTCAGTGCAAACGTCTCTTCAGAATAGTGCGGGTATTACCGTGTGGTCACGTAGGCACAATACATAAAAAAAAGCAGTGTGCTCTCCGTGGTTCCTCTCTCAGGTGGGCGTCATATCGTAATCTCTTGGACCAATAGAGGGAGTTTTCTGCTTTCGACTTATACGACCAACATTATAAAATACCAGAAATTATACGGTAAAATTAAGCCCCGACTTATACACGGGAGAACTTATCCGCGAGTATACAACAACAACAACATTTATTTATATAGCACATTTTCATACAAGCAGTAGCTCAAAGTGCTTTATATAATAAAGAATAGAAAAATAAAAGACACAGTAATAAAATAAAATAAGTCAACATTAATCAACATCGAATAAGAGTAATGTCCAATGGCCAGGGGGGACAGAAAAAAAAAAAAAAAAAAACTCCAGACGGCTGGAGAAAAAAATAAAATCTGTTGGGATTCCAGACCATGAGACCACCCAGTCCCCTCTGGGCAATCTACCTAACATAAATGAAACAGTCCTCTTTGGATTTAGGGTTCTCACGGAAAGTCACGTAGACTTCTGCCTTTTAATCCATCCATCATTGTTGGTGCATCATGAAGCTTTGAGTAGGTGGAGGTATATACAGTAGATAGATAGATAGATAGATAGATAGATAGATAGATAGATAGATAGATAGATAGATAGTATAAAAGAGGACGAGACAAAGATAAACAGTTGGGGCGACACCACAACACCATATGTTATAAAGGCAAAAAATAACTGTAACTTTTCAGCAAAAGAAATGTCACAAAGGACGAGAATCTCAGATCAGATGAAAACAGTAAGGGGATCACCCTCTGGTAAATGCGCCACATGGCCGTAGTGCCGTAACTTATGCTCCCTTATAATGCAGGTACTGTGCCTCATTTGGGACTCCATGAGCAAACGCTCATTCGACACAAAGTCAAACCAAGGATCCTCTGAAGAGACGCAGTACTGAAGGCGTCCACTCTTCATCTCAGGTCACAAAAATATAGCAAGACAGGAAGCACCAGGACTCTAATGACTTGGATTGGAGAATTTATTTTTAGGTCTAAGGTACACTTAAAAAATTTTATATTTACAATAAAAAATTGGCAGCTGTAGTTGCCAGAATTTTACCAGAAAAAATAAGATGACACTATTTTTAGGTCTACGGTATAACTTTGTAGTGAATAACTGTTTTTTCTTTACAACACATTCCAATAGAAGTGAACGTTTAATCATAGCCTGATATTCACGCACTGTAATAAATATGCCAATCAATAAATCATTAAAAAACACTGTCAGGATCAAACACCAGTACACAGGTTATATCAATAAAGTAACAATAACCAATAGCCAACATGTATCATTTTATATAATAATTGAAAAGAATTCAGTTATTAAGAAAGTTATGGCATATATGTCTGGTGGAGAAGTGAAGTGTACTTTTGTGGTGTGTGGCGTCCTACAGGTGTACCAGCTTATCGAGTACAACCCACCATAAATCAGCTTCCATAACCTCAAAAAACATTCGGCACGCAGGGAGAAATAAGTTGTCTGCTAACTTTGTTTAAGTTTTTCCCCCCACAGTGCAAAGGCATGCTGTTCACCAGGTAAAAGGGGGCGTGTCCTTATGCAAATATTGTAACTTCGGTGTAACCGAATCAGGGCTTTCCATTTTACATTTTACGCTTGTTTACCTTCACTGTTTAACAGTTTTACACTGTAAACATGTATAGAGATTTTTTCAATGTAACTGTAATCCATCCATTTTCTAACCCGCTGAATCCGAATACAGGGTCACGGGGGTCTGCTGGAGCCAATCCCAGCCAACACAGGGCACAAGGCAGGAACCAATCCTGGGCAGGGTGCCAACCCACCGCAGGACACACACAAACACACCCACATACCAAGCACACACTAGGGCCAATTCAGAATTGCCAATCCACCTAACCTGCATGTCTTTGGACTGTGGAAGGAAACCGGAGCGCCCGGAGGAAACCCACGCAGACACGGGGAGAACATGCAAACTCCACGCAGGGAAGCGAACCCAGGTCTCCTAACTGCGAGGCAGCAGCGCTACCACTGCGCCACCGTGCCGCCCTTGTAACTGTAATGTATCAGTAAATGGAATGTAGCACATTTTAAAGGAAAAAAAATATTGATTTTACAGAATTTGGCTGTAAAAATATAATGAAATGTATTGTTTAAGATATACAGGTAATTTTCAGTAGAACATAAGCCGCCTTTCCTATTTTTCAGGAAAGGTATTTAACTTTCATCATGTACAGTATTTTTACTATTAAATTTACTGATGTTTTTTACAGTGTCGTATTTATCATGTTGTATGGTTTTCCAGTTTTCACATGTACAGTAATCCCTCCTCGATCGCGGGGGTTGCGTTCCAGAACCCCCCGCGATAGATGAAAATCCGCGAAGTAGAAACTATATGTTTGTACGGTTATTTTTATATATTTTAAGCCCTTATAAACTCTCCCACACTGTTAACATTATTAGAGCCCTCTAGACATGAAATAACACCCTTTAGTCAAAAGTTTAAACTGTGCTCCATGACAAGACAGAGATCTTCTTTCTTCTTTCTCACAATTAAAAGAATGCAAATATATCTTCTCTTTAAAGGAGTGCCCGCATCAGGAGCAGAGAATGTCAGAGTGAGAGAGAGAGAGAGAGAGAGCGCTCGCAAAGAAAAGCAAACAATCAAAAAATCAATACGTGTGCTTTTAAGTATTCCGAAGCGCCGTGATAAAGCGGCGTTTTTTAGAGGAGCGTCAGTATCTTCTAAGCAAACAGCTTCTGTGCAAACAGCCCCTCTGCTTACATCTCCTCCGTCAGGCGCAGAGAGCGTCAGAGAGAGAGAGAGAGAGACAGAGATAGCACGAGATTAAAGCAAACAATCAAAAAATCAATACGTGTGTTTTGAATATGGCCGAAGCACCGCAATAAAGCGGCATTTCTTAGAGGTGCGTCCGTATCCAATAGGCAAACAGCTTCTGTGCAAACAGCCCCTCTGCTCACACCTCCTCTGTCAGGTGCAGAGAATGTCAGAGAGAGTGAGAGAGACAGAGACAAGCAAACAATCAAGCACCGCGCGGGATGCATATCTTATACCATTAAGGAGTTTTAGTTAATATGTAATACATGCTCTGATTGGGTAGCTTCTCGGCCATCCGCCAATAGCGTCCCTTGTATGAAATCAACTGGGCAAACAAACTGAGGAAGCATGTACCATAAATTAAAAGACCCCATTGTCTGCCGAAATCCACGAACCAGCGAAAAATCTGTGATATATATTTAGATGTGCTTACATTTAAAATCTGCGAAAGTCGAAGCGCGATATAGCGAGGGATTACTGTACTCTGCTCCCTTATTATTATTATTTTATGAATATTATCAATAATATGAGGGGGGACCCAAAAATAATAAGAATTTTTTTTTAAATAATCGTATATTTCTCAGAACATTTCCAAAATGTATTGACTCTCAAAATACTCTCCGCTTTTTCCACTGTTCAAAACTGTTCTGAAACTCTTGTAAAGTGATAGCCTTCAGTGCCTCTGTCATTTGCTTCTTGACCTCCTCTACATCCTGAAAACGCTTTCCTTTAAGTTCCTTCATCATTCTTGGAAATAAGAAAAAAAATCGCAGGGTGCAAGGTGCAGGGAGTTGGGGGGGACCATTGTCATCCCGTTTATCATGAGAAACTGCAGCACACTCGATGTTGTGTGGGCCGGAGCGTTGTCGTGATGCAGAAGCCACTCGCCTGATCGATACAATTCTGGTCATTTTCTTCACATTGCATCACACAATCGCTTGAGCACTTCAAGGACACCGCTCGGCCAAATGATGCAGAGGGTAGTCAAGTACACGCAGCTAGCGGCAAAGATTGGAACTAACGCCCCTTCAGACTCCAGAAAAAAAAATTCTTGTTATTTTTGGGTCCCCCTTTGTGTATTATTACATACTAGGAACTTGGCGCGCGCGCTACACTGCGCGTTGGATGACCACAGTTGAAGGACTCAATCGTAAGGACCTCTCGTCGGGTGTCTCATTGGCACGCTTTTGCCTCTTTCTTTCGCGATCACGGCGTAATCTGTCTTCTCTCTCTGTAGGGGTTTCAGTTGCCTTTAGTTGTGCGGCAGAGACGCGTCGTTGAGCTAATCTGTGTGAATGCTGAGTGTCCGTTTCTTGCGAGCGACTGTCACGCCTTTGCCTCTTTGCTTCGCGATCATGCTGTAATTTGTCCTCTCTCGCAGCAGCAGGTTTAGTTGCGCTTCGTTTCGGAAGCGCGGTGGACGCCTGTAAGGGTAGGTTGTGGTTTTTGTTTCTTTCGTGATTTTTTTAATTTCATTTTATTGATTATTTAATAGGCAGAGGGGAGAAGACGTTAATGTGACGCTCTGTCTATTTCTTTACTTTTGTTATGAAAAGATTTTCGGGAACAGGAAAAATAAAAGCAAAGGGGAAAGAACGGAGGGGGGTAAGCAGGAATTCTGAGAGGGGATGGACTGGGGCTTTTCTACGGGGCGGCTATACAGCCAAAAGTAACGCGGACACCGCGCTGGGCTTTTATTATATAGATTGTAACTTAACTCCTCCTTGTCCTTTTACTCTTAATGTCTGAGGTTAAAGATATAGAAGGGAAGGTGGGGAGAAGTTATAAAGTGCCAAACCTTATAAACAGTCCATAGGATTTGAGCCATTCTGATAAATTCTACGTATACAATAAAGAGTACGAAAGGGGAAAGTAGAGTAATATAGAACTCCACCAAGACAATACGCCTTGGTCTCCCGTCTTCTGGTTTATACGTATAAGCATAGCATATGAGAATTAATATGTATACTGCTCAAAAAAATTAAAGGAGCACTTTTTATCAGAGTATAGCATCAAGTCAATGAAACTTGTGGGCTATTGATGTGGTCAGTTAAGTAGCAGGGTTGCTTGTTCATCAGTTTCAGCTGCTTTGGTGAACTAGAGGGGCAACAATGAGACGACCCCCAAAACAGAAATGAATGGGTTAACAGGTGGAGGGAGGCCACTGACATTTTTCCCTCCTCATCTGTTTTTTCACTCGTTTTCCATTTGGCTACAGTCAGTGTCACTACTGGTAGCATGAGGCCATACCTGGACCCAACAGAGGTGGCACAAGTAGTTCAACTTCTCCAGGATGGCACATCAATACGTGCTTGTCATTGCCAGAAGGTTTGCTGTGTCTCCCAGCACAATCTCAAGGGCATGGAGGAGATTCCAGGAGACAGGCAGTTACTTGAGGAGAGCTGGACAGGGCCCCTCGTAGAAGGTCCTTAATCCATCAGCAGGACCCACCGGTATCTGCTCCTTTGGGTAAGGAGGAACAGGATGAGCACTGCCAGAGCCTACAAAATGACCTCCAGCAGTGGTGCAAATGTCTCTGACCAAACAATCAGAAACAGACTTCATGAGGGTGGCCTGAGGGCCCGACTTCCTCTAGTGGGGCATGTGCTCAATGCCCGGCACCGTGGAACTGAGATTGGCATTTGCCATAGAATAGCAGAATTGGCAGGTCCACCACTGGTGCCTTGTGCTTTTCACAGATGACAGCAGGTTCACCCTGAGCACATGTGACAGATGTGAAAGGGTCCGGAGAAGCCATGGAGAACATTAAGCTGCCTGTAACATCGTTCAGCATGACCACTTTGGTGGTGGGTCAGTGATGGTCTGGTGAAACATTCCCATGGAGGGACGTACAGAACTTTATAGGCTAGACAATGGCAGCTTGACTGACATTAAGTATCTGGATGAAATGCTTGGACCCATTGTCAGACCCTATGCTGGTGCAGTGGCTCCTGGGTTCTTTCTGGTGCACGACAATGCCCAGCCTCATGTAGCGAGAGGATGAAGGAACTGATCCCATTGACTGTCCCCCATGCTCACTTGCCTGACCTCAATCTAATAGAGCACCTCTGGGTGGGACATTGTGTTTGGGTCCATCCGATGCTTCAGACTGTCCAGGAGCTCAGTGATGTGCCCTGGTCCAGATCTGGGAGGAGATCCCCCAGGACACCATCCGTCATCTCATTAGGACGTTGTCAAGCATGCATACAGGCATGTGGTGAGGGGGCATACAAACTAGTGAGTACGATTTGGAGTTGCTGCAATGAAATTTCAGCCTAATGGACTCGCCTGCATACTGCATCATTTTTTCCCTTTGATTTTCAGGGTGTTGTTAAATTCAGCCCTCTGTAGGTTGATCTTTTTCATTTCCATCAAACGATGTGCCATCCTTCTGTTCCTAACACATTACCGTATCAGTCCATATCAATAGAGATATCCAGTAGGATTTTTTTTTCCCATTGAGATCTGATGTGTTTTCAAAGTATTCCTTTCATCTTCTGAGCAGTTTATACACAGATGAACATTTTATTTTGTATTATAACTATATTATCTCTAGAAGTGTTTACAGTAATCTGAGTCTTTCCAACAAACGAAGGGCACCATATAAGAATACATTGAAAAAAATATCATCATATATATATATATATATATATATATATATATATATATATATATATATATATATATATATATATATATATATATATATATATATATATATATAGAAAGAAGTCAAGTGCATTCATGTCAGTTTGACCTTCTTTTATTGTGTTCTACAATCTTTCAAAAATGTAATGACCCTTCAAAAAAGTGAAAGCCCAGACTGTCCACAAAATTGGAATTTCTTACTCAGGGGATATGTCTTGCCTGAATGATTTTTTAATAATGCCTATGTCTATTGAGCATCAATAACAGCTCAGCAACATTGTGGGAAGCTTTTGATGACATATGGGATGTGCTGTTGTTCTTTATTAGTCTCTGTGAAAGTGTACATTGTCACTGCCATGATGCTTTTGAAGAAGGAGGGTCTGAGCCACATACAATGCATCAGCACCTCAATCAGCTCCAAAAAAAAAAAAAGAACTCAGTGTGTCAGACCATTCCGCTCTTCTTGTGCACATAAAGGTCTCTTGCAGAATTTATAAAGACAAACAATGGATGGTATCTACACAAGACAAAAACAAAGATGGATAAGGCATTCAGTACATCACGGATGCCAAGCCTCAAGGGTTCCTGTATCTTCAAGTGTCAGCCACTAAATTTAATTCCAGCCACTTATTCTCTCTGCCCCAGCTTTATCCCATTTTGGGTCACTGGGGAGACAGAGTCTATCAGGCGTACTGTGGAGTGGTACATGCCTGCTACAACTTCAATGAAATGAAATAATTTATTTCATTAAAATCAAACAATATAGGACATTTGTAAGAACATAACACTGACAAGAGATAATATTAAATGGCACTGAAAGTTAAACAAAACCCCTCGAATCCATCTCTCTAGTCATCCCTTATGACACCCTGTGTTCTTGAACTCCTGCTTGGATTAAACCCTGGGCATCTTGTTCTTCTTCACTGACCAGAAAGCAAGAGTGAGGAAAAATCACAGACACATTTTGAGGTGTAAAAACAAAAGCTGCCCTTTATTGCAGCATAAAAATAATCAAAAATCTGTGCCGTGCACTTACAAGGGGAACACCTAAAAATTCCTGGAATTAGTCAATAGCACTCAAGTCATTATCAAATATCCTGCTGGGTACTGCATGCCAACGATGAGTGCACATTTTGACATTGATGGACTTGTTTATAGAGTTTGTACCATGTGGACAGACCACCAATCAGTGATAGATAGATAGATAGATAGATAGATAGATAGATAGATGTGAAAGGCAGTATATAATAGATAGATAGATAGATAGATAGATAGATAGATAGATAGATAGATAGATAGATAGATGTGAAAGGCAGTATATAATAGATAGATAGATAGATGTGAAAGGCACTATATAATAGATAGATAGATAGATAGATAGATAGATAGATAGATATTTTTTTATTTTTAAAATGACCTTTATTATGAACAATAACAAAAAATACAGTAATAAGACAAACAATCCCAATATTCAGGATATTAACAAAAAAGTCTGTATCACACAACCACCACTGCTCCCCCTTTACACTCCTCCTACTCCGCTCATAAATATAATCAAAAGTTGACAATTCATTATAATACAAAGACCACCACTACTCCCCCTTTACACTCCTCCTACTCCGCTCATAAATATAATCAAAAGTTGACAATTCATTATAATACAAAGACCACCACTACTCCCCCTTTACACTCCTCCTACTCCGCACATTAATAAGAAAATCAGATGGTAATTCATTATAACACAAAAACCACCATTACTCCCCCTTTACACTCCTCCCACTCTGCATATTAATAGATTATTTTAATATTAAAATTAAACTTTACTTCGTGCAACAACAAAAAAAAAAATTGAACACAGCAGTAGTATGCAGTTAATAAATATGTTGCATTACTCCACTACTATTGCCCGTGCACACTCTTACTCCACACATAAAGTACAGAATTTCCATATTAAATAAGTAATTCATAATTTGTTCATTAACCCACTATTCCCTTATACATGCCTCCTGATTCACACATAAATAATAAATAATTGTCCATAATAAACACACAATTCATAATCAGTTTACTCCACCATCACTCCCCCTGTACTCGTCTCCTACTCCGTACATCGCTCTCCATTATACACACAGC
Organism: Polypterus senegalus; assembly: GCF_016835505.1. Taxonomy (NCBI): domain Eukaryota; kingdom Metazoa; phylum Chordata; class Cladistia; order Polypteriformes; family Polypteridae; genus Polypterus; species Polypterus senegalus. The sequence goes on from NC_053169.1 coordinate 13,594,724, forward strand.
ATTGTATTCCCCAGGAGTCTCCTATTCTGAGCTTTCAATCATCCAGTATTTAAATATTTTGAAGGACATTTAAAGAAGTCACCACCCAGTCACCAGCTTGCCCTTCTCAACAGAACACAAAGCCCCCCCAAGCCCCCATAAATCACAGAAGGTCTGCATGTCTCCAATGAGTTGATGGTAAGTGAACTCCAGCTTCAACCGGCACTTCACCAGCACTTTAAACATCAGGAGCACATCAGTGGTCTTTGAGTTTTTTTCTCTGTTCCTCCTGGTTTTGAGGATTGACAGTTTTGCTTGGCCCAGTAGATAATTTCCCAGCACACACTTGTTTCTCTGTCTCTGAGTATACTTAATACCAAAAATAAATCCAACAGTTGACAATGACAGTCCTATTCTATCCAAAAGTATCTTGAGAAATATAAAAAATGGTTCGAGCCGTTTGCAGTTAACAAAAAGATGAAAAACAGTCTCTCGCTGTTGACAAAACGGACAACAATCTGATGTTCCTGGTGAAATAACCGATAAAAAGGAGTTGGTGGCGAGAGCCCCATGAAGAATCCTCCATTGCAGGTCGCCAATTCTTTTTTGCAGTGGTTGTTTATAAAAGTTCTCCACGCTGGAGTTTCATTCACTCCAACATGCAGTTCTTGTCTCCAGCGTGTGTCTGGCAAGTCTCTAAGAAATTTATAAAAAGTCACCTTAACACACACCTGGTAGAGCTCATTTTTTCCCATCGTGTCAAACTGCTTGTCTATTAAGTTGCCAACTTTCAGAATGGAGCCTGGCCGGTCAGTGCAGTCTGTGACGTTGGGTTTGACTTGGATGACGAGTTCTGTGATATCTGAGTTGAAGATCGGATTGTCCGGAGAGACGCTCTGGCACAGTGACCCTGCGCCTAAGTTCACCAAGGCCTCCTTAAACTGGCACAGAAAGTGGTGTACAAGACGTTCAGACCTCACGCCCAGGACCGATGTGAGGTGTGCTGCGTGTGCCATGTGCTAGTGTGGTTATTTAAAAGATGGCCAATCTTCGTGATTCCACTTTTAATAAGGATTGAGGTGAAGTGACAAGAGAAAAGCAGAGGAGAGTTCAACACATTATTCCTAATCAGAGGTTCCTCTAAAAAACAATGAAGATTGCCAAAAACAAAACGAGATCTCATAAGTTTACTATGCCAAGTAAGCAACATTGACTGATAGAATTTTGGCAAAACTGATAAAGTTAGTTTGGAGACGTCTAAGAGGAGTAGCTGTTTGTCAAATTTTAACTCGCTCACTTTGTGTAAAATTACAAACGCCAGGTCTCTCCAAGGCAGGCCGTCTGGACCATAGAACAGCCTCTGCAGCGTCTGGAGCCTGAAGGCCTCGATTTTACTTCTGACGTCAATCAGTCCCTGCCCTCCTTCTGCCACTGGTAGGTGCAGCACACCTCTCTGGACCCAGTGTAGACTGTCCCAAAAAAAGTCAAGGATGATCGTCTGTACGGATTTGATCAGAGCTATTGGTGGATCAGCACACCTGAGCTTGTGCCAAAACATGGAGGCAATCAAGTTATTCAGGATTAACACCCTGCCTCTACATGAAATGTCCCTCAGAAGCCACTTCCAACGGTTCAGCCTTGCTTGGATCAGATCTGTCCACCCCACCCAATTTCTACAGCAGTGCCATCTGTGCCTAAATACACCCCAGGTACTTAAACACGTTTCTATTCCATTGGAGGGTCTCAGGAAGAGCTGGAGGAGCGAGTCCCCAGTCACCCAGCAAGAAAGCATTGCTCTTGAGCCAATTGACTTTCGCTGACGTCAGTTTTTGAAAAACGTCTAAGCAGTTGACTAAAGTGTTTACCTCAGATGTAGAAGACACAAAGACAGTAATATCATCTGCGTAGGCAACGACCTTAAAACAAGCAGTGGGGCAAACTGGGATGCTGAGACCAGAAAGACACGCCTGAGCTGCTCTAGGAGGGGCTCAATTGACAGAGAGTAGAGCATCCCTGAGAGTGGGCAGCCCTGGCGAATACCCCTGGTGACAGAGAAAGGGGCTGTTGTGGCACCGTTAATCTTCAGAACGCCATATATATTTGAGTAAAGCATTCCAATGTATTTGGAGAAGGAGGACCCAAACCCAAAAGCTTGTAGGACTCTGAACAGATATTGGTGATCCACTCTGTCAAAAGCTTTTCTTGATCCAATGAGATCATTCCTGCCTTTAAACCGAGAAGCTTTGAAGTCGTAATCAGGTCTCGCACCAGAAATATATTGTCAAAGATGGAGCGGTCTGGCACACAGTAGGTCTGATCTGACCTGATGACACACCCCATTACTCTACGCAGGCGAGTAGCCAGAGCCCTGGACAGAATCTTATAATCCGTACATAAAAGGCTAACAGGACGCCAGTTCTTGAGGTCGGACAAATCTCCTTTTTTTGGGAGCAGAGCAATAACAGCCCGCCGACAGGATAATGGCAGTTCATTGTTCATTATGCTCTCTCGAAGACTGCCAATAAATCCGCACCTAATAAATTCCAGAATGTCTTAAAAAACTCGACCGTCAGGCCGTCTATGCCAGGTGACTTTCCTGTATTTAGTTCGCTGAGGGCCGTAGTCAAGTCCTGTAAGCTGAGGGTTGTATCCAGAAGCTCTTTTTCCGTTTTGGGGATTTGTGGCAGGTTGTCTAGGAGGCTCCTGGTCTCAGAAGAATCTTCTGTTGTTTCGGCACAGAACAGCTTTTTATAAAAATCATGAGCAATAGCTCTGATGGCCTCAGGCTCCTCGATGATCGCCCATCCTCATTTTTCAGAGCGTGAATCACTTTACTCTGTGATCTTTTCTTTTCAAGTCCAAAAAAAAATTGAGAAGGAGAATCCATTTCGACCAACTCCTGAATTCTTGAGCGCACAAGAGCACCATGCACCCGTCTGTCCAATAAGTCCATGAGATCTTGTTTTTTTGTTTTTAGATTTTCAAAGACGCCATCGTTAAAAGAGCTGTCTAAAGACGAAGAAAGCTCTAAGATGTCCTCCTCCAACTCTGCCATTGCCTTCCTCATATTCTGAGTTGCATTCTGCGTGTATTGCTGACACAGCACTTTGATCTGAGTTTTTGAACAGTCCCACCACTGCCGCAGAGATGAAAAGGAACTTGTCGTCAACCTCCACCTCTTCCAGAAGAATTCAAAAACTTCAATGAAACGGAGATCTTTCAGTAGGCTGTTGTTGAAGTGCCAGTATGACGGAAAGGAAGATCGAAATGGAAGTGAAACTTTGAGAAGGACAAGACTGTGATCAGAGAAGCCAGAAGGATGAATGGAGCAGTTCACTATAAGATTGCTGTGGTGATTCAAGCAATACACTCTATCTAGTCTCGCCATGGAGATCGAGCCCCCCGAACCCTTCACCCACGTGTACTGGCGAATTCCTGGGTGTAATGCCCTCCAGACATCAAAAAGGTCGGCCTTGCTGAGGACTGACTTTAAGTGAGCCGCGGAGCTGGGGTGAGGCTCCAGGCCATTTCTATCTAAGGAGGCGTCATCTGTGCAGTTAAAATCTCCCCCCACAAAAACAAGATCTTCATCTTTGCACTGCACAAGTAAGTCATGGAGCAAAGAGAAAACAGCAAACGCTCCCTTCCTTCATTGGGTGCATAAACATTTATGAAGACCCACGTTGTGCCCCCTAAGCAGGCTTCCACTTTCAGCAGTCTGCCTTTAACTACCTCTGTCACGCTAGTCGAGTCGGGTGAGAAAGAAGTAGAAAACAGAATGGCGACCCCGGCACTAACACTCGACCCGTGGCTCAAAAACATCTGTCCCTGCCAGCCTCTGTGCCAGTCTGCCTGGTTAGCAGGGTCTGTGTGAGTTTCTTGTAAAAAAATAACACTAAGCTCCTTATTAAGTAGATAATCAAACACCGCGACCCGCTTGTTGTCATGTCGACTTCCATTGATGTTAATTGTGCCAAAATTACACAAAGGCATGAAAAGCAAAAAGAAAAGCAGTCACAAAAACAACTTTAAAAAAGACATGGAAGGACGTGTCCAGCAGTACATCATACTGGCTTGGGATTTAAGGATCTTTTCACCCTGCTCATCACATTTTTCAGCCGCACAGCTTCAGTTCTCTTAAGGCCTAAAGCTGTAGCCTGGCGTAGGACCCCCTTAGCTGAGCTCAAAAACAGTTGGAGATCGGGAAATGGTGACTCACATTCACACCCCTCTTGCCCTCAATAAATTTTACAAAACGGATTATGTTGTCGTTACTGTAGCCACCACGGAAGCTCAGCTGAGGTGACAGATTGGACCTCACTGATGTCCCCGAGCCACCGCCTTCATCCTGACTCACAATACCGACGTCTGCAGGCACCTCAGGCTCATCTTGAACATTCTCTGAGTCGTCAGCTGCGGAGACTGAGCTCTCAACTTTATTGTGTTTAAGTGCAACACAACATGCGGACCCGTCTTTCCTTTTTCTTGTCACAGGCTTTACCCACTCTGTGTCATCCTCCATTTCTTGAACATTGCTCTCGCTGTTGTCTGCTGAGGTGCTCATCTTATTGATCGCACCCTCAGCCCTAACATTCTCCTCAACCTCTCGTATCTGTTGTACAGCTTCTGTTTCAATGAGCTCGGCTGGGCAGAGCCCCATCATCATGAACGGAAGCCACACTCACAGGCTGCTCAGCACCATCACTCGTATGTGCAGAATGAACAGTAACACCGTCCGTAGGCAGTGATCCGGCCTCAGCCGCAGCGTCCTTCTCTGGGCGCTCTCACCACTCTGCACGACTTTAGTTGCGGGCGCGGACTCAGCCGCATCCGCCGGCTCAGCTGCACGTTCAGGTGCCAGTTGCGCCATCATAGCAGGTAAAGAACTGCCCTGATCCTGCACACTCTGACCAGGGCCCTCCATTAAGTCCTCCTCCACATCAGAAAAACTGACGGAAGACTCACTGCCTTCATCGTCAAATAATATCGAGTAGTCCTCGCGGCTACTTTTAGAAACACCAGGTACTGCGGAGTCTGTAGTTTCCTCAGAGCGCTTACACTGGCTAGCCTTGTGCCCCACTTGACCGCACTTAAAACATTTCATGGACTCGGATGATATAAAAACCACATAATCAAATCCATCTACTCTGAATTTGAGAGCCACATCAAGTTCACCTTGTAAATCGTTTAAAATCATGTGAACTTGTCTCCTGAAAGAAACGACATGTTTTAAGTCGGGTGATCGACAGCCCAAGGGAATCATTGAAACTTTTGATATGATCTGCCCATATCTTTCAAGTTCTTTGATGAGAATATCATTCTTTAGAAACGGAGGAACATTTGAAATAATCACTCTCCGTGCAGGAGTAGAAAGAGGTAAAACTGAAATTAAGGTACCGTTAATAATCACACCATTCTGAACAAGAGTATGCACCAAACTCTCATCATTTAGAAACAGGACAACACTTTTATTCATCCGAGGCGCTGAACGTACATTTTTACAGCCGATTAACTTGCCGACTTCCACTACACACGCCTCAACAGAGACCATCGGATCAACCAACAACTTCACGCCATGCCGGCGTGTTAAGTTTTCAAAATTGCGCGGCATCAAGCCAGGCGGTGTTTGTCTCGGCGCGGCCATTGCGGCCACGCCGCAAATACAATACTGGAGTCAATAAGAAAAACAATATGTAGACAGCAAAATAACCCCTACACATTAGAGAAAAACAAAAAACAAAAAATATAAAGATTAGGAAAAAAAAAGAATAAGAAATACTCACGAGCCCACCCGGCACGCCACCACCTCCTCCACCTCCCGCCAGCAACCCACAGACACGCCCACGAAAGACCTACGCAATCAAACCACAGACCGACAGCGAAACAGCATAGAGAAGAGATAGATAGATAGATAGATAGATAGATAGATAGATAGATAGATAGATAGATATGAAAGGCACTATATGATAGATAGATAGATAGATAGATAGATAGATAGATAGATAGATAGATAGATAGATAGATAGATAGATGTGAAAGGCACTATATAATAGATAGATAGATAGATAGATAGATAGATAGATAGATAGATAGATAGATGTGAAAGGCACTATATAATAGATAGATAGATAGATAGATAGATAGATAGATAGATAGATAGATAGATAGATAGATAGATAGATAGATGATGTGAAAGGCAGTATATAATAGATAGATAGATAGATAGATAGATAGATAGATAGATAGATAGATAGATAGATAGATGTGAAAGGCAGTATATAATAGATAGATAGATAGATAGATAGATGTGAAAGGCAGTATATAATAGATAGATAGATAGATAGATAGATAGATAGATAGATAGATAGATAGGAAAGGCACTATATAATCTTTTTTGCTTTCTACAGCACACAATGCACAATACCCAGCAATCAGTATTCATTAAAGTTATTAAAGCCAAACAATATAGGACATTTGTAAGAACATAACACTGACAGAAGATAATATTAAATTGCAATGAAAGTTAAACAAAACCTCTCAAATCCATCTCTCTAGTTATCCCTTGTGACGCCCTGTGTTCGTGAACTCCTGCTTGGATTAAACCCTGGGCATCTTGTTCTTCTTCACTGACCAGAAAGCAAGAGTGAGGAAAAATCACAGACACATTCTGAGATGTGAAAACAAAACTTTGAGATGTAACAACAAAACCTTTATTGCAGCATAAAAATAATCAAAAATCCGTGTCATGCACTTACGAGGGGAATGCCTAAAAATTCCAGGAATCAGTCAGTAGCACTCGAGTCATTGTCAGATATGCTGCTGGGTACTGCATGTAAACAATGACTGCATTTTTTGACATTGATGGACTTGTTTATAAAGAGTTTGTACCACGTGGACAGACCACCAATCAGATCAGAATAGAATAGATAGTGTAAACAACGACAAAACAGATTGCATAAAGGTTTGGGGTTGTGAGCCCTGTATACTGTAAAGTAAATAGGTCTTTTCGTATTTTCCAGACAAAATCATGAACAAAAAATACAAGCCAAAAATGGAAGGTTGGAGGGACATTTTTAAAGGGAGGGAACAGAAATCAGGTGTGATGGCTGCTGGGTAGGCGTGGTGGTATATGGGAGATTGACATCATCATCGGGGGACCAGAGGGAAGAAGGGAACCCGGAAGTGCCGTTCTGCTTTCACTCCGGGCTGGTTTATGGCGGCGTCGCTTCGTCTTTTCTATGAGACAAGAGAGAGAAAGGTTAGTACGCTGCCTTCGTCCCCCGGCCGGCTATTCGGCGATGCGCGTCGGGTCCGTTAACTGCTCCCGATGCGCTCGTGCGTGACGATAGATAGATAGATAGATAGATAGATAGATAGATAGATAGATAGAAAAAAATGTCAAGACACTGCTTGAAAAAACTGAGCCCATTGTGTGACTTGGCTCACACCTCTGCTGAAGCTCAACTCAAGAGGAGACACCTTCTGAAAATACAGGGATATTTTTTTTGTTTTAGATAGATAGATAGATCTGCCAACTCAGTCGTCCCTGTGTAGCCACTGAAAACAATACACAACACACCTGCTCGATGGCATTGGATGGCACTTGGAGCTCCATTCTGCAGTGCCCTCTTTCATCGAGTGATGTCTTCTTCTGCTGGAGACTTAGCTGGAGAACTGGAAGGGTCAGAGTGAAATGCCCTCACTGATCATCTTCTCAGCACTGTGGAGAAAACAGAAGAGAAGAAGAAATAAAACCGAATTAATAAAAGAACCAACAACAATGCAATAAGCACATGGCTCACCATCATCCTCTCAAAGATAAAAGTGGCAATCCAGTGAAAGAAGGACAAAGTTCAGCTGGATGAGTTGAAGGAGAGAGGAAAAGAGAAGAACTGCATTGTAACTGTGATAGTGTTTATTAAAGAAAACATTTTTGTAAGGTAATTTATCAAAATAAACCTTTTATTGTATCTGGACTTGTGTCCTGGAGGTTGTGTCTGAGGTTTGGGGTGCTGCAATGCCCTCTACTCGTCACAGCTGTTACAGAGCATTCAGAAAGTATTCAGACCTTTCACTTTTTCATATTTTGCAATGTTGCAACCTGTAGAAAAACTACTGTCTTAAATAAAAAATAGTCAAGATCACCGCTATAAATGTCTCCAGGATGGACACCCTTTATTACAACAAGCCATGTGCACAGGTCAGTTCACCTTGACAAGGGTGGAGAATACAACAAGGCAATGATCTTAAATAAGCCTACAGTGGGCTCCTTTGGAGAACACAGTAGAGAAGCACATCCTTCTGCACCAATCAGCATACAGATAAATGGAATAATGTTTAGCACACTTATATCTTTCCTATATGTTAAGATCCCAGCACGGTGGCGCAGTGGTAGCGCTGCTGCCTCGCAGTTAGGAGATCCGGGTTCGCTTCCCGGGTCCTCCCTGCGTGGAGTTTGCATGTTTTCCCCGTGTCTGCATGGGTTTCCTCCCACAATCCAAAGACATGCAGGTTAGGTGGATTGGCGATTCTAAATTGGCCCTAGTGTGTGCTTGGTGTGTGGGTGTGTTTGTGTGTGTCCTGCGGTGGGTTGGCACCCTGCCCAGGATTGGTTCCTGCCTTGTGCCCTGTGTTGGCTGGGATTGGCTCCGGCAGACCCCCGTGACCCTGTATTCGGATTCAGCGGGTTAGAAAATGGATGGATGGATGGATGTTAAGATCCCAAAATAGCTAAACAGATTAAAAGTCTTTGGCAAATCTTGTATATAATATCACATTTTAAAAAGTTAAAATAGCACATGATCTCAATTTTATTGTAATGTGCAGGATACAAATGAGTCCACCTAGTCCTTACCTTTTCTTAAGTTGTACTTTCAAGGTTCAGACCTCCCATGGTGTTTTCTCTTTCCTACATGTAATATTTTACATCAGCTTGGCACAGAGTGGCACTTGCATGTTGGCATGACGGTGCAATTACAGTCCATCCTAAGCCATTTCAGGCCTGGTGCCTTTGGCTGGGGAAAGAGATACTCACAGAGGACTTCATCTTGCCGTCACCACCACCACCCACCACTTCTGGTACAGAAATAGACCCTAATGACATTTTTCTCTTTGCTCTTCTCCCGTTTTATAGTTGATGATACTTTATAAGATTTCTTACTTATTGTTCCAGATCTTACAAGAGGAAAATGGTAAATCTGTATTTGATATAGCGCCTACTAGAGTTCAAGAACCCCCCTAGGCGCTTCACAACACAACAGTCATTCACACGCTGGTGATGATAAGCTACTTGTAGCCACAGCTGCCCTGGGGCGCACTGACAGAGGCGAGGCTGCCGAACACTGGTGCCACCAATCCTTCCGACCACCACCAGCAGGAAAGGTAGGTTAAGTGTCTTGCCCAAGGACACAACACCTGCATTCTCATGCCGGGAGCCAGGATCGAACCTGCGACCCTCCGATTGCTGGACAACCCGCTCTACCGACTGAGCTACTGCTGCCCATAGGAAAGAAAGATGAGAGACAAAGGATTGGATTGGTAATCAAATTACTATCTAGTATTATGTCCCTGGTATTTTCCTAAAAGCTATTTCTAACTAACTCTTGCCTGCCGTTATTAAAATATATTTTTTCAGGTAGCAACAACTCAGAGGAATACACAGAGGCATGTAGCCAAGTTGAGTTTTCCACTCTGTGCATTGCTTTTTAATTTTTGAACAACGGTATCAAGCCAGATGTGCTCAGACAATTAATCCTGCATTTTTAAAACAATTAGAAGTATAATCTAGAATCAATTTAATTTACACCAGGTGTTAATTGAAATTATGCAAATACAAAAGCACCTTGGATAGACTAAGTCACCGTTTTTTCCAGATTTTGTTATGTCTCTGATTTTGCTTGCGAGAGATCTTAGCTGCTCTATTTTTAGAGCCAAGCCGGTGTCACAGCAGCCATAAGCTAGGGTGACAATACAGTGGCATTATTAAATAATGATTTAGAAATATACACTCCAAAGGTATTGGAAATATAGGAATACAAAATTACAATCGTTTCACGTAGAGTTGTCGGAGAGGGGGGAGCAACCTACAAAACTGTTGAGAAGAGTTATAATAAATCCCAAAACCACATATAGTACGCTGCCAATGCTTTAGACTGGCCAATAAAGTTGGGCAGCAAGTGTTTCTTTGCTCATGAAAATGTTTAATTGATCCCAACAGACACAGTACAAAGTAACAAGTACTTCTTAAGTTTTGCACGATGGCTAGAGAGCAACACAGATTTTGTTCACAAACCTCTCCTTGTCGTGTTTCAGCCACGGGGTTCAGAGTCGTGTGTCTTGTCTGTGCCACTTATTTATGTTTACTGTGTGCATTATTCATGGTGTTTATTTGCATTTGGAAAAAGCCATAGTTATGTATTTTGTGGGTGGTTCCCCAGGAGGCGGGGCCACCTGCCAATCCCATCCAGGAACTGCCCTCCACCCTATACTGTACTGTATATTGGAGGGCCTTCCATAGTTGCTGGTGGCTCATTTTGAACGTGTCAGGGTGCAGAGCGGAGTGTTCACTTGTATTTTGTTGTGACTTTTGGCTTATTGTGTTTTCCTGGATTTTTCAATTCTTTATTGTCATGTGTGCTTGCTTGCATATGCCCCCGCAGACAGTGAACACAGACAAAAATAAAAAAAAACACACACAATAAATAAATTTATATAAATACTGTAAGTAAATAAATTAAACCAGAATACTAGGAATAAATAGAGACAGGTAGCAGTGGTGGTGACACAAGGTTACTGATTGTTCATGAGTCTGATTGCAGTTGGGTTAGAAACTGTTCCTGAACCTGGAGGTGCAAGTCCAAATGGACTTTAGTCGCTTCTCAGATCAATCAATCAATCAATCAACATTTATTTATATAGCACATATTCATACAAAAAATGTAGCTCAAAGTGCTTTACAAAATGAATAGAAAAATAGAAGACACAATAAAAAATAAACATAAGTCAACATTAATTAACATAGAATAAGTAAGGTCCGATGTCCAGGGTGGACAGAAAAACAAAAAACTCCAAAAGCTGGAGAAAAAATAAAATCTGTAGGGATTCCAGACCACGAGACCGCCCAGTCCCCTCTGGGCATTCTACCTAACATAAGTCAAACAGTCCTCTTTGTATTTAGGGTTCTCATGGAAGGACCTGATGATGATGGTCACGTAGACTTCTGGCTTTCAGTCCATCAATGTTGGAGCATCATGATGCTTTGAGTAGGTGGTGGTGGCGCAGGCCGCCACCACAAAGAAACCGGAAAAAGAAACAGAAGATGGGAGGAGAGTGAAAAGTGACAGGGTGGCTGGTGACTTTCCTGAGACAGCGTGTAGTGTGGATGTCATGGATCGCAGGGAGCTGTGTGCCCGTGATCTGCTGTGCTGTATGACATCGCTTTGGGATTCTGTTGTGCTGTGGATTGTGGGACTGTGCTTGCTATGGATTGCCTTCCCTTCTCAGGCAATTCCTTTTGTGCCATTTTTTAAAATAAATTTTCTATTTTATAAAGATTTTGCTAGGCCTCTTTTGAATCTATTTGGGGTTTTGACCGTAATCACCCCATACAGGGCAATTTTTGGGACTTCCGTGCTTTTGGGACTCCTGAGTCACAACAGTCGTCAAGACTCAAAGGGTTGGATGGTGACCCTGTCCTCATCTTAAGACTTTCTATGTAGGCCTAAGTATCATAAAACTTTGACCCTCGCTCTCTTATAGCCACACTTAGCAGCCTGTTGTTATTATGAAAGAAGTCATCACTTTTGACAAAGCTCTCATGAACACAATTTAAGAACAAAAGGAGACAATGACAAGTTTTAGGGCACCCGTGGGAAAAACCTCATATAACTGATTTGCAAAAAGAAACAAAGCACGATTCAAAAGCGTCTAAATCAACGTCTTTTTAGACGGGAGTACGATATTGAAAAGGCTTGAAAATGTCAGTGCTTTCCTGGTAGGAAAATAGACATTGGAGGTGGAAAAAGCTGTTGATCTTCCTGTCTGCAAAGGGAGGAAAAGAGAAGGAATCATCACACAGCGCCAACCCCTGGAGTCACCAGTGCCCTTAAATTTGTCCCCTAAGCACACACGTGTGACAACTCCTTGTAAAAGTCTCCCTTTTTAAAACGGCCAACGTGTTGTCACAAATCAATAAAATAGCTATGGAAGGCCCTCCATTATACAGAATAGGGTGGAGGGCAGTTCCTGGATGGGATTGGCAGATGGCCCCGCCTCTTGGGGAACCACCCACAAAACACATAACTATGGCTTTTTCCAAATGCAAATAAACACCATGAATAATGCCCCCAGTAAACATAAATAAATGGCACAAAATTTGGACAAAAACAGACAAGAAGCACAACTCTGACATGACACTACTTTGGCGGAATGCATATTCAAAAATGACAACAGGTAAGTTCTAAATTGGGATAAGCTTTTAAGTATGGAGACATCCGATGACACATGGGGCAGGTTTTAAAGTGTTTTACATTTAATGAAGGACAGGTTCATCACAAAGTTGGCAAAAATTAAAGAGAGCTCCATTGTGGATAAATAAGGAACTAAAACGGAAGTCACGAAGGGAAAAAAAAAACCACAAATAAGGCGTTATGGATGAGTGATGAAATGTTGTAGAGACAAATTGGTCATTTTTGTTTACTTCTTGAAATGTTAACGAAAATACAGGAGCCTGCAGGTAACAACGGCAACAAAATAAAACCAACAAAATAGCCCCAGCTGGGGCTTAGATTAAGATCGGGTAAGGTCACAGGATCTCTGTCGCTGCCATGATCTGCTTTCCTTCTGCCAAACTCAAATTACGTAGCGGAAAAAAATGGAAGGGATGGAGTCAGGGGCATTTTCTTGGCGTTTCTGGACAAGAAGGAGAGGAAATGTTTAGAGACAGCACCAGGGTGTCCATAAGAATATTTTTACAACTCAAAGGTTGATGGCTCATGAGTCTGAAAAGAGATTCGTTATCACATATCACATATGTTTCTCCTCAAATTCCTTAGGAGAATTAGTTTTAGACAAAAAGGAAACATCAGGTGCAACTGAGGTAATAGGAGTTTGGTTTGAAAATCACATTATATTTTGTGATCTCCTTCTCGTCTCGTTTTAATCTCTTTCAAGACTTCATAGTTTTTTTCATTATTGGACTGAAGCCTTTATCCGAGGTGACTTACAACATCTGAGATACGATTGGTTGCATTTCTTTTATTTTTGATGGTTACATTGGTGTCAGAAGTGGGATTTGAACACATTACCTCCAATGTCATACTTTTTTCAAGAATTTTAGCACAGCAATATAAATTAGAGGAACTAATAGAATTTTTCAGAATCAAGGACTACAGTTTTGTAATCATAGAAACGTGTTTTTCTTACCACAAACACCTGTCCATACATTTCACCAGATATTACTGAACACGCAATGCCAAAACTTTCAAATTGCAAAATAAATAAATAACACATCAAGACACTGCTTGGAAAATCTGAGTTCATGGTGTGACTTTGCTGAGATCTCTGCTGAAACTCAACGCAAGAGGAGACCCTTGTGAGAATACTGGGGTATTTTTTTTACCTGAGATGCATGAGACAAAAGAACACGTCTCCATTTCATTTCTTTCTGATCATATGGCGCTTTTCCACTGCATAGTACGGCACGACACGGTTCAGTTCAGCTCACTTTTGGGGGGTTTTCCACTGGGAACAGTACCTGGTCCTTTTTTTTAGTACCACCTCAGCCGAGGTTCCAAGCGCGCCGAACCGTTACCAAAAAGTGACGTGTAAAATCTGCTGGTCAATGATTGGCCGGAGAAAATCAGCATTACTGTGTCACTGAACTTGCGACACGAGACACAACAGACCCGCTAGATTTTTAGCACAGCCAGCGAAGGTTCGGATGCACCATTTTGTTTTAACCAAAAATGGCTGTTTCGTGGTCTATTTAGGAAGTACAGACGTTCCTCGTTGGTAGCGAGGCGGATCCAGCGAGAGCTGGATGGGGCGACGCGGAATGAAAAAGTTTTTCAGGAGGTCGGCGCAACACGACACGCGAATAATCCCGCCCACTCTAAAGCGGTACTAAACTGCAGTCGAAAAGCAAACCGAGCCGAACCAAGGTGAGCTGTACTGAACCGTGCTGTGCCGTACTATGCAGTGGAAAAGCGCCATTATTGTTGTCTAGAAGAAACCAAAAAGATATTAGGGAGATCCCATTTTTGGATTTTTCACGTCTCTGGGTGGTCCCACATACCTTAGAGAAGCCCTGAGGATGATTCACAGACACACATGCATGCCAGAGTATAATAACTCTTTCAGTAATTGAAGGGCATGTTAGAGCATGAGAATGGCAGTTAAAAAGGATATTAGGAAAGCTAAAAGACAGTTGGAGAAAAATAATGCAGGAAAAGATAAAGATGACCCAAAGAGATTCTTTTAATATTTTACTAGTAAAAGAACAGTCATGGAGGAGGTGAAGAGTATTAGAAATGGTAAAGGTGAGCTAGAATGTATTATAATGAAGTAGCAAATGTTTTGAACTTGGATTTTTCTGAAATGTATACATGTGAAAAGTCAGAAACCCCTCAAAGGTTAGAGGGACTACTAAGGAGGTACAGTGGAACCTCGGGTCACGAACTTCTCTGAACACGTACAAATCGGGTTACGACCAAAAAGTTTCCACACACTCGGGTGACGAAAAAGCCAGTTTCCCTTCCGGTCCGTACGTGCTGATGATTTCCGCACGTGTTCAGTCTCTCCCTGTGCATTCGCTGTGAACTCTTTGTGCTCTATTTCGTTTCCCTTCCGGTTCGTACGCGCCAGTGATTTACGCACGTGTTCAGTCTCTCCCTGTACAGTACATTGTTCTCAGTCAGACGTGCATCGCGCTGAGGGACTTTACCTCAAAACTGTAATCTCCTCTCCACCCTGTTTCCTCCTCACTTCCTTCATGCCAGAACTCGACTCATGCAAGGTTAGTTTTCTCGGTTGTTTATGGTAAGGTTTTGTATAAATTACGGATTTTTCAAATGTTCATTTTTTCCCTGTGCTTAAAACTCGTTAAAAAATATTTACAGCGAGTGGTTCATAAGACTATAGCGTGAACTCTTGCAATGTTAGTTTGCTCTGTTCAAGGTTTTCTCAGTGTTAGTCAATGTTTTTACATTTAGTTTACTATTACACTTTGCATTCTATATTATAATTATCTATTTTTGTGCTTAAAAATCTTTAAAAAATATATTAACATACAGTTTGTACGGTCTGGAATGGGTTAATTGTATTTACATACAATCCTATGGGGGAAATTACTTCGGGTCACGACCAAATCAGGTTACGACCAGAGTTTTGGAACGAATTACGGTCGTGACCCGATTTTCCACTGTACTTAGTCAGTCAGTCAGTCATTGTCCAACCCTCTTTATCCTAACACAGGGTCACAGGGGTCTGCTGGAGCCAATCCCAGCCAGCACAGGGCAGGAATAAACCTTGGGCAGGGTACCAGCCCACCGCAAGACACACACACACACCAAGAACACACTAGGGACAATTTAGAATCGCCAATGCACCTAACCTGCATGTCTTTGGACTGTGGGAGGAAACCCGCGCAGACACGGGGAGAACATACAAACTCCACACAGGGAGGACCCGAGAAGCAAACACAGGTCTCCTTACTGCGAGGCAGCAGCGCTACCACTGCACAATCCAGAAGGTACTTAGTGATTTGGAAATTTGTGGCAAGGTGAGATCCTCGGCTCATTGCCTTATAAAATAAATAATTGCTGCACTCGTGGCTTAACGAGGGGGCATGGAAGTGCGGCTGAGGTGGTTCCCGAGTGTGATGCAGCACGGGTGTTTCCGCACTTAAGTGCACAGGTGAGGAAGCGTCCGTGTTCATAATCGCCACACCTGTGCCACGTCCCCACATATAAAAGGAAAAGCGTGAGTTCAAGAGTAGTGAAAGAAAAATGGAGATGGAAAGGAATGAGAAAAGGAACTGAGATTAAAAGGTGGCTGAAGAGCAGTCTTGCTGAGGACGATCCGGTAACCTATAGGGGAAAAGCAGCATGAACAGGGGTCCCACAAAGGCCCATAGGTTGTGGCGATCTAGGGGCTGGTTCGCCCCACTTCACGCCATTGTTCAGTGTATGGTAGATGACCTCCCCAGGTAGGACTACGGGTGCATGAAGGATGATGGGAGGAGTGCCGACCTCGAACGATCTGGCTGCACTGTGAAGAGGCAGCCAAGACAAGGGTCGGGGGATGAAGTTCATGGCTGCTGAATCTCCGCCGGTTGTGCGAGTTAGGGTGTGAGGAACCTTATCTGAATTAGGTGACACCAAGAGTGGTGGCCAGCAGGAATCAGTGCTGGGGCCACTGCTACTTTTAATATATATAAATAATTTGGATTGGAAAATAAGTAACAAGCTGGTTAAGTTTGTAGATGAACAACAACAACAACAACATTTATTTCTATAGCACATTTTCATACAAACAGTAGCTCAAAGTGCTTTACATATTAAAGAATAGAAAAATGAAAGACACAATTATAAAACAAAATAAATCAACATTAACATCGAATAAGAGTAAGGTTCAATGGCCAGGGGGGACAGAAAAACAAAAACTCCAGACGGCTGGAGAAAAATAAAATCTGTAGGGATTCCAGACCATGAGACCACCTGACCAGTCCCCTCTGGGCATTCTACCTAACATAAATGAAACAGTCCTCTTTGGATTTAGGGCTCTCACGGAAGGGCTTGATGATGATGATGGTCACGTAGACTTCTGCCTTTTAATCCGTCCATCATTGTTGGAGCATCATGAAGCTTTGAGTAGGTGGAGGTGGCGCAGGCCACCACCACAAAGAAACCGGAAAAAGAAACAGAAAAGAGAGTAGGGGTCAGTACCGATTTTAGAGCCACCATGAATAGTTGTTATGATGAATTGAACATATAGAGTATCAGGATTAAGTTAAATTAAGATTAAAATGAAGTTATAAAAGGCCATGTTAAAGTAACGTGTTTTCAGCAGTGTTTTAAAGTGCTCTACTGTATCAGCCTGGTGAATTCCTATTGGCAGGCTATTCCAGATTTTAGGTGCATAACAGCAGAAGGCCGCCTCACCACTTCTTTTAAGTTTTGTTCTTGGAGTTCTAAGCAGACACTCATTTGAGGATCTGAGGTTACGATTTGGAATATAAGGTGTCAGACATTCCGATATATAAGATGGGGCGAGATTATTTAAGGCTTTATAAACCATAAGCAGAATTTTAAAGTCAATTCTGAATGACACAGGTAACCAGTGTAGTGACATTAAAACTGGAGAAATGTGTTCGGATTTTCTTTTCCTAGTTAGGATTCTAGCAGCTGCATTCTGCACTCGTTGCAAACGATTTATATCTTTTTTGGGTAGTCCTGAGAGGAGTGCGTTACAGTAATCTAGTCGACTGAAAACAAACGCGTGAACTAATTTCTCAGCATCTTTCAGTGATATAAGAGGTCTAACTTTACTTATGTTTCTTAAGTGAAAAAATGCTGTCCTAATGATCTGATTAATATGTGATTTAAAATTCAGATTACAGTCAACAATCACCCCTAAGCTTTTTACCTCCGTCTTGACTTTTAATCCTAATATATCCAGTTTATTTCTAATAGCCTCATTGTATCCATTATTGCTAATCACTAAGATTTCAGTTTTCTCTTTATTTAACTTGAGAAAATTACTATTCATCCATTCTGAGATACAGTCAGACATTCTGTTAGTGAATCAATAGAATCAGGGTACCAGATGATACCAAGATAGGTGGATTGGCAGATAATCGAGAATCTGTTGAGTCATGACGGAGGGTCTTGGACAGCAGACAGGCTCAGGCAGATGGAATTTGATGTCAGTAAATTTAAAGAATTACATGTAGCAAAGAAGAAATGGGAGATTTGAGTACACAATGGGAGGTCTGAAAATCGAGAGTCCACCTTATGAGAAGGACTTAGGAGTCATAGTGGACTCTAAGCTATCGACTGCCAGACAGTGTTCAGAAGCCATTAAGAAGGCTAACAGAATGTCAGGTTATATAGCGCCTTGATGTGTGGAGTACAAGTCACAGGAGGTTCTGCTCAAGCTTTATAACACACTGGTGAGGCCTCATCTGGAGTCCTGTGTGCAGTTTTGATCTCCAGGCTACAAAAACGACATAACAGCACAAGAAAAGGTCCAGAGAAGAGCGACAAGGCCGAGTCCAGGGCTACAGGGGATGAGTTATGAGGGAAGATTAAAAGAGCTGAGCCTTAAGGAGATGAAGAGGAGACCTGACTGAAGTGTTTAAAATTATGAAGGGAATTAGTGCAGTGGATCGAGACGGTGACTTGAAAATGAGTTCATCAAGAACACGGGGACACAGTTGGAAACTTGTTAAGGATGAATTTCACACAAACATTAGGAACTTTATCTTTACACAGAGAACCAGAGACACGTGACATAAGTGACCAAGTCGTGTGGTAGACAGGAGGACTTTAGTGACTTTCAAATCTCGACTTGATGTTTTATTAGAAGAATTAGGTGGATGGGACTGATGAGCTTTGTTGCGCTGGATGGCCTGTTGTCGTCTCGAATGTTCTGATGTTCTAAAGTATTTTTTTTTTTGCATATGTTGAAAGTAAAGGAGTTTGCCTGATATGCCATGATAGTACTGCTGCTTTAAAGGAGTTCAATGTGAAGAGACCTTTTCAAACTAAGTTTGGAAGTAATTTATCTATCAGAAAGTGAATTACAGCAAAAAGCTCATTTTATTTGCTACTCTCTTTGTGTACCAAAGGTATAGACTGTAGTTATATGACTAATAAATGTGTTTTTGTGTGAAAACAATACTCATTACTTCATAAATTTAGAGTTTTGTCACATGCGGCCCACTAGAGACTTTACAGATGTCCATGCGCCCCCTCAGGGAGCAAAGTTTGCCCACATCTGTTATAACGCATACAAATGCAGAAAATGTGTGACTGCACGCAACATTTAAAAGAAAACACAAAAAACTTGAAGCGTTTACGTTGCTTGAGAGGTTTCTTAATTACATAAAATCATGTAATGATCTTCACTGTTTAAAAATATGTAAGAATATAAATGACACAATTTAATTACAGTGCTTAATACAGGCTTTCCCACTCGTATGCTGCCAGGTTTTCATTTACATGAGTTCTCATTAAGTTAATTATACCAACTCTGTGCTTATATAAAAAATAAGCTTATTTTTTAAGTCATTTCGAAAAAAAGAAAAAAAAAAAAAACAGTTGAAGCAAATTCAACAGCCAGCTGAACCTGTAATTAGATCAGTTTATTTTATTAAAATATATAATACAGTTCAAGTGAAAACAGTGCAGATTTACAAAATCCCACATTTGTAACTTTAATCTTAAATTCACTACAGTTGATTCCGGCTGCAAGGTAATGCACTCGGCCTCATCCTGATCCTTCACAATCCTGGCAAAATGAAACAAAGACGAGTTGCCCACATGTTGTAACATTCAGAGACTTTGTAACGGTGGGTCATAATTAAAAATACAGGGTGGCCCCCGATAGGCGGCTGCTGTCATGCCGCCTGCCTTGTAGAGATGTATTGACGTACAAGGAGATCACTTTCATCATCTTCTGTAAATGTGAGTACCGTTACAAGAATGGACCGGAGACATAAAAAGGTTTGGGGCAGCCACTCGTGTATTGTTTCCTGGCTGCAAAATAGGAATCATTGTTGTACAGATGTGTACTGATCAGAGTCCAGAACAGAACTGACTTTGTGGCCAAGACATGGCGGCTTGAAAGGCCAGCAGAGGAAATGATGTCATCAATGGGGCCGGAACTGGTAGTGGTGACCTCAGTGGGGGTGGAATGGAAAGTGGTGACATCAGTGGGGAGGGGGGACCGGAAGTGACATCATCAGGGCCAGGCAGAATTTCCCATAACTGGTCGGCAGAGAAGTGAGATAAAGAGTCAGTGCACTCCGCCATCCTCTGGACTGGCGTGGAATTGCCCTCATTCAGGCCCTTTAGCTGCTCCCCATGCGCACGTGTGTGACTGTACCAAATTTGATCATTTATTCTCTTCATCATATAATGCAGTCGTCTTGGTGGAGGTGGGCCACTTCTTCATCGGCCACCCTGTAACAGTCACAATAGACTGTAAGTACACAGTCCTGTGAAAAAGAAAGTACACCCTCTTACAGTTCTGTGGTTTTTACTTATTGTATAATAAAATCCAGGTTCAAAAATTATTTATATCTAACATCCGGTGTGTAGCGCCCGACTAGGAGGTAATAGTGACCTTATTAACCCTTACCCACTTGTGCTGGTGTAGTTTGCTCACCAATCTGAGTTCTTTTTGTCAAATGTCCTTTTACTTGAACCTACCGGCAACATCCGCCATCTCTCCTCAGCTTGATTCTCTACAACTACAGAGTCACAATAGTCCTCCAGTGTGTCCCCCAGCCAGATTTATAATATGTATGCCAACGATGAGATGTTATTCTGGCAATTACTTTGTCTGCAAAGAACATCCAACAACATGTCACTCTTGTGCGCATGGGAGGCAGCTAGAGGGCTTAAATAACAGTAGTACCACACCAGACCAGGGGGTGGTGAGCTGCACTAACTGTCTCTCTCTGTCCTCTGCAGACTATCCTCGGAAAATCCCATTTGGTACAGGCACCATGGATGACGCCACTTCCAGTCCTAAAGATGCCACTTCCGGTACTGGCGCTCCAGCTGATGTTACTTCTGATGTCAACAACCTTTCATGGTGCCGTAAAATGGGGGGGATCATGTACAGAAAGTGACAGAAATGTATGCAAGTCCCCTTAAATGAAAGTCTGCAATGTACACTTTAATCACGCCTGAATTGTTTGATTGGTAAATTTAAACTGTGGAGCAGAGGGGGAAATCAAAGAAAAAAAAATCCATCTATCTATTATATAGTGCCTTTCATATCTATCTATCTATATACCTATCTATTATATGGTGCCTTTAATATCTATCTATCGGTCTATTATATTGCGCCTTTCACATCTATCTATCTAGTATATAGTGCCTTTTCTATCTATCTATCTATCTATCTATTATATGGTGCCATTAATATCTATCTATCTATCTATCTATTATATAGTGCCTTTCACATCTATCTATCTATCTATTATATAGTGCCTTTAATATCTACCTATCTATTATATAGTGCCTTTCACATCTATCTATCTATCTATCTATCTATCTATCTATCTATCTATCTATCTATCTATCTATCTATTATGTACTGTGAAAGGCTCCAGACCTCTTTTTAGTATGATAGAAGGAGTGGTAGAAGGGCTGGGGGCCCTGTAATAATGGCATGGTGTTTGTTTTTGGGGTGACAATTACAAAACAAATATGAACTTATGTAATTTTATTATTGGGCAAGCAAAATTATCAATACGGAAGACCCGTAAAAACAAGATTACTGGGAGTGGGATTCAAGATGTTATTGTCTTTTTTAGAAAGTTGTGTGAAAGTAGAATTTTAGTGGATTTTTATTTTTATAAGTCTACGAATAATTTAGTACAGTTTAAGGAATTGTGGTGCGTGAATGATGTACTTTGTAAATGTGATGATGATAATTTGCAGTTTGTGCTCTGAGTTTGTAGTTTTACTTATTTATAAATTGGGATAATAAGTAATACTAAGGATAATTGGGATTGGAGGGTGGAAACAATGGGAGGGCTTATATAAATATATTTTTTATTCCAAGAAAAATATGAATATGTAATGGCTTGAAACAAGATATTCATAATTAGGAATGTGTATACATTGTTAGTTTAGAATTAAGATTGAGATTGGTTTGCTGTTGTGATTTATTCCTGTGTTTATTCAATAAAGTTTGGTTTAAAAAAAATCTATCTATCTATCTATCTATCTATCTATCTATCTATCTATCTATCTATCTATCTATCTATTATATAGTGCCTTTCACATCTTTCTGTCTGTTATATGGTGTCTTTCATATCTATCTATCTATCTATTATCACACACATGTGACTAGGAAGTAGCTGAGCGGACCAAGTGGAGGACCAAGTGGAGGCCAGAGGGTGGTGGGGTGCACTAAACCTATCTCTGTTATCTCAGCAGGCCAAATACAGGATATCCGGCCTGATTTAACATCACTTCCGGTTTTGGCCCCCAGACTGACATCACTTCCTGTTCACAGCTTATAAAACCACTATCTTCAAAAACCTCATCAGTTCAATCTGAGAACTCAATAGTGCTTATCTTTCCATTACCCAATTACCCAGCCAAGGACAATACAGATATATGAGTGGCTGCCCTAAACATTTTTTCGTGTGTTGAGACCGATTCCTTTACACTTCTATCTATCTATATGGACTTTGGATTTAATAGATAGATAGATCGATACCTTATTAATCCCAAGAGGAAATTCACATACTCCAGCAGCAGCATACTGATAAAGAACTATATTAAATTAAAGAGTGATAACAATGCAGGTATAACAGACAGTAACTTTGTATAATGTTAACATTTACCCCACCCAGGTGGAATTGAAGAGTCACATAGTGTGGGGTCTCCTCAGTCTGTCAGTGAAGCAGGACGGTGACAGCAGTCTGTCACTGAAGCTGCTCCTCTGTCTGGAGATGATCCTGTTCAGTGGATGCAGTGGATTCTCCATGATTGACAGGAGTCTGCTCAGCGCCCGTCGCTCTGCCACGGATGTCAAACTGTCCAGCTCCGTGCCTACAATGAAGCCTGCCTTCTTCACCAGTTTGTCCAGGCGTGAGGCGTCCCTCTTCTTTATGCTGCCTCCCCAGCACACCACCGCGTAGAAGAGGGCGCTCGCCACAACCTTCTGATAGAACATCTGCAGCATCTTATTCTAATGAAGTATAGTCGGCTCTGTCCTCTCTTACACAGATCATCCGTATTGGCAGTCCAGTCCAGTTTATCATCCAGCTGCACTCCCAGGTATTTATAGGTCTGCACCCTCTGCACAGTCACCCCTAATAATCACGGGGTCCATGATAACAAATGCTGGCCAATGAAATGTAGAGTTTTTCATAAGAATGAGGAGAAAGTAATGCAAAATGTATGCACTGTTTGTAATGTATTAGTTTTATAATATTTATAATTGATTACATAAGATATTTGGTTACTTTTTTCTAATTAATGAGTAATGTAACTATCTTACTTTTAAGCCCTTATTGTCAAACAATTTGCATTTTACATCACCCCAGTTTAAAAGGAGTCAGCACAAGCACACAGAGGAGTAAAGCCTGCCCGGAGTTCATTAAGTACAGCAGCACTGATCCAGATAAGACAAAGCAGAAAAAGGAAATGAGATGACACACACATGACAAGAGGCAATATGAACATGGCTAATATTACAGAGAAGAGACGAGAGTTCAATTTAGACTTGAAATAGGTGGCCTTAAGGGGAATGGCACACAGACTTTAAGGCGAGAGGATCGAACAGGAAGAGGCTGATTACTGAAGGGGTCTTTGCGACTCGTCTTTGGAATGTTTCAAAATGATCTCGGCTGACGGGGGAGTAGCGTCGACAGGTACCCGATGTACTGTAGTCATTTAACAAGGACAAAAATACTGCACAGCCATATGCAAATTTACAAGCGCTTCGGAATGAGTCATAATTCAAGTACAATTCAAAAATAAAAAATAAGAAAAGGACCTGGAATGAAGCATTGCTTTTTCTCCTCTCCTAACTTTGATCTTTCAAATTTTTCTTAAAGCCTTGAAAATTGCATTCAGTAATCTCCCTTGCCACCCATTAAATATTGTTAGCAGAGGTCTGCTATTTATTTATTCCGTCCAGACATTTCATTTTTGTAGCAATGTTCTCCATTTCTTTTCCCGTATATAACATTAGGAAGGGTAGGAAAACAATTGATGAAGGTTATAAGTTATGGTGTCACTTTGTCAAGCCTATTGGTATAGGAAAATAAATTGAAACAGGGTTGCATTAACCTGAATATTCTATTTCATGTATAGATACGCTTATTGCTTTTCTTTATACCCCAGGCTTGCATTTTGATTTAAACCATGGACTACCACTAGGAAACTGTAATGTTTGCTACTGCGGCGTGTGTAAATTAGGGGGACCTCATAGATAAGCTAGTCCCCGGTGTCACATTCATGAAGTGTGACGATGCTCGAGAAGTATTGTGTTGACTGTCACAACTTAGTTGAAACAAGATGGTGCTGAGAAAAACCTTTGGCCCACCTGCCAAAGTTGTTTTGCCTGCCTAAGGTAAAGCCATCCTTGATGGAGGATCGCAGGAATCGTGGGGTAGAGGGGTCCTTTCATCGGATTGGCTGTCTCAGCTGTGGAATGGCCAATAGGGGGAGGCAGCTTGATGGCCGAGGTCTCCAGGGCTCTAAACAAATCCAAATCATATTACGTGATATCAGTCAGTCAGTCATTATCCACCCGCCATATCCTAACTACAGGGTCACAAGGGTCTGCTGGAGCCAATCCCAGCCAGCACAAGGCTCAAGGCAGGAAACAAACCCCAGGCAGGGCGCCAGCCCACCGCAGTATGTGATATCGTCTACTGTTAAATTCTGCTCCGTACTTATAATTTTTTTATTTTTATGCAGTACCTTGTGACATATTCGATAACTACACCCTATACATGGGCAATTGACCGATTCCCTGTATTTTTGGGTCTCATATTATGCCCTTTGCTTTTCAGAAGTTCTTTTTTTTCTGTAATCCTCTCCCTTTCTGATTTTAATTTTAACTCCTTGAGTGCTGAATATTTTTTCCAAAAAACTCAGTTTCCTGAAAAGCACACAAAGCAACGGTTTCACACATATGTCAACATAAAACGTCTGTTGCTATGTGCTGTGGCTGCTGTTGGCGCATGTTGGGCGTCTCTGGCAGCAGTGGAAATGCACGGTGGGCCAGCTGCCTGGCTGTCTTCGCACAGCAGGTGGGTGGTAGTTGCAGGGTGACGCACACTGGTTTGTACCTCTTGTCATCATAAGTGGTGGTCCTCCTAGGCAAACGCTGCTGTTCAGCGCCATGATCAGCTGGAGACCGATCAGATGATGCTGGTACCTCACTTTCATTTCTGATATCCATCTCCAGATCGCTTGCATCAAAAACAGAGTCTGACAAGTCAGAGTCCTATTCAACGAAATTACGTAAAATGTCCACGGAGTATTTTGCTTTGCATATTCGCTTTGGTCTCTCACCAGATGTCGGTGCCATTTTAGAGGTTGTTTGCTCTTCGCTACTCACGTACGAGTAAGGAATTGAGGTAAAATCAACAAAGCTATGTAACTTTACTTCAAGAAAAGAGAGTCAAACTAAAATGTAGGGGTGAGTTTTGTTGCAGTTTACAGCTGATTATCAAGGTACTGTTTCACACTTCTTATGAGCATATACACCCTGGTTAGTTTTTCTGAACTGAAAAATATACATAAAATAAAATAATAACGCACAAAGTTTAATTTGCATTTGTCTTCCCAGAATTCTTTAATTTATTTTCATTTATTTAAAACTTATTCTATTTTTTGTAAAATATCTCCAGAAAGTAACTGTGATGTGCCTGCTTGGGTCTACTAGATTCTTGTCAAAAGTGATGCTAGCTTTTGTTTCACAGATTATTCATTTAAAAGCTACATCAAAATCCTAAAAGGAGGAGGAGTATAGGAACCTAATGAAGGACTTTGTTAAATGGTGCGACTCAAACCACCTACACCTGAACACCAGCAAAACCAAGGAGCTGGTGGTGGATTTTAGGAGGCCCAGGCCCCTCATGGACCCCGTGATCATCAGAGGTGACTGTGCAGAGGGTGCAGACCTATAAATACCTGGGAGTGCAGATGGATGATAAATTGAACTGGACTGCCAATACTGATGATCTGTGCAAGAGAGGACAGAGCTGACTATACTTACTTAGAAGGCTGGTGTCCTTCAACATCTGCAATAAGATGCTGCAGATGTTCTATCAGACGGTTGTGGCGGCGCCTCTTCTACGCGGTGGTGTGCTGGGGAGGCAGCATAAAGAAGAGGGACGCCTCACGCCTGGACAAACTGGTGAGGAAGGCAGGCTCTATTGTAGGCACAGAGCTGGACAGTTTGACATCCGTGGCAGAGCGACGGGCGCTGAGCAGACTCCTGTCAATCATGGAGAATCCATTGCATCCACTGAACAGGATCATCTCCAGACAGAGGAGCAGCTTCAGCGACAGACTGCTGTCACCGTCCTGCTCCACTGACAGACTGAGGAGAACCCCACACTATGTGACTCTTCAATTCCACCTGGGGAGTAAACGTTAACATTATACAAAGTTATTGTCTGTTTTTACCTTCATTGTTATCACTCTTTAATATTGTTTTTTATCATTATTCTGCTGCTGGAGTATGTGAATTTCACCTTGGGATTAATAAAGTATCTATCTTAAATAAAACACACAAACTATACATCGTGAGTCATATTTAGCAAACTTCAAATTTCTATCTTCGTTAACAGCTTCATCGCCGATTTGTGTGAAGAAAGTAGTTATGGTTTTCGTGACCCATCATTCACTTCTACTGCCCCATTCATTTGTATAAAGCAGGCTTTCAGTGCAGAGCATGTAAGTTAGCATAATATTAATAAACTAGCTACATTACCTGTGTAACAGAATAATGAAACACTACTTGCTATCTTTTGCCCTATATGTCCCTTCAGCATTTTTTCCGCTATATTCTTGTGTGTGAACATCTCTTAACCAGCACTTTTCTGTATGGCCTGCTTCTCAGATTCTGTTTTCAAGGTGTAGTTCTCACCCCTTTATGGTTTTATGCTTTCCATCTCTTTCAGCATGCCTCCTATGCCTTTACTCCTCCTCATGCGTCTCAGACTCGCACTTTTGCACTTCTTCTTCCATCACGTCACCAACGCCAAAATGACCAATGACACCAAGGCCAAACTGAACAATCAGATTGCTCAGAGGAACTGGACACACAGACCTTTAGTGTTTCATTCTATAGTAGATAGATACTGACAAATAAAAAAAGTATTGACATATTAACAAAATGTGTGGGCTAATTTTCTTTTTTCTGTAACATCATGAAATTACAAGCAAATCTCATAGATAGATAGACAGGCACTATATAACTGATAGATAGATAGATAGATAGATAGATAGATAGATAGATAGATAGAAAAGGCACTATATAACAGCTAGATAGATAGATAGATAGATAGTGCCATGCCTGCACGTCAGAGAGTTATCAATCAAATCTGAATATGAGATTTTGGGGTATGTAATTTTTTGATTGTAGGGCGTCTTTACTGCTAAATAATGATATGTCAAAATGTTTTTTCTAAGCAGATAGCTACTGACATATATAAACCATCGTGCCAGATTTCAGCTTTTTAAATAAATAAATTTAATTAAATAAATTTGTGGAATGAGTGAGCAACCTTTGCATTGTATATATATATATATATATATATATATTGGTCTATGGCTGGCTTATCATCCCGGCCAATACCCCCAGGCCACCAGATGGAGCTCTCCATGCAGCATGGAGGTGCCCTGGATACCAGCAGGGAATCATGGACAATGGTGTTTTCCTCTACAGCCCTGCTGGATACCACAGGGGCCAACAGAGGATGCTGCGGGGAGACCCAGAGAGTCACATGTGCCCTATAACCCGGAAGTGCATCACAGGCAAAGCGACAATGGAAGTGACGTACTTCCGGGATGAAGAAGAGGACTTTTTATCTGACACGGAAGTGATAGGAGATCACATGGACTGAGGGATTGGAAACACTTCCGAGTCAGGGGATATAAAAGGACTATGGGAAATCCCAGATGTTGAGCTGAGCTGGGTGGAAGGGTGGCAACGCGTCTGGGAGTGGTAGATTGTGTATTGGATTTATTAATGAGTATTGTGGAGAGGAGGGTGCTTTGTGCACTGTTGTTAATTAATAAAGTCAACTATTGGACATTTACCTGGTGTCTGACGTATTGTCCGAGGGATCAAGAGGATGAGAGCACCCTCTCTCTGTCACAATATATATAGATATATATCATGTCATGCATGTGCGTCAGAGGATCTTCTCACAGACTCGATTTAGGTATATGATAACCCGCCACAGCGAGAGGAGGTGCCCTCACTAATATGCTCCTCTCCTTCTCTCAATGCAATGCTTTGAAACCACCCAGTATGGGCACTTAGCCCCACCCCTTCCAGTTTGGGTACTATAACATGCCCAGCTGCCTGGAAGGAAACATGATCTTTCACTTAGAGCAACCACCAAATGGAGCTCCATGGAATGACCCTTCCTTTTGACAGCCGAAAGAGGTTGTTGGTGTTGTGTCCCAACTTTTCTTCATTGCTCGAACTATCATTTCTGCACCTGCCCATAATTATATATATATATGTATGTATAGTGTATATTTTCCTAGATTTACTAAATTCAATACCCTTTTTAAGCCCTTTTTGGGTCTCCTTGATCCAGCCAGGGTTCAGGGACAGCTTGAGAGCGCCCTCTTCTGTCTACAGGATTAATATTTTTAAAATGGAAGAGAAACGAGGCGTGCACAAAAGCGTAAATTGTTTCTCTTTCAAAATGCTTGTCGATCAGGTGCGTTCTGAAGGTGATTAAATTATAAGATGACATTTTTATGGTGCTTTACATGACAATATTTATCACTAGAAAGCAAAATGTAAATTACACCTCATAATTACCGTAAAAATGTGCTAACGGCGGTAAATTGTTGAACTGTCTCTTAACCAGTTAGAAAAGGAGTTTATGAAGTTAGTAGATTTACAGTTTGCATATCTGCAGGACTGTTTATAGGTTCCAGCTGTTAATCAGCATTCAAGCCTCGCTTTCAGCAGGATAATAAGTCGGGAACATTATCAAAGTACTAAAGTCAGTGCCATCAGTCCATATATCATCTGAGGGAAGAAATGTGCTTTTCTGTGAATATGCCATCTATTCAATTGTTTCTAAAATCTAAAATTTAGAAATAAAACTGACAGGAACTGCCACAGCTGGATACCGCATCAATGCCGGACTAGGAAGATGTGGGGTGTCAATGTTAATGAAAATGAAAATTTTATTAATATAGTATTACCGCACCGGTTTAACTGTTTATTTGAGCTGGAACTAATGCATTATTACTTTCTACAAGATGCTACATATGAAATTACAGTGATCCCTCGCTATATCACGACTTTCGCGGCTTCACTCTCGCAAAAGAATAAGAAATCAGGAAGGGGGCAAATAGTTTTTCACACCACTGTATATATATATATATATATATATATATATATATATATATATATACAGTGATCCCTCGCTATATCACGCTTCGACTTTCGCGGCTTCACTTTATCGCGATTTTTTTCTCATACACGCTTACGTCACCATGCATGCGCTTTCTGAGAACTTTTCTCTAAGCCCTACGATGGCTCCTAAAGGTGTTGCTTTTTCTAAGCCTTCTGTCAATAAAACTAAGTGCCGGATGAAGATGCTTACTATCCAGGAGAAGGTGAAACTCTTGGATATGATTAAAGATGGCAATACCCTACAAAAGCCTCCTCACGCATATGAAAAGACAGCGCCAGCAACTGCCTATCAAGATGTTCTTCAGCCGCGCACCCAGACACCCACTGCCTACTCCTAGCACTCCTTCAGTGGAAGAAGACAACAACGCACCTGCTGAAGATACTGCACCACCTCTGAAGACTCTCCTACTGAGGTTGTGCCTTCATAGGTTAGTGACTGTGTGCAATTAAATGTACAGTACAATAAACTACTATATAAAAGCGTTCAGGATTGTCCTTCCGTCCCGTGAGTGCAAAGCGTAGCGGTATTCCGCTTATTACAGACTTACTACTTGCGAGGTGAGTGCGAAGCCGCGATGTGAGCAGAGTTCCCTTGCTTTTGTGCGCGATGCGCTGGAAAAATAGACAAAATTATGTCTCTGGAAATAATTAATGTTGATGGAGTACAAATGCCTCACCGCGTAGTAAATATCAGGGGAGATGGTGCTTGCTTATTCTCATCTATAGCTTATTTAGTGCATGAAACTCCGTCTTTAGCGGTACAGATTCGGGCTGACATTGTACGACTTTGGACAGGCACTTGAGGAGATAAAAAATAATGTAGGTTTTCGGGAAATGTTATGAATGGGCGCTTTGATGTTCTCATTCCCTACACTTACATGCCTGATGTGCACATGGAGCGCACAAAAATTGAGGATAAAAGTCGGTCGCCTTAAAAGGCGAGTGCGCCTAGTAATATGATATTTGTAACGTCTAATATGTCTTATTTTCTCTTATTTTGTCTAATATATTGGGTAATACCAGTGTAATGGTGACTAAAGGGTGTTATTTCATGTCTAGAGGGCTCTAATAATGTTAAAAAACGTATTTAGAAGGTCGTAAACAGGTTTTCTATACTCTAACTGCGAAAATATTCGATTTATAAATAAAGAATCCTACTTCGCGAAAATTCATTTATCACGGTAGAGTCTGGAACGGATTAACCGTGATAAACGAGGGTTCACTGTACATAACAAATACTTGTGATAAAACTTATTCAAAGCAACTCCAATTTTTGCCCTACCTCTAACCATCTGTCTGTACTGCATTAGGTTCTTGTTCTGGTTGTTGGTAGGATCGATGCCTGGCTAAACACATTTATATCTTATCATTACAGACAAAGATAGATACTCATCTCCGAACACTGGAAAAAACAAAAATGGGCATCAACATTCTGTCACTCCTGACCTCAGTTGGACTCACCAATAGTTTTACTGAATCAACACGCAACTTACCTGTTACTTTCAACCCTAGCGTTTCTTTTTAAAAAAACACATTACAAAACTATCTTAAAAATGTTGACAACTTTAGATGTTTTTTTTAAACACGAAGGATACTGAAAAATGTATTTATACATTTCCTTCGAGAAGGATTGAGTACTGCAATACATTATTCATTGGCTGTTCAAATCATTCTTAATGCAGCTTTAAGTTAATTCAAAATGCTGCTGGAAGAATTAATACAAGAAGTAGAAGGTGCAACCACATAACTATGGAGGAAAATATCAAACATAATTAAATAAATAAATAAATAAAAGTAATGTGACTGTAGCCGCAGGAATGTAAGGCGAGTTCAAGTACGGGTAAAATTCGTGCCGAAAGAAATCTCTCAGCCCAAAAGTAAAATATTTAGTATAGTTAACGTCATACCCAGGACAGACCAATTGCAGGTTAAGAGGCCTTGCTTAAGACCCCAACGGAGTGGAATTACTTCTGGCATTTATGGGATTTGAACCAACAACCATTTGATTGCCAGTGCAGATCCCTAGCCTCAGGGCCACCATTCACCCACAGGTCATGTAAGTTAGCATAATATTAATAAACTAGCTGTGGTGTCTGTCAAAATCTGTTAATAGAATTATTAAAAAAATGTTTGCTATCTCTTGCCCTACATGTACCATTACAGAATTTTTAGCCAATATAGCATAATTTTTAAAATATAAAGTAAATATATTATTTTATGAAGCTATAACAATAAATTAGTAAACATAAGGGTTGAATGTAACTAAAGGGTTAACTAAACGTTGCTTCAAGCTTTGGCACATGAGGTTTTTGTCTCATCTTAGAGAACCCGAGTCCTCACTCCCTCATACATATCCTGGACAATCCTCACACACTTCTCTGATCCTCCTTTATCATGAACCTCCAGACCTCTTGATGTGGTCCTCCATCGTCCTCCAAATCAATAAACACTTCATGAACTCCTTTCTGTTTTTCTCGATTAACTGTCTTAATGCGAAGACTACATCATTTGTTCCTCTCCTCGGGTTAAAACCAAGCTGCACCTCCCCTATGGTGGTCTTTTCTACAGGCCTTGTCTCTATAACCCTTTTTCAAAAGTTTATCATTTGGGATATTTGATTTATCCCTCTATGGTTTGCACAATTCTGAGTATCACTCTTCTCCTTACAAATAGATGCAATCACACTCTTCCTCCAGATAGATACTTTATTAATCTCCACTCCTCTGGTATTATTTTCGATTTATATATCTTGATTAGATCCCACAACATATCTACTCCCTCTTCTTCTAAGATCTTCCACATTTCTGTTGGTATTTCATCCGCCCCTGTTGACTTTCCATTTTTCATTCTTTTCAGTGCATAGTTCAACACTTAATTAATGCTCGTATAGTTCTGGGCTTTATTTATGTTAATCAGTTTCACAGATCGTAGTTCGTAGATCTTCTGTATTACATCCCATAACACATCTAACTCCCTCTTCTTCTAAGCTCTTCCAACCTTCTGCTGGAATTTCAACCAGTCCTGTTGCCTTTTCATTTTTAATTCTTTTCAGGGTGTAGTTCAAGTTCAGATAGTTCTGGGGTCTATTTATGTTAATCGGTTTCGTAGATTGTAGATTATAGTTTTTATGTCTTCTGCATTAGATTCCACAACACATCTACTCCCTCTTCTTCTAAGCTCTTCCACATTTCTTACTGGTATTTCCTCGACTCCTGTTGCCTTTTCATTTTTCATTCTATTCAGTGCCTAGTTCAATACTTAAATAGAGCCCAGAACTATCTGAGTATTAATTATGTTAATCGTTTTCGCAGATAGTAGATCATAGCTTGTAGGTCTTCAGCATTAGATCCCACAACACATCTACTCCCTCTTCTAAGCTCTTCCACACTTCTGCTGGTATTTCATCTGCTCCTGTTGCCCTTTCATTTTTAATTCTTTTCAGTGAATAGTTCAAAATATAATTAATGCTCAGATAGTTCTGGGCTCTTTTTATGTTAATCAGTTTCGTAGATTGTCGATCGTAGTTTGTAGATTGTAGTTTGTAGATCTTCTGCATTAGATCTCACAACACATCTACTCCCTCTTCTTCTAAGTTCTTCCACACTTCTTCTGGAATTTCATCCACTCCTGTTGCCTTTCCATTTTTCATTCTTTTCAGTGCATAGTTCAATATTTAATTAATGCTCGTATAGTTCTGGGCTCTATTTATGTTAATCGGTTTTGTAAATCGTAAATCATAGTTTGTAGGTCTTCTGCAATAGATCCCATAATACATCTACTCCCTTTTCTTCTAAGATGTTCCACGCTTCTGTTGGTATTTCATTCGCTCCTGTTGCCTTTTCATTTTTCATTCTTTTCAGTGCATAGTTCAACACTTAATTAATGCTCAGATAATTCTGGGCTTTATTTATGTTAATCAGTTTCACAGATCGTAGTTCGTAGATCTTCTGTATTACATCCCATAACACATATAACTCCCTCTTCTTCTAAGCTCTTCCACACTTCTGCTGGAATTTCAACCGGTCCTGTTGCTTTTTCATTTTTAATTCTTTTCAGTGTATAGTTCAAGTTCATATAGTTCTAGGGTCTATTTATGTTAATCAGTTTCATATATCGTAGGTCATAGTTTGTAGGTCTTCTGCATTAGATCCCACAACACATCTACTCCCTCTTCTTCTAAGCTTTTCCACATTTCTTACTGGTATTTCCTCGATTCCTGTTGCCTTTTCATTTTTAATTCTTTTCAGTGAATAGTTCAAAATATAATTAATGCTCAGATAGTTCTCGGCTCTTTTTATGTTAATCAGTTTTGTAGATTGTAGATTGTACTTCGTAGATCTTCTGCATTAGATTCCACAACACATCTAACTCCCTCTTCTTCTAAGGTCTTCCACACTTCTTCTGGAATTTCAACCAGTCCTGTTGCCTTTTCATTTTTAATTCTTTTCAGGGTGTAGTTCAAATTCAGATAGTTCTGGGGTCTATTTATGTTAATCGGTTTCGTAGATTGTAGATTATAGTTTTTATGTCTTCTGCATTAGATCCCACAACACATCTACTCCCTCTTCTTCTAAGCTCTTCCACATTTCTTACTGGTATTTCCTCGACTCCTGTTGCCTTTTCATTTTTCATTCTTTTCAGTGCCTAGTTCAATACTTAAATAGAGCCCAGAACTATCTGAGTATTAATTATGTATATCGTTTTCGCAGATAGTAGATCATAGCTTGTAGGTCCTCAGCATTAGATCCTACAACACATCTACTCCCTCTTCTAAGCTCTTCCACGCTTCTGCTGGTATTTCATCTGCTCCTGTTGCCCTTTCATTTTTAATTCTTTTCAGTGCATAGTTCAAAATATAATTAATGCTCAGATAGTTCTGGGCTCTTTTTATGTTAA
This sequence comes from Polypterus senegalus, assembly GCF_016835505.1. Lineage (NCBI taxonomy): Eukaryota > Metazoa > Chordata > Cladistia > Polypteriformes > Polypteridae > Polypterus > Polypterus senegalus. The sequence goes on from NC_053169.1 coordinate 13,628,975, forward strand.
TCAGTTTCATAGATTTTCGATCTCATTTTTTAGATTGTAGTTTGTAGATCTTCTGCATTAGATTCCACAACAAATGTACTCCCTCTTCTAAGCTCTTCTACACTTCTGCTGGTATTTCATCTGCTCATGTTGCCTTTTCATTTTTAATTCTTTTCAGTGCATAATTCAACATTTAATTAATGCTCAGATAGTTCTGGGCTCTTTTTATGTTAATCAGTTTCGTAGATTGTCGATCGTAGTTTGTAGATTGTAGTTTGTAGATCTTCTGCATTAGATCTCACAACACATCTACTCCCTCTTCTTCTCAGTTCTTCCACACTTCTTCTGGAATTTCATCCACTCCTGTTGCCTTTCCATTTTTCATTCTTTTCAGTGCATAGTTCAATATTTAATTAATGCTCATATAGTTCTGGGCTCTATTTATGTTAATCGGTTTCCAGCTATTTTATTCACTCATTACGTAGTTAGTAAAGTTAGTGTTGGCATTTTAGCTGAGAACTTGTCACTACTCTCTTCACTTGCCTTGAGTGAAGAGCACTTTACAAAAAGTAAACTGAACTAAATTGAATTACCTGGTGATTCCAAAGTGGCCTCACATCAGTGTGTGTTTGTGTGTGAATAACCCTGACCATCCTGTCCAGTGTTGGTTCCCGCTTTGTTCCTGTTGCTGCTGTGATGAGCATACACCCTCCACGACCCCGAGTTCGATTAAGTAGAAATGTAATTTACCTTTGCTAGTAGTTTATTCATTGTATTTAGTACTTTATTACTTTTTCTTCTTTGCTGGATATTCAAAAGATTGATTTGGTTCTTAGGAAAATACTTTTATGTTGAAGGAAGAGAGACGTCAAGTATATTGCCTTTCACATCAAATATTGACTTTCATCAGCAGTATTAGATTATAAGCTCTTTATAATTAAAAAGGGTTTCTCTTCTTATTATTCAATGAAAGTTCAGATTATTTTAGCTTCTGCATTTTTCAAAATCCATAGCAGAGAAATTAGTTTCAACAAAGGGCAACTGTAGAATTTTGATAGAACTTTGGTAGAAGTTTCAAAATGTAAGTATACACTCGCTGAGCACATTTTTCAGACCACTATACAAATTTGGGTTAGGGCCTCCTTTAGCTCTCAAAAAAAGCCAGCAGCTCTTCATGACTTGGATTGCACAAAATGTAAGAAACATTCCTTTGAGATTCTGGTCCATGTTGACACGATTGCATCCTTACAATTTCATCAGATTTGTTGGCTGTGAATCTCCTGTTCTTTAAACTTCCTAAAAGGTCTGCCTGCTACTATAAGAGATGGCCCTTCAGTGTCAACCTTCAAATCCTCACAAAGGACTTTAGTTTAGCACACCCTGACTAGAGCTGCTGATTAACTGTGCATACTGCATCTCTGTTGCTAGTCATTAACAATAAAACATAAGTAATATGATAGTGTCAGAGGTGCCATGGGGCGACGACCCGGCCGGGAAGCAATGAAGGACAGGAAGAGGGCATGCGCCAGCCTTGGCTCACGTGGGGGCTGCCACCCTGGTTGCTTTGTACAGAGCCTGGTTGCTTTGAAGCTCCACCCTGTAGGGGCCCATGGTCACCGCCAGGGGGCGCTCCCATGCCTTTGGAGCCCCTGACCTCAGCACTTCCGACACATCTGGAAGTGCTAGGGGGAAGAAGAGCAGGGACACCCGGAGTGCTTCCGGGTATGCAGCCGGAACTTCCACCACACAGGGACGTGTCGGCGGGTGATTGCCGGAACCCACCTGGAGCACATCCGGGTGATAATAAAAGGGGCCGCCTTCCTTCATTCGAGGCAAGAGTCGGGAGTGGAGTGGACTGAGCTGGAGAAGAGAGAAGGAGGCGGTTTGAAGAGAAAGGTATTGTGTGGCCAGGACTTTTGGGGACTTTGGGGGTTTGTGGTGCACTTTTGAACTGTATATATTTGTAAATAAACGTGTTTGTGGGTGAAATGAACGTGTCCACCTGTCTGTGTCTGGGCCAGTCTCTACAATAGTTATAATTTGATAGATATAATTTATTACTAACCCTCCCCTTGTAGCAAGTTTACATAGTGTTAACATCGCGTTTGCTTTCTCTACTGCCGTCACTATAATTCAGGGACTGGATAATGATAAAGCAATATATCCCTTCGGGCATTATAATGGATGACCAAGTCATGAGAGGACTCCATTGGGCAGGAATTCTAGCTACCCAGGGCAGGGTCATGTTTCTATAGTTACCAAAGTAGAAAATGGGACATTTTAGCGGGAAACTTTTTCTTTTTTTTTAAGGAGGATGGCTGACCAATGGGGGAGGAGGAAGCAGCAAAGCAAGGAGCTCGGCTATCTAAGTCTAGGAAGTCAGTGAGATTGCACTTCACCCAGGGACGTCTGCTATTCAGAAGAAATGAGACAGCAAGGTGAATCCCTGAGAAGATGCAAGGGTTTCGTTTAATGGCCCAGTGGTTCTCCAGGTGCTCCCGTTGATGAATTGGACTTGTTCTTAAATTCCTCGGGATAGCAAGAAAGCAGCCATATCCACCTGCTGTCCATTTTTTTCCCACTATGCTTTACATAGTGAGTAGGGAGCCACTTCAACCACCACTAATGTGTGGCATCAACCTGATTGATGCAATGGCAGCCATTTTGTGTCAGTAGGCTCATCACACATGAACATGTTAGGTGGTGAAGTCGTGAGAGAGATAGCCAATTAGTGACAGGGGGTAATTAGGGGGCCAGAATGACCAGGCCATGGTGGGTAATGTAGCCAGGACTCCAGCATACACCCTGCTCTTTATGAAGGATGCCCAGGGACCACAAGAAAATCAGACTTCTCATCCAAAGGACAATGCCATTTTTTACAACGCAGATTCCACATCACTGCAGTGGGGCATTGGAGTGCACATTCAGACCACAGGGTAAGCGCCCCCTGCTTACCTCATCAACACATCTTCCAGTAGCCACCCAAGATTTTCCTGGTTGGTCTCCCATCCAAGTTCTAGCTGGGCCCAAACCAGCTTCAGGTGGATGGCCTCTTCTGAAGTGTTGGTGGTATGGTTGGTATGGCTGTTGGTGCCCTCAATGCAGGATTATCCTACCTAACTGTCTCCAGAGTGGGCAATTTAGCAAGGATGTCGGGATCCATCCTAGTCTTTATGAAGGATTCCCAGGGATCTTTGATTATCACAGAGAGTCCGCTCCTCAGTTTTAGGTCTCATCTGAAGGATGATGACACTATTTTTATATCACTGCAGTGGGGCATTGGGATCCACATTCACACCGCAGGGTAAATAATGCCCCCCTGCTAGCCTCACCAACACCTCTTCCAAGCTTTTACAAGATGGTCTCCTATCCAAGTACTAGCCTGACCCAAAAAATGCTTATTTTGAGGTGGAAGATCTCTCCCGAAGTGCATGTGGTATAGCTGTTGGTGCCCTCAAAGCAGGATTATCCTGTCTAACTGTCTCCAGAATGGCCAAACCATGGTGGGCAATTTAACCAGGACATCAGGATCCATCCTAGTCTTTAGGAAGGATGCCCAGGGATCTTTAATGATCACGGATAGTCCACTCCTCGGTTTTAAGTCTCATCTGAAGGATGGCACTATTTTTCTATCACTGCACTGGGGCATTGGGATCCACATTCGGACCATGGGGTAAGCGCCCCCTGCTGGCCTCACCAACACCTCTTCCAGCAACCCAAGCTTTTTCTAGATGGTCTCCCAAGTACTTTTCCCGGGCTTGAACATACTTAAGCTTCAGGTGGATGAGCTCTTGTGAAGTACACGTGGTGTGGTGTGGCATGGCAAGGGCACATAATTCATTTAATGTAGTGAAATCGACACAATGCAAGTCACCTTTATTTAAGATCAGCACACTTTCTGAGGTCTGAAAATCACTGCAAGAGGAAGTCTGCAAATTTTGTGACAAGCCATTTTTTTATTATTATTATTATTTCATTTTCAGATCCTATCTAAAAAATAACTCAAATTGGTTTACAGAAAAAACATATGGCCTGTTTTGCACTGCATACTTATTATATTTTCCACCGCTGTTTTCTCTCATGATCAGTTTTCCTCACTGAAGGAAACATATGCCTTTGCACATTTGTGTTGTAATAGCCAGAGAAGGTCAGGGGGAGAGAAAAAGGTATAAATGAGGAGCTGCTAGAAACAGCATGTCCTCCCTGGAGCATTCCTCAAGAAATCATTCACTGTCTTGAAATTTGTGCTGAGCGAAATAACAAATACACAGAATATGCATATATATTGTGAACGAAGAGCACCGTCCTGGCATCTCTCTGGCCCTGGAATAATGCCAGGACGGTGGAGCTGTCCAAAAGGTGAATTGATTTTAATAAATAAAAGAGTCAAATCAATAACAGGGGAACTCACACTTGGAAAGTCAAACAAAGCCGTGTCCCTCTTAAGGGGTCCCAGCTTCCACCCGCCTTGAACTCTTATCTGACCCTGTGCCACCTGCCCGGCATCACAAAACAATTTCCAGCTCATCGCGCCTATGTTTCAGCCAGGGTTTGGTCCCAAGCTTGTATCTCATTAATATTTGATTGTGCTTTTAATTTTCTTGAATTATTATTTTTTGAATATTTGCGTTATTTTAGTTATGTTTGATAGAATGCCCAGTTCTACTCTTAATCTATATAAATAAAAGTCAAATACCACTGACTCACTCATCACGAAATCTCCCAAACCATGAGGACTTGGGACTTGAAATCTGGAATGTAAGTTACCCTCGGCCCATAGGTGCTCACTAAGAAACGGTTTTAAAAATTTTGTGATCCAAGCGCGTTCTGTCTGTATGTCTGTCTGCTTTGCACATGAAAATTACTTAATGGATTTAGATCGGGTTGTTTTCTATAATTCGCTTGAACTTTCTGGTTGATTTTACGACTTCTCTCATCTTGCTAATTACCAGAGTTTGCTTGCGGTACCGATATATTTATGCAAATCCAAGAGAGTGGCTAAGAGTCGAGAGCAGGGGGTCAGGGCCTTCCTCATTCACTAGCCAGCCTCTGTTCGAGTTGGTCTTCCTCGCACCACTTGTTGGAGTGCACTTAGCTAGCGATACCCGTTTGTTCAATACACATTAATATCTACAGATTGTTAAGGATTAAGGAGCTCCATGTGTTTTAGAGGGTAGCTGCTGATTGCCAGAGATATCACGGCCATGTGCTTTTCTCCCCATGCAGGGAATGCTTTCCCATCAGAGCTGAACACAATCAGATACAGTCCCAACGTCTATTGATTTTTAAAGCTTGTCCTGTTTTATTACTATGTGGGCGCAGCCACGGGGTACAGCTAGTAAACTATATGTGATGCGCATAGAATTATCATAATCTTCAATGAACCGACAATCTGTATTACTCTTTTCTTTCTTATTTCTTTTCCAGTTCTTCTGGGGTGGCGTTTTGCGCCACCGCCACCCGATCAAAGTCCTGTGCAGCCTCCTGTGATGTCTGAATGAAAGCGGATGCCCCAACGGTCCTTTAGTCCTCTAAGGCGAAGCCTGGAAAAGATGAAGAGCAATTTAAGAACATTTATTTTAGATAGAATGCCCAGTTCTACCCTTAATAAACAAGATACATGTGGTAATAAGATGATAAGAGATGGTGAGAGTGTTGGGGCCCCCTTGGACAACTCCTGTCTAATTGAAAATAAAGGATGTGAAAACGGAGAAGGAAGTCTTCTCAGACCAGAGTCCTATTCTGACTGTCGAGGATCTTCTGGTCATAAGCTGCCGGGCAGGAAGAGGCGGGTCTGGGTAGGAGGGCACTGGAAGTGACGTTATTGGGGAAGAGCCATCAGTCTTCTGGTCTGCAGAGGGAGGAAAAGAGAGAGCTTTATCGCACAGTGCCACCCCCTGGATTGGTGGAGAATTACCATCACCTGAGCCCTTAAACTCACCCATGTGCATGTGCATGACAATAAATACAGTAGATACACAGAAATAGAAGGCACTATATGATAGATAGATAGATAGATATGAAAGGCACTAAGATAGATAGATAGATAGATAGATAGATAGATAGATAGATAGATAGATAGATAGATAGTGAAAGGCACTATAATAGATAGCTAGACAGATAGACAGATAGTGAAAGGCACTATATAATAAATAGATAGATATGAAAGGTACTATATGATAGATAGATAAATAGATAGTGAAAGGCACTATATAATAGACAGATAGATCCTAATGCACAGAGTCCGATATTTGGTATCCTAATCTAAAATAAATGTAATTCAATTCCAAACTTTTACATTATATTTTATTAAAATTTAATAAAACATATCATAACAATTCTGACTAAAGTATGGCATTATGGTATTTTAAAGTCAACATATCTGGATCTGTAGAAGAAAGCCAGCTCTTCAGTGACATTTTCCTTTTTTTTTTAACATACTTGTAAGCTTACCAAGAGCTCTTCTTGTCTGGGATGATAGCCCCTGTTGTACAGAGAGGTTTAATTATGTCTACTTGTAGATAGGTGGAAATTAGAGACATCAAGAAATTGTACTGTGTGGCTGTTACATTTGGTTAAATATACTTATAAGGGCTCTTTTAATTTAGTGGGGTGAGTAACTTATTACTGTTATTGACTGAAACGTATCTGAGGAGAGCTGCAGTGAGGAGTAATGGTCTGATTTACAGAGGCTGTGGTGCTTTTTTTTTATATATAAAAACAAGTAAGAGATTTAATGATGTTTTAAAGTTGTTTGGCGCAAAGTCATTATTGCTACTTACTAGTCAGTCAGTGTACTGAACCTTTCAACAACAACAACAACATTTATTTCTATAACACATTTTCATACAAACAGTAGCTCAAAGTGCTTTACATATTAAAGAATAGAAAAATGAAAGACACAATTATAAAACAAAATAAATCAACATTAACATCAAATAAGAGTAAGGTTCAATGGGCAGGGGGGACAGAAAAAACAAAAAAACTCCAGACGGCTGCAGAAAAAATAAAATCTGCAGGGATTCCAGACCATGAGACCGCCCAGTCCCCTCTGGGCATTCTACCTAACATAAATGAAACAGTCCTCTTTGGATTTAGGGTTCTCACGGAAGGGCTTGATGATGATGATGATGGTCACGTAGACTTCTGCCTTTTAATCCATCCATCATTGTTGGTGCCTCATGAAGCTTTGAGTAGGTGGAGGTGGCGCAGGCCACCACCACAAAGAAACCGGAAAAAGAAACAGAAAAGAGAGTTGGGGTCAGTACGGATTTTAGAGCCACCATGAGTAGTTATTTTGAGGAGATTGAACATACAGAGTATCAGGATTAAGTTAAATTAAGATTAAAATGAAGTTATAAAAAGGCCATATTAAAGTAATGTGTTTTCAGCAGTGTTTTAAAGTGCTCTACTGTATCAGCCTGGTGAATTCCTATTGGCAGGCTATTCCAGATTTTAGGTGCATAGCAGCAGAAGGCCGCCCGCCTCACCACTTCTTTTAAGTTTTGTTCTTGGAATTCTAAGCAGACACTCATTTGAGGATCTGAGGTTACGATTTGGAATATAAGGTGTCAGACATTTCGATATATAAGATGGGGCGAGATTATTTAAGGCTTTATAAACCATAAGCAGAATTTTAAAGTCAGTTCTGAATGACGCAGGTAACCAGTGTAGTGACATCAAAACTGGAGAAATGTGTTCGGATTTTCTTTTTCTAGTTAGGATTCTAGCAGCTGCATTCTGCACTCGTTGCAAACGATTTATATCTTTTTTGGGTAGTCCTGAGAGGAGTGCGTTGCAGTAATCTTGTCGACCTTTGCCTTCATTTTTGATTTTTCTTTATTTGGATTATCTCCTTATATTTTCTAACTTATCTTCTGTTGTTAGCAGGGTTGGACACATTTTAGAAAGAAAAAATAAAAGATGGACTAACTGAGATTTGAGTTTTCAGCTCCCATCAGCTCAACCTGGTGACAGTTGTACCGACAACATGCTGATCATTCCTTTTGTACAATCTTCAGCTCTTCTTGAAGGACTTCACAAGCATACTTGGCACAGTTGGTAGATACAATTCCTCCAGTGTGTCCTGGGTTTGATTCTTTGCCTGGCACACCTTCATGAGAGATGCCCTATCTGTAAGGCCATAGCACTTCAACTGTCCATAGAATCAATCCAGAGAAGGCTTTGTGTTGTCCTCCGATGTCCTTCTGCATTGTTATGCTGTCATGGAGGGTGAGCAAGGCAGCTTTGCCCAAAGACCTGACTTTGGCTACATGAACATGAGTATAAGTTTTTGGTATACCCAGAGTTCATTGCCATAAGTGAGAATTATGGTGCAGGAAGCCAGTCAGTAACTGGAAAAGCCTTTTCTGAGAAGTTAACCTTTACCTCAGTTTAGATCAGCCTTTGCAGAACTGATGCCACAGCACAGATGTCTTGGTCAATCCCATGATTACTGTTATTCCCACTCAAAAAGAGGACCTTTAGTGCTCTTGAATTGCTCCACTCCCTGACCTTTTCCAAGAGTGCATGATGACCTCAGACCAAAGAGGACAGCTTTATCTCCAGACAGCAGAAGTATAACCTGTAGATTCCCAAACTGGATGCATAAAAACCCTTGACTGCTGATTAATATTGATAAGTTTGAAGTTACCGTTAATTACAAACCAGATCATGCATTAAGATCTCAAAATGATATTAAGATTCCAAATACAAACAAATCTAGGAGGCTCTGCCCCCTACTCAGTTCGCTCACTATTATCCGGGGACGACTGTTGGGCACCCGCTGTCTCGTGGTTGAGCTGCTTGATGGGTGTTGGGGTGCCGCTACATTAGAAAAAGTATAAAGAAGAGTATGCAGGGCATGGGCGAAAAAACGGTTAGGTCCTTAGTTATTATAATATAAATGCTTGAGTATTTCACTACAAGGGGCGGCACAGTGGGTAGCGCTGCTGCCTCACAGTTAGGAGACCGGGATTCGCTTCCTGCGTGGAGTTTGCATCTTCTCCCAGTGTCTGCATGGGTTTCCTCCCACAGTCCAAAGACATGGAGGTTAGGTGCATTGGCGATCCTAAAATGTCCCCAGTGTGTCCAACATCTCTACTTTCTCAGGAGTCTGAGGTAGGCCCAGATGTCACTTACTACCTTGAGCAGCTTCTACAGGGGTGCTGTTTAAGGTGCGCCACATCCTGATATGATAGCTGCTCATTTCAGGACCACAGAGCTCTGCCACGTGTGAGAAAACGGCACAGAAGATCACAGGCACGCAGCTTTCTGTGATTCACAACATCTATGGCCATTCGCCATCTCAGGAAAGTGAAAAATGTCAGGCGGGACCGCAGCCACCTTGCATTACCTTTTTTCGCTTTTCTTCACTCTGGGAAGCACCTGAAGTCCGTCCTGATGCAAAGTTTCACATTCGGAAACAGTTTTTACCCAACTGTGATAAGGCCCATGAACAATCGGTAACCTTACCACTTCATTAATTTATGGTGTTCAGGCTTGTTGGTGTTTTATCTTCACTGTCTGTGTCGGCGTGCTCGAGTAACCAGTTCATTCTACATAGGACTTGCACTTGTACATATGACAAAAAATCATTGAATCCTTGAAAAGTCTCTTTTCTCTCAGCTTTTATTTAGGCTGAAGACTCATAACTTTAGTCTGGTATACCCTGACTAGAGCTGCTGAGTAGATGTGCATAGTTCACCTCCATTTCTTATTGATTTACAATAGTTATGAATTATGCTGAGGTGTCACCATTGCACGGCTGCTCTCGGATCCCAATCCGGGTGGTTTGTCATGTGGTGGGAATGGCAATCAATCAACTAACCCTCCTCTGCTCTGTTTCCCCTCTTGGTACCCTGCTGTGGCACTTGGTGCCAATGCTATATGCCAAGCTGCTTTCCTCTCTATAGTAAACACATCTGAGATACTTGGAATCAATTAATTGAAAGATTTTGCCATCAGATTAGAAGGCCCAACATCGACTGTACTCTAGAGCAGGGGTGCCCAATGCGTCAATCGTGATCGACCGGTAGATCGCAAAGGTAGTGCAGGTAGATCACGCTGCATTCAAAAAATTTTTTTTTTTTAAATGATAGTCTATCATATATCCTCCCTATGGCATTTGCCACTTGATTAACATACAGCTCGCCCAGTCATGTGGTCATCCCACACTCACGATCAAACGCGCGAGCTACTGCAAAACTCCAGCTGTGATCTAGTTAGCCTTCCAATTTATCTCGAGTAAAGAAGGGATAAAAAAAAATGTTTGGGAAGGGTATGGGCTGGATGTGGAATTGGAAGAGGAATTTTTCTCACAATGTCATAATCGAAGTGCGTTTGTCTGATCTGTCAATCTATCATTGCTATTCCAAAGAAGGAAAATGTGGAAAGGCACTTTCAAACTGTTCATAAAAACTAAGAAACTGACGTCCTTCCAAAAAGCGATCTGAGAAAGAGAAAGGAGAGGGAACTAAAATCGCAGTTAATCGGACAGCCGTCATTTTTCACTCGGCTGAATTCAGAAGCAAAGTCACTCGATCATTAAGCATAGGAATTACCTCTCAGACAGTCTTGGACTCACAATCCCTCCTAACCCATTATCAGCTGTGTTTGGGGTTCTTCCAGAGGGTCTTAAAGTGGAGAAAGACAAACAAACTGTGATTGCATTCACTACACTGTTGGCACGCAGACTTATTCTGATAAACTGGAAGAACCCAAACTCTCCTCTTTTAAGTCAGTGGGAAACTGATGTGTTATACTATTTAAAATTGAAAAAAATCAAATACTCAGTTAGAGGATCTGTGCAGACTTTTTTCAAAACATGGCAGGATCTAATCAGTAATATTTTGAAATGATTTCATAAAGCACATAGAATTTGTTGATTTAGGTATTTTTAAAAGCCTTAAATTTTACACCGTTTGGCTTGCTCTCTCTCTCAAGGGTGGGGATCGATCTGTTCTTAGCATAATTCTTTTTTTTTTGTTAAAACTTGATTGCTATGTATTGATTGTAATAAAATTAATAAATAAAAAAAAAAAAAAAAAAATAGGAAGTCCTTCCAAGAGCTACCTCCTTGACTGCATTATTCGGCTCTACTTATTTATGCGAGTCAGCCTTTCCCCACATGAAGATAATTAAATCCAAATACTGTAGTGACCATAAATGTATTGAATTGTTAATGTGCTATAAAGGTTATTCAGTTATGCAAGGTATGACAACAAACCTTTTATGTATAAATTATACTCAGTATATATATATACAGTTAACCCTCGTTTATCACGGCAAATCCATTCCAGACTCTACCGTGATAAATGAATTTTCGCGAAGTAGGATTCTTTATTTATAAATCAAATATTTTCGCAGTTAGAATATAGAAAACCTGTTTACGACCTTCTAAATATGTTTTTTTAACATTATTAGAGCCCTCTAGACATGAAATAACACCCTTTAGTCACCATTACACTCGTATTACCCAATATATTAGACAAAATAAGAGAAAATAAGACATATTAGACGTTACAAATATCATATTACTAGACGCACTCGCCTTTTAAGGCGGCCAACTTTTATCCTCAATTTTTGTGCGCTCCATGTGTACATCAGGCATGTAAGTGTAGAGAATGAGAACATCAAAGTGTCCATTCATAACATCTCCCGTTTTTTTTTATCCCCTCAAGTGCCTGTCCAAAGTCGTACAATGTCAGCCCGAATCTGTACCGCTAAAGACGGAGTTTCATGCACTAAATAAGCTATAGATGAGAATAAGCAAGCACCATCTCCCCTGATATTTACTACGCGGTGAGGCATTTGTACTCCATCAACATTAATTATTTCCAGAGACATAATTTTGTCTATTTTTCCAGCGCATCGCGCACAAAAGCAAGGGAACGGTGACAGCACCAGAACTCTGCTCACATCGCCGTCGCCGTACCTCAAGCCGCAAGTAGTAAGTCGATAATAAGCTACGCTTTGCACTCACGGGACGGAAGGACAATCCCGAACGCTTTTATATAGTAGATTATTGTACTGTACATTTAATTGCACACAACCACTAACCTATGAAGGCACAACCTCAGTAGGAGAGTCTTCAGAGGTGGTGCAGTATCTTCAGCAGGTGCGTCGTTGTCTTCTTCCGCTAAAGGAGTACCAGGAGTAGGCAGTGGGTGTCTGGGTGCGCGGCTGAAGAACATTTTGATAGGCAGTTGTTGGCGCTGTCTTTTCATATGTGTGAGGAGGCTTTTGTAGGGTATTGCCATCTTTAATCATATCCAAGAGTTTCACCTTTCTCCTGGACAGTAAGCATTTTCCTCCGGCGCTTAGTTTTATTGTCAGAAGGCTTAGAAAAAACAGCACGTTTAGGAGCCATCGTAGTCCTCAGAAAGCGCATGCGTAGTGACGTAAGCGTGTATGAGAAAAAAATCACGATAGAGAGAAGCCGCAAATGTCGAAGCGTGATATAGCGAGGGATCACTGTATATATATATATATATATATATGTGGCACTTATAATGTAGGTAGATCATTTCAACCTGGTCATTTTAGAAGTAGCTCGCAAGCCGAAAAAGTGTGGGCACCCCTGCTCTAAAATGGCCAGCAAGGGGGTGGGCAGCTGTTGGGTGGAGGTCTCCAGGATTTGGACATGCTGAGCATGCAGTATTTTTAGAATTACAGTCCTTCCCCTTGTTTGTTGCTATTTACTTTGTTTTTTTATCCTTAATTAAAAGTGGCTTCCACTTTGGTGGCCCAACACCCTAATGCCGTGTGGTCTTTTGTCTTAAACTAACCAAAAACGCTCGATGAACTGAATTGTCCTCTGCCATTCCTCAAACTTGTTACGCAGAAGGCTGTGGCCATTAAAAGGGTCCCGGCATGGATTTCAAAACAATTCCCAACATCACTCAAATTTGCAGCCTTTTCCAGGCTTCCTTAACTTTAAGGCTTAAAGCTCTGTTCATATTGTCTACGTTATTTTTTTAATATCAAAGGTCTCCAATTTCAACACTTTCAATACTGAGAAAGCCTAAAGTAATTTTAGGATGTATCTTATTTTCTATATTCCTGTTTCCATTGTGTTTAAATGTCTGCCTGAAACTTACACTTTCTGTAATGAATTTCACTTTATAAATACAGATGAACAGAAAATGAAAACAATGTGAAGAATTTAGCAGGAACTGAAAGTCAAGATCAAAGGTACACTTTACCAGGTTCCAGAAAAAGTCGGATTTTATGCACCTTCACACAGAGAAATGCTCTCACTTTAAAATCCACCATCAAGAGTTTGCATGTTCTCCCCGTGTCTGCGTGGGTTTCCTCCCACAGTCCAAAGACATGCAGGTTAGGCGCATTGGCGATCCTAAATTGTCCCTAGTGTGTGCTTTGTGTGTGTGTGAGTGAGTGCCCTGCGGTGGGTTGGCGCCCTGCCCGGGGTTTTTTCCTGCCTTGTGCACTGTGTTGGCTGGGATTGGCTCCAGTAGACCCCTGTGACCCTGTAGTTAGGATATAGCGGGTTGGATAATGACTGACTGACTGATTAATAAAGAACATCACACTTCCTCTGCCCCTGTTGCAGCTCAATTTATTCACTTACAGTAGACCCGGGGTGTCCGACTCAGGTCCTGGGGGGGCTAGGGTGACTTCAAGTTTTTATTCCAGCCCCTTTTTCTTTAGTAAACCAATTACTAATGCTAATGGAACATTTTGCCGACTAGACCTGCATTTTAATAGTTTCACATTTTTTCTTTCACAGGCAGCCAAACAATAATTAGACACAAAACAAGCCAACAGGTAACCGGGCTAACTTAGACTGCATTTCAACCTGTGTTTTTAATATAATATATGTCTCCATAAAATGTCTGAGAATTAGGAAGTGAAGGTCTGAGAAATAAGGACCTGCTCTGGTCCAAAAAATATTTGGATGGTCATCTCAGAAAAAGAAAATCACTGGCGTTGTACGATGCGCAGGCCATTAAATTAAATAACTGGTGTCATTAAAGGGGAAATAAATAGAAAGATAGATAGATGTGAAATGCACTATAATATATATATATATATTAATTTATAGATAGATAGATAGATAGATAGATAGATAGATAGATAGATAGATAGATAGATAGATATGAAAGGCATTATATAATTATATAGAAAGAGATGAAAGGTGCTATATAATAGATAGATAGATGTGAAAGGCACTATATGATAGATAGATAGATAGATAGATAGATAGATAGATAGATAGATAGATAGATAGATAGATAGATAGATAGATAGATGTGAAAGGCACTATATGATAGATAGATAGATAGATAGATAGATGTGAAAGGCACTATATGATAGATAGATAGATAGATAGATAGATAGATAGATAGATAGATAGATAGATAGATAGATGTGAAAGGCACTATATGATAAATACAGTAGATAGATATGAAAGGCATCATATAACTAATAGATAGATATTAAAGAATAAGACATACACTCCTTGAGGACATTATTAGAAACACTCTACCATTGCTGAGTAGGTTCTCCTTTGGCTTTCACAACAGCCTGGGTGAAGATAGAAGCCAGAAGCAGTTCACTCCTCCATACAGCAGGTGGCACCGTCCCTCTTAAGTCATCTCGGTTTGGACACCTGCAGATATTTGGAGTGCAGAAGTGCAACCCTTGGGTTTGCCCTACAAAACCTGGAAGTGCTATCAACAGTTCATGCTGTGTTTCCGGAAGCATTCCTTCAAAGGAGTCTGCCACCTAACCCCAGTGAGTCGGAAGGTAGTTGGCGACACTCCCCAAAATAAAACTCTTTATTTGATCCTGAGACTGTGATGGGTGCATTTGTGTCTGTGGTTTGGTGCTCAGTGACACCGACTTGTGGTTACAATGGATAGTGTGGAGAATCAGCCTGGTCCCAGACAGACACGGGACACACAAGTCCAAAACACATGCGTTTATCCCTTTTCTTTTACAGCACCGCTCAGTGCACAGATCAGCCACAACAACAGACTCAGTCCTTTTCCTTCTTTTCTTTCTTTTCTCATTTCTTCTCTCCTTCTGCCTCTCCCGCAAGCTCTGTCTTCTACCTCCCGACCTCGAATGGAGTGAGGCGTCTCCTTTTATGTTGCACCTGGATGTGCACCCTGATGATTTTCACTTCCGCCATCCCAGGATTTAATAGATGGCCAGGCACCCCCTGGCGGTTGAGCTTCCATGCTGTTTTCCCGTGGCTCTGCCACCAACCAGGACAGCTGCCCTCTCGTGTCCCGGAGAAGATATTGTTTCTCTCCTGGTCCTTCCCTTCTCCAGGCGTCCCAGCCGTCCATTACACTGCCCCTCCTTCAGCTGAGGCTCATAAGGCGATGCGGCCCGTCCCACGAGGGCTGTTTTTTTTGCAGTCTACGGTCTTGTCCTGTGACATAAAAACAGGGAAAGGGTGCGGAGATGCTGTGCCGAGGCCCCACCTCCAGGTGTGCCATAAGGACAGCATCTCCACCCATGGCCGATATCGTGGCACTCGTAACACCAGCGTTCCCGTATAAAACCTCAAATAGAAAATAAGTTCACTCAAAATCTCATGAAGGATGTCCTGGTATAATTATTAGTTCTGAGGAGTGTTATGCTGCAATAGATTCTCTATGAATGGTAGGAAAATAAACCCACTTGTCCCTTTATGCCACACATTCAAGTGCACACCCACACTGGGCCAGCTTAGAGCAGCCAATGAAGGAACTTAACAAACTGATTTTATTTTATATTTTGCAGCTTTCCAACAGTATGGAGCAGAGGCAGATTACGTTGCACTTTAAGGGTCACACGGTGAACCTGCTGGCATGCGGGTCTTGACTATCATACAACACGTCCCGTACAAACAGGCACCCCTTCCTTTAAAATCTTTATTTTAAAAAGTGCTACTGAAATAACCTTCATGATCGGAATAACTTACAGCCATCAAATCTTTCAAAATATCTCCAACTATTCAGTCACAAAGATTTACTTGGTGCAGCATGCAATGGAATGAAGCCAAAGAAATGCCATCGCAAACATGTGGTTGTAGATACTGCTTTAAAAGACTAATAAATCCAGATGTATGCCCTATCATGGCAGGTGCGCCATCTGTCATCATTGAAACCAATTTCTTCAAATCTAATTAAAAGATTTTTGCAGCATTCCTGAATTCATCATGAATGTCGACACTGTGAGAGACGTTTCTCATCACCCTGGTTAGCTCTTTGTTCGTTTTTACTTTTTTCGGATAGGCAGAGAATCAATGCTGATATTTTATAGTGCCTTTTTATAATGAACTCTATACTATGTGACTCATCCATTCATCCATCCATTATCCAACCCACTATATCCTAACTACATGGTCACGGGGGTCTGCTGGAGCCAATCCCAGCCAACAGAGGGCGCAAAGCAGGAAACAAATCCCGGGCAGGGCACTAGCCCACTGCAGCTATATGACTCAGATTTGGGAAATCCACTTAACCCAATTCTGAACACAATGGTGCCAGACTATTATGGGACCACTCAGGCCTACACCCACACACTCCTGGTCACTGCCTTTGTGCGACACGTGTGCACTCCCGGTGTCCAGTTTTTGTCTGAGTGCTGCCCTTTCCCGCTGTTACACACGTGCACATGGGAGGCAGCTAGAAGGACCAAAAGAAGGCAATTCCATGCCAGGCCAGGGGGTGGCGAGGTGCAGTAACCCTTTCTCTTTTATCCTGCAGACCAAACACGGGAAATTCTGCCTGGGACAGCTGACATCACTTCTGGTTCTGTCCCCTCTGACATCACTTCCGGTGCTGGGCCCGCTGACATTACTTCCCCTGACCCGCCTTAAAACACAGCCAACTTCCTACTGTAAATCAGTTCTGTTTTGGACTCAATCTTTTTTACAACCTTTATTTGAGTATATGGGTGGCTGCCCCAAATCTTTTTCATGTGTCACGGCATATTATTGCACACTGCACATCCTAAAAACATGCTTGTTAGGTTGACGACCAACTCTGAATTGCCTGTTGCCAGTATGAATGTCATGTTGGACAGACACCATCTCTCTCTGGCTTGGTTCCTGCCTTGGTCCCAGTGCTACAGGGGTAGGCACCAGCTTTCAGTGACTCTGAACTGGGTAAGCAAATTAGAAAATGAAAGGAGGAGTGAATTTGTTTGTAAAATGGTAGCCAATAGTTCTAAATTTCATTACACTGTTGGTTAATTCTTACTAACTGACTAGAATGAATGTGAAAATGAACACTGCATGCCTCTTTAGACAAATTGTTAATTAAACAATTGTGTATACCTGTAATGGTATTAATTTTGTTACTATACTTTTGTGATGCACCACCTGCTGGAATGACAAATGCTATGCATTTTATTACTACAAATGTTAGGGTTATGCTACCTGTTTGAATGATAAATACAATGCATTTTATTACGGCAAATGTTAGTGATGTGCCATGTATTGAAATGACAAATCCAATGCATTTTACTACTACAGATATGTGTGATGCACCACCTGTTAGAATGACAAATGCAATACATTTCATTACTATAAATGTTACTGATGTGCCATGTATTGAAATCCAATGCATTTTATTACTTCCACTGTTTGTGATACATCATCTGCTGGAATGATGAATGTAATGCATTTTATTACTACAAATGTCTGTGATGCACCACCTGTTGGAATGACAAATGCAGTGCATTTCATTACTACAAATATAAGGGATGTGCCACCTGTTTGAATCACAAATGCAATGCATTTTAATACAACAAATGTTATGTGCCATCTATTGAAATGACAAATGCAATGAATGTTATTTACTGCAAATATTTGTGATACACCACCTGTTGGAATGACAAGAGCAGTGCATTTTCTTACTTACAAATGTTTGCGATGCACCACCTGTTGGAATGACAAATGCAATGTAGTTTATTAATACAAATGCTCTGTGCCATCTTTTGCATGTTCCACCTATTTGAATCACAAATGCAATGCATTTTATAATAACAAATGGTATGTGCCATCTATTGCAATGAGAAATGCAATGAATGTTATTACTGAAAATCTTTGTGATATACCACCCATTGGAATAACAGATGCAATGCATTTTCTTACTACAAATATTAGGGAGGTGCCACCTGTCTGAATGACAAATGCAATGCATTTCTTTACTACAAATGTTGCTGATGCGTTCCAATAGATGGTGCACTGCAAACCTTAACACTAAGGGTGTACTCACACTGGCAATTCGTTCCGTGCCCGAACACTTTTGTCCGCATGTAACCCCACAAAGTCTAATGACTAGTGTGATCAGTCTGTACTGTGTCCTGGCTCACTTGGAAGAGGTGTGCTCAAGTATAGGTCAGTAGCATTTGGGAACAGCGGGATCACTAAATGTGCCCGAGCATGAAAAACAGACATGACTTCATTGATGAGACAAGTCAGATAATGCAATTCTCATTTCTTTCAATACCATTTGAGTTAAAAAACAGGTTTTTATTCTCACCTTCTCACTTATTCTCATGCATGGGCACAGTTATTGAACAAACAGGCCTAGTGTGAGTACACCTTCAGATCTGCATTGATTACTTAGATTTAAACCCACCTGAGATGGACAGCAGTGCTAGAAACATTACACTAATATTTGTTTTTATATTTGCATATATCCCACTATCCATCAGCTTATTTGCATACATCCCATCCACCCACTCCTCTTGAATAACACTTAATTATTCCAAAGAGCTCATTCTTGTCACAGACTCACTGACAAAACCTTTGTCCATAAAAGACACCTGCCTGTTAAACTCAAATACACACAACCAGAACTAACATTAGCCTTCCCAACTGCCTTTACAATGCAGCTTATTCATTTAAAAATTGCATCTTATCTAAATAATCTTACATTGCTATATTAACAGATCACACAAAATTAAATATTATGTCTTTATCAAATTATGAAAGCACCATTTTAAACCATAATATGCATGGAAATAAACCAATAAAGCCAAATTCCTAAAGAAACCCCAAAATAAATGTGTAACAGAAAGACAAGGTATTGTCAAAGACAAAAGAATTAAAATTAGCTGAAAATAATATACAAGAAATAAATAATGCACACTTAAATTCAATTAATTCCATCAATTCTTAAATTAATAAATTAATAAATTCTTCAATTCCATCCGGGGGAGTAAATGCTAACATTACTCAAAGTTATTGTCTGTTTTTACATGCATTTTTATTACTATTTAATTTAATATTGTTTTTTGTATCAGTATACTGCTGCTGGATTATGTGAATTTCCCCTTGGGATTAATAAAGTATCTATCTATCTATCTATCTATCTATCTATCTATATTATATAGTGCCTTTCCTATCTATCTATCTATCTATCTATCTATCTATCTATCATATAATGCCTTTCACATCTATCTATCTATCTATCTATCATATAATGCCTTTCATATCTATCTATCTATCTATCTATCTATCTATCTATCTATCTATCTATCTATCTATCTATCTATCTATCTATCTAATAAGATATATACAGTATGTATAATTAAGAGAAGTGCAGTGCTTAAATGTAGAATTGTTTTTTAAGTCTCTAAATGTGAGTTCAGTGATAAAGTCAGCTGGCCAGGGTGAAGAGATAAGATAAAATAGAAAATTTGAGTTAAGCTGAAAAAAAAAAAATGCACCCCCCAGGGTCTACCAATCATAAATGCTCTTAAGTCGCTCCTCATCGTTTCCAGGCTTCGTCTTAGAGGATTCGATGCCGTGATTTACGTGGACCACTGGGACATCCACTTTCATTCAGAAGGCTGCACAGGACTTTGATCTGGTGCTGGTGGCACAGAAGGCCACAACTGATGAACCGGAAGAGAAAACAGAGAAAAGTAACGATTAATAAAGATTGCACGTTCATTGAAGAGTATGCTGTTTCTATTCATAGCTAGTTTATTAAGGGTACAAGGTTAGGAAGAGGACAAATGAAAAAATCTGGAGTGGTCTCCCCTTGACTTTTTTGTATACTCAGATAATGGAGATAGATATTTGAGGAGTAAACTGCAAGACAATGATTATGTTTTTATATTATGTACATTAAAAAACACCAAATCAAATTAATAATATATTGAACAATTATTATAAAAGTAAAGCTTTACAGGGTGGAATGGTGGCGCTGAGGCTAAGGATCTGCGCTGGTATCCCAAAGGATGCCGGTTCGAATCCCCGTCACTGCCAGAAGAGATCCTACTCTGCTGGGCCCTTGAGCAGGGCCCTTAACCTTCAATTGCTCCAGGGGGGCTGTACAATGGCTGACCCTGCGCTTTGACCCCCAAGGGCTATACAAAAACTAACAAATTCCTAATACAAGAAATTGTATAAGGTGAAATAAAGAACAAAAAAAAAAAAACGCTGAATAAATCGGACTTTGCAGCTGCATGAATAAAAGGTAACCAGGTAAAGTACCACTTTCAGTTACCGGAAATAGCTCAAAAGTTGACAGATATCTACATTTTATAGATTCAAATAATAATTGTATAAAAAATTTGGTTGACCTAAGTGAAAGCATATTCAACTTATGGTGTTTACACACACAAACACACACACACAGACACAATTCCAGAAATGGTATTTTCAGACTCAGGGAGGTCTAAAATATTAAGATTCATCAAATCTTGAAATCAAATGTTTGAACGATTCCAATACATTCTCTATACTTTGTGTATTTTTTGGACTCAGGGAGGTCTTAAACGTCGAGATTCATCAAAATCTAGAAATCAATTCTTGGATGATTCAAATACATTGTCTATACTTTGTGTATTTTTTGATTCAGGGAGGTCTAAAATGTCGAGATTCATCAAAATCGAATATTTGGACGATTCCATTTTTTTTCCCAATACTTCAAATAGGAGAAAGTAAAAAATGGTGGTTCAGGAGATTTTTAAAATGATTCTTGGTGTATCTCTATTAGTAACATATTTTTGGGGCCTAAAAGGAAAAGGTCACCTTGGCACTTCTTTTTTGCTTGGCTCTTGGATTATCAATATTATTAATTCATGAATAATAATAATAATAAGAAGAAGAAGAAGAAGAAGAAGAAGAAATGCACCTACTAAATATACACAGAGATATAATAAAGTAGCAAGTTATGTACACTGGACTATGTGCAAGATTCTAGGGGTACAAGTGCTAGACAAGTATTATGAACACCAGCCAGAAAAGGTCATGAACATCAACGCTATCACGTGGGATGTTCCAATAACAACAGACAGAACAATCCTAGTGAATTGTCCTGATATTCTACTGCATAATAAGAAAGAGAGAACCTTCCTGTTGATCGATATAGCCGTCCCAGACAACTTGATCATCATGTTAAAAGAAACTGAGAAGATCAGTAAATACAAGGATTTGGAAATCAAGATTAGCAGGATGAGGAACTGTAAAACTAGAAATGTGCCAGTTATAGTTGGAGCATTAAGTGCATTAAAGAAAGATAACAATGAAAACTTGAAGATGCACCCAAGCCATCCATTAGCTAGTGAAGTGCAAAAGATCACACTTATGGACACTGCACACATCCTTAGAAAGGTGTTAGGGTAAATCATTTTGGCTTCTTGTTGTAGCCTTGATTTACCAGCTAAAACCGCAAAGATATTATGTGAGAGGAAACAAACACTGAAAAATAATATTTCCTTATATTTAATTTAATTAATAATAATGCAATTAATTTAATTAATAATTTAATAAATAATAATAATGTTTCCTTATATACCGTATATACTCACGTTTATGTTCTCCTGCGGATAAGCCAGGGTTTGATTTTATCGTATAATTTCAGGTATATTATAATGTCAGTCGGATAAGTCGAATGTGGAACACTCACGCTATTGGTCCAAGAGATTAAGATATGCTAACGTCCACCTGAGAGAGTAACCACGGAGCACACTGCCTTTTTATTTTCTATGCATTGTGCCTACATGACCACACAGTAATACCCGAACCATTCCAAAGCAACGTTTTCTCTGTTTTGTGTTTTTCGTATCTCACACCCTCATACACCTTTATTGTAAGAGCATCATATCTATGATGGAGCGTTCGATCAGAAGAAAACATGAAGCTGGTTTTAAATTAAAAGTCATTTAAGTGCGAAAGAAAATTATTAACTGTGCTGCAGCAACAAAATTCAATGCGTCTGAGAAACTGGTGTGAGATTGGAGGAGGTAAGAAGATGTAAAAAAAAAATATTTTTGAAAGGGTGTATAAGTCGGGGTCTGATTTTATGATCGATTTTTCGGACCCGACTTATACGCGAGTATATACGGTAATACCTTTCTCACTACCCAAAGCGCTTTTTACATAGTGAGTGGGAAGCCACTTCAACCAATAGTAATATGCAGCATCCACCTGAATGATGCAATGGCAGGCATTTTGTACCACAATGTTTTCCGCACATTAACTATTATGAAGATCTAAGGTTACAACTTGGAATTTAAAAATATAGGCAGAAGCAAGATTGTTTAAAGCTTTACATACCATCAGTAGCATTTTAAAGTAAATTCTAAAAGACGAGGTTAACCAGTGTAACGATACTAAGATTGGTGTGATGTGCTCAGACTTTCTTTTTATGACTACAATTCCGGTTGCCACATTCTGGACCAACTGCAACTACCTGATGTCTCTCTTAGGTAGTCCAGTTAGGAGGGCGTTACAGTAATCTAGTCGACTAAAAACAAAAGAGGAGAGAAGAGTCGACCATCCTAGTGGAATCAAATTTGAACCTGGGCTCCTACATGACAACATACTGTGAAAATGACCTAAATTCAGGCAACCAAATTATTTGGGGTTCCATCTTGGCAGAACCCCGTTTAGTATAGACAAAGAAATGAAATGATAAGGAAAGCATTTAAAAGGTGAAAAAAATAACATTGCCATTGCCATCCAAACTAACAAGAATGCTCAGTCTACCAGTCGTGGGTCCACAAATGAAGGCCGACTTGATGACTTGGAAATGCTTCGGAAAAGACTGTTGCATCTTGGGTAGGTGAGGAAGTGATGCTATTCATCCTCCAACAGAACTGCAGAGGTAAAGGGAATTCGAGTTAACAACAGTGCCCCCTCTTGACTTCGGGTGGTATTGCTTACCAGGTGTAACCCTTGGAGACGTCCCCTACACGCATGCTTGACTATACTAATGTTCCCTTTATTGTATGCCATTGTTTTTGTTATATTGTCGCTCTATAACGTATCTTTTGTGCTGTTACTAATATGTTTATCTACTCTAAGGTAAATATGAGTAAGAATTCTAGTAACTGTGTGATATAAAATTCAGGATCAGTCAGTTAGTCAGTCATTTTCCAACCCGCTATATCCTAACACAGGGTCACGGGGGTCTGCTGGAGCTAATCCCAGGATCAATTAGTCCAAAATGACAAAAAAAAAAAAAAAAACACATGACCTGTATCCTCTAATTTATTTCCGGACACCTTTTTTTAAAATACTTTGACGCATCCCATGACATATTCAGTGGTCTGGGTCAATTAAAAATAAAATCAATTATTTACGATAACTCAATATGTGCGTGAATCGTAAAGGTTGTCAATGCATTATGTAACGAATGCAAGTTGGCATTCTTTGACGTTGGCTGCTGAACCTCACCTTCACCCTGCCACGTATTTATTAATTTATTATCCGAGTGCTTTCTAGAGAGTTAGCATTTCCTTCTCTTGGCAGCAGCCGATGACACCCAGCATCTGTGCGCTTTGATTTCAAAAAGTAACATAATAGAAAGAAAGGAGTTCATGGGCATTCACTCTCCTGAGAGCCGGATGCATTAAAGAGCAAACCATATTTTTCTGTACAGTCAAAATTATTAAGTGCTGATCTGTGAATTCACTAAGAGCGCTGAAGCAGCAGTTATAAAGCCAGAACAGGTGTATTGTTGTGATTTCTCCGATAAATATTCTTCAACTGTCTGGCGAAGGTGTGCTTTATCCTCCAAAACCATATAATAAAGAGAAAATGCTTACGTGTAGAGGTGACAATGAACTCCATCACATTGTAAGCTGCGACTGCATAAATAGATATTGTGAGGCGGGAAGCCATTGGGCCGGTAAAAAGAAAAAAGGAGCAGCTGAGCCATAAGGGCAGGTGCAGAGGGAGGAATGCAATCTACACCATTATGAAGAAATACTTGACTGGAGGAACAATACTTTAGGGCTCTAGCAAGGTCAGCCGCGTGGAATTTGATTTGGCAAAGTTCATACAAGTAAGACATCGATATCGACATACGACAAAATACGCACGATACTTCCACACTTGTGCTGTAGATTTAATTTTCAAATGGATAATTGTGCTGTCTTTACTCATCATTCTACACTCATAACGACCAAGTGGAAACATGTTTCCAGAAAAGTTTAAAAACTTAAAAATTTACTTAAAAATCACATATTCATAGAAGTATTCAGACCCTCTTGTTTGCTCTTTTTGCCCTTGAGTTGTGTCTAGAACTTGATTAGAGTCCACCGATTGGCACATTGAATTGAATGGGCATCATTTCAGTAGGGTATCAAAAATTAGAACTTCTATCTATCTATCTATCTATCTATCTATCTATCTATCTATCTATCTATCTATCTATCTATCTATCTATGTTTTACATATATTGTAAGGCAGCGTTTCTCAACCTTTAAGTATTTGCGACCTGAGTTTTCACAACAGTTTTAATCGCGCCCCTTAACATTTTTTTGAAATGCAGATGCATATTTTATTATACCTACTTAACTTTTATCGACATTTATCTAACTCTATATTTATTATTCTAGTATCAAGAATGTAGTTTAAGTTCATTTGTTTTGGTTTCAACAGACTTTTTTTCATATTTTTGATTCTTATTTTCTTTTTTTCACATCTTCGCGCCCCCCCTTTTTGTTACTTCGTGCCCCCCTAGGGGCCCACCCCACAGGTTGAGAACCACTGTTGTAAGGCACTATATTATAGGCAGACTAGTAACAATACACCTGACTTATAGTTTTCATCCTCTTTCTCTGTACATTTAGCATTCATTTGCTCAGAGGTTGATGTGCTTGCTCCCTCCTGAGCAGCTCTTCTTTTCTCCACCCTAGCGGCCTGCTTCTTCTCTTCTTCTGCCATCATCTTTTTGCATCAAAACTGATTAAGTCAGTGTTTTGTTTGTGTTGCAATTACTTAGTATGGCACTTAAGTCTTCAATCTCCCTCAAGAATGGATATGAAGAGGATGGGGAAGTGACGACGAAGGTGGTAGCGAATGAGAACAGCGCCCATATACATGCGCCGCACGGCCACCCTGCTGGCCGCAGCCGAGAGTTTATTCTACAATAAAATAAAAATAATAAGAGGAATAACCTTGGAGGTCAATCATCACCCCAGGTGGATGGTAGACGTCATGTAGTATATGTGTATCAAATTTCACCTCAATCGGTCAAATGGTTTGCGAGCAACAGGTGATTTAAAATCCTGGACAGATAAACGGACAGCCACGGTAGTGTGTTATATAAGAAGATACATTGATAGTAAGGCACTAAATTATAGATAGGTATATTAATAGTTAGGTGGGTGTAAGGCACTATATAATAGATAGATAGATAGATAGATAGATAGATAGATAGATAGATAGATAGATAGAGAGGTGCTATATGATAGATAGATAGATAGATAGATAGATAGATAGATAGATAGATAGATAGATAGATAGATAGATAGAGAGGTGCTATATGATAGATAGATAGATAGATAGATAGATAGATAGATAGATAGATAGATAGATAGATATGAAAGGCACTACATGATGGATAGATAGATAGATAGATAGATAGATAGATAGATAGATAGATAGATAGATAGATAGAGAGGTGCTATATGATAGATAGATAGATAGATAGATAGATAGATAGATAGATAGATAGATAGATAGATGTGAAAGGCACTATATGATAGATAGATAGATAGATAGATAGATAGATAGATAGATAGATAGATAGATAGATAGATATGAAAGGCACTACATGATAGATAGATAGATAGATAGATAGATAGATAGATAGATAGATAGATAGATAGATAGATAGATGTGAAAGGCACTATATGATAGATAGATAGATAGATAGATAGATAGATAGATAGATAGATAGATAGATAGATAGATAGATACTTTATTAATTCACAAGGGGAAATTCACATACTCCAGATGCAGCATGCTGATAAATGAGGTGGAATGAACCGATAGGGGGGTCTTTTTTATGAGGATCTGTAGATAATGGAGAGCATTGCATTACTGAACTTTACACAGCCCCTTGCTCAGTTAATTCCTTTCACCGCCTCTCAGGTTCACTGCTGCCCAGACTTTTACCTTGGCAGGGATCTGAGCCCATAAATGCTAACCGTGTCATTAATACAAAGCAACACGGACAAAAATGAAACCACTTTGAAATGCAGAGATTTCTTTTTCAACATAAAAGATGCTTACTTACAGACATTATGTAACAAATTCTAGATGAAGAAAGTGGAAAATAAATGCCAATTAGGAGGCTCAGCAGAATGCAGATCGTCTCATGGCAGTTCACAAGATGAGCTCTAATTTGTCAAGAGCAGGCATTAGGTTTTAGACAAATGTGGATTGCAGTTTCCCAAATATTTTCTTTTCCTTCTTCCTTTACATTTGTTTTCCTCCATTGGCTGGGTCTCTTTATATCTCTTTTAATACGGAGAGGTTAAATGTGCTTGCATATGGTAGAATTTTGTATGTTAATTGCAATGAAGGAGGCACCACTTCATTGTGGCGTATGTTGCCTCAATGGATTTATTAGAGCTCATTTTCACGAGACCATGAGGGATGGTCACAGGGTAAGCTCCCCTTGGCAAGCAAAGCATGTGAACGAATACAAGGGCTACGCTTTTTAGAAATGTCTGAGTAGCGTCCTCATTTAAAAGCACTCACCTCTCCAAACAGGAGGTCATCCAGGACAAGCTGTGGGTGTATGAGCTGAATAGGATGAGTGAAAATAAAGGCCCCTTTGGAGGCAGTGAGGAACTCTTCTCTGCTGTTCTTGACCCCACCACCTATGATTTAACCTTTTAAAGAAATCCCCCGTTACAAGAAAAATCACAACAGAAAGATGGCGAGGCTCAGGCAGTCTGATAGTTTGAAGCATTTATTGAAGTTTTTGAAACGAGAATAACAAACTGGGCCTCCTTCAATTCTGCAATGGGCTGACTTTAAGTCCAGTGTTGATCTGTGACATGTTCAGCTGCTGGGTTACCTTGTAATGGAAAAAAACAATGTCTGCATATAAAAAGTAAGAGCAAATAGAAAATGCCAGTCTAACTCGTGTCAAGGCTGTTCTTTGTATGGAATGGAACGTGTGCAGCGTCTTTTTTCCAATAGCTCTCTCTATGCTCCTTGCTCTCCCCTCATGAGGAAGCGGGGCAAAGTGTCACAATTTATACACAGTCAGGTCTGTAAGTATTTAAACAGAGAAATCATTTTGATAATTTTGGTTCTCTACACCACCTCAATGGATTTGAAACAAAGAAATCAATATGTGATCGAAGTGTAGACTTCCAGCTTTAATTTAAGGGGTTTAACTATGCAGGGAGTAGAGTTGGCGAAGGTGGAGGAGTTTAAATACTTAGGATCAACAGTACAGAGTAACGGGGAGTGTGGAAGAGAAGTGAAAAAGATAGTGTAAGCAGGGTGGAGTGGGTGGAGAAGAGTGTCAGGAGTGTGTGAATGCTGGCCCCGGCACAGACAGACGGACGACATATTTTGCTCCACACACTGTTTATTTACACTATTTACACAATATATAAACGTCACGTGCACTCACGAACCCCAATGCCTTTTGCACCGAATCCCCCAAAGTCCAGGGCCCACAGTCTCTGTGCCTTTGTCCTGGCCGCCTCCTGCCCCCTCTCCAGCTCTGTCCACTTCCACCCGACATCCACTGTTGACTGGAGGGAGGCGGCCCCTTTTATGGGGAGCCGGATGGGCTCCAGCTGCTTCCCGGCACTTAACGGTGGCCACACCCCTGTGTGGCGGAAGTGCCGGCTGCGCACCCGGAAGCCGTCTGTATCTCCCCGGTCGTCTTCCCCCCGGCACTTCCTGGTGTGGCGGAAGTGCCGGGCTCCCAGAATAAACAGGCACTGGGGCGCCGCCTGGCGGTGGCCACGGGTCCCTACAGGGCTGGGCTTCAAAGCCCCCTACCCGAGGCCCCCTGTCTAACCAGGACGGACGCCCCCACTCGTTCTGGAGGAGGCACACGCCCTCCTCCGGTCCTCTAAGGCGTCCCGGCCGGGCTCCATCCCCGGCCTAGGGCCACACGGGATGAACCGGCATCGGGGCGCCGCCTGGCGGTGGCCACGGGCCCCTACAGGGTAGGGCTTCCATGCCCTTGACCCGTGGCTCCCAACAGAACCAGGACGGACGCCCCCTCGCGTTCTGGAGGAGGCACAAGCCCTCCTCACGTCCTCCTCCACAAGTGATTTGTGACAGACGAGTATCAGCAAGAGTGAAAGGGAAGGTCTACAGGACGGCAGTGAGACCAGCTATGTGATATGGGTTGGAGACGGTGGCACTGACCAGAAAGCAGGAGACAGAGCTGGAGATGGCAGAGTTAAAGATGTTAAGATTTGCATTGGGTGTGACGAGGATGGACAGGATTAGAAATGAGGACATTTGAGGGTCAGCTCAGGTTGGACGGTTTGGAGGCAAAGCCAGAGAGGCGAGATTGTGTTGGTTTGGATATGTGCAGTGGAGAGATGAGGGGTATATTGGGAGAAGGGTGCTAAGGATAGAGCTGCTACGCAAGGGGAACAGAGGAAGGCCTAAGAGGAGGTTTATGGATGTGGTGAGAGAGGACGTGCAGGTGATGGGTGTAACAAAACAAGATGGAGAGGACTGAAAGAGATGGAAGAAGATGATCTTCTGTGGCAACCCCTAACAGGAGCAGCCAAAAGAAGAACAACTAAGCTGCTTAGAAGAAATGGACATTTTTATGCATGGCCCCCCTATTTTCAGGGTTCTCAAAAGTATCTGGGCAAACTACCATAATCATAAATATAATGATCACTTTCAGTATTTGGTCCAAAGTCCTTTCCAGTCGATGACTGCCTGAAGTCTGAGCCCATGGCCTTCTCCAAGCGCTGAGTTTCCACCCTACTGATGCTTTGCCAGTCCTTTACTGCAGCCGTCTCCTTGTTCGCTGGATTTTTGCCATCAGTTTTGTCTTCGGCAAGTGAACTGCATGCCCAGTTGGGTTGAGGTCAGTTGATTGACTTGGCCATTGAAGAATATTCCACTTCTTTGCCTCGAAAAGCACTTGGTTTGCTGCCCAAGGACGGTTTGGCTCATTGTCCATCTGTACCGTGAAGTGTTGTCCTATCAGTTTTGCAGCATTTGTCTGAATCTGGGGACTGGGTGGTCTCATGGTCTGGAATCCCTACAGATTTTATTTTTCTCTTCAGCCGTCTGGAGTTTTTTTTTGTTTTTTCTGTCCCCCCTGGCCATTGGACCTTACTCTTATTCTATGTTAATTAATGTTGACTTATTTTGTTTTCTTATTGTGTCTTTTATTTTTCTATTCTTTATTATGTAAAGCACTTTGAGCTACTGTTTGTATGAAAATGTGCTATAGAAATAAATGTTGTTGTTGTTGAATCTGAGCAGACAGCATAGTGCCCTGGACACTTCAGAATTCATCTTGCTACTTCTGCCAATAGTAACATCATCAATAAACACCAGTGACCGATTTCTATTGGCAGCCATGCATGATCAGGCCTTAACGCGACGTCCACCATGTTTCATAGATGATGTGGTATTCACCGATTACGGTCCTACAGGCTTGTTATGGCTTACTTTTAAATTTAGCATCCTAATCTTTCACCCAGCAGCCCAAATCTGCCTACTACCGCTGTTGCAGGGATTTGAAGTCCATTATAATAGCGGCGCTAGAGCGTCGTCTGCAGTTTTCTGCACTGGGTCGCCAAACTAGCCAAATAATTTCCATTTAATTATCGCTGATAAACCTGCAAATTGTAAACCCATGAATCGCAAGGACAGACCTGTATATTTAAAACTGTTCCTGTAAAAAACATATACAGGAGAACCCTTTCTTATCTTGTTACTCAGTGATGGCCCTGGTAGTTCCAAACTTCTACAATTTCACAATTACTGGGGCTGCTGTGCTCACTGGAATGCAAAAAAAGTTTAACGGTGGTTTAAACCCCTTTGCTTTGATCTATGCCTCACAACAATTTGATCACCACAAAATATATCAACAGGCCAGACTAGAAACTTACAAGTCTGTCCCAAAATAAACCTCACCGCAGGCAGCCAGGTCCCAAACTCTAGAGCAGGGGTCTCCAACCTATTTTACCCTGAGAGCTACTTTTACAAAATGAAAATGGCCGAGAGTTCCTCGTGTTTCCTAACGTTTATTCTCATGACTTATTTCAACCCAAACAAACGGAATGAGCTTGTTTTGCCTGAACATTTACAAAATGTTGGTGTCCACAACTCACATTATGCATTAAAACATCACAAAAAATATTGAGTTCACCTGCAAGTGCATTTTGTACGTCTGTGTGCATTTTCTAGTGTATCTCACACTATTGAATTAAAGCATGAATGCTGTCAACAGAAAACAATGCAATTCCAAATACACAGTGTGACAGATAGGGGCCGCTGTCGTCTCCTTTAACCCTCAGACTAGATGCCAGACACCGGATAAAAGTCCAATAAGTTGACTTTATTATTAATAACAGTGCACAAAACACCTTCCTCTCCACAATACTCAACAACAACAACATTTATTTATTTAGCATATTATCATACAAAAAGTAGCTCAAAGTGCTTTACAAAATGAAGAAAAGAAAAATAAAAGACAAAATAAGAAATTAAAATAAGATAACATTAGTTAACATAGAAAAGGAGTAAAGACCGATGGCCAGGGTGGACAGAAAAAACAAACAAAAAAAACTCCAGACGGCTGGAGAAAAAAATAAAATCTGCAGGGGTTCCAGGCCACGGGACTGGCCAGTCCCCTCTGGGCATTCTACCTAACATAAATGAAACAGTCGTCTTTGTAGTTAGGGTTCTCACGGAGTCACTTGATGTTGATGGTCATACAGACTTCTGGCTTTTAATTCATCCATCATTGTTGGAACATCACGGTGCTTTGAGTAGATGGTGGTGGCGCAAGCCAAGCCACCACCAAAAGGACACCGGAAAAGGAAACCGAAGAGAGAGTAGAGGTTAGTACAGATTTTAGAGCCACCATGAATAGTTATTATAATGAGTACACAATATATGATAAGATCATACACAATACTCCACAATAATCAATAATCACAATCCTCCTACTCCCAGACGCGTTGCCAACCTTCCACCCAGCTCAGCTCGTCATCTGAGGATTTCCCACAGTCCTTTATAGTCCTTGACCCGGAAGTGTTTCGCTCCCTCTGTCCATGTGACTAGGAACACTTCCGGGTCAGATAAAAAGTTCTCTTACTTCAGGGCAAATATTCTTTGCTCCTCCCTGCAGCTCCATCTAGTGGCCCCTGTGGTATCCAGCAGGGCTGAGGATGAAAACTCCATGGTCCATAATTCCCTGCTGGTATTCGGGGCACCTCCATGCTGCAGGGAGAGCTCCATCTGGCAGATAACTGGCAGGCCATAGACCACAACAGATATTCCTTATTCCTTTGTCATTTTGTCACATGTCACTGTGTCACTTTATTCTACCCTCCAGTCGTATGTGTGATGTGTTTTTGAGTTAGCCAGATGACTGGCACTGAGGTGTCTGGTGGAGTGGAGCCACTGAGGTTCACTCTTCTGGAGTCATTTCAATGTCCGTCTGTCCGTCTTGGTCTGAACTTTGATTTCATGACCTTCATGTCAGACTCACAGAGGTCTGGAGACCCAAACAAAGCTGAGCTGCTTGGTGAAGATTCTTATGGTTATCTGCCTCTACTAAGCTCCAGAAATGCTGGGAATGCTGTTGAGACTTTAACTGCACATTATTTTGACACTTTACTAATATATAATATAGAAAATCCAATGTCTGTCTGTCTCTATGTCTGTTCGCTTTTCACGAGAGAACTACTTCACAGATTTCTTTCTTTTTTTTCTTCTATAATTTGCTTGAACATTCCGGTAGATTCTGTGACTTCTCTCATTTCTCTGTGTAGCGCAGTTTGCTTGCCGTACCGATTTATTTGTGTGAATCCGAGAAACACGCAACTTCTTCCTCTCTCACTCGCCAGCTTTCTGTTCCTTAACTCCGCTTAGCTAACCAATGAGAGATCAATTGAATTCAACTTTGTTTGATATTTAAAATAAACTGTTACTTAGGTCTTGATGAGTTGGGGTCCGGATATTCTCTTAAGTGTCTGCTACATTGAAAAGATAAGCTTGCAATTTAGATTATGGATTGGGATTTTGTGTTAAAAGGATCGTGATATGATTTTTTGGAAAGATCGCCCACCCCTAATTTGAATAATCCATCCATCCATTTTCTAACCCGCTGAATCCGAATACAGGGCCAGGGGGGTCTGCTGGAGCCAATCCCAGCCAACACAGGGCACAAGGCAGGAACCAATCCTGGGCAGGGTGCCAACCCACCGCAGGACACACACAAACACACCCACACACCAAGCACACACTAGGGCCAATTTAGAATCGCCAATCCACCTAACCTGCATGTCTTTGGATTGTGGGAGGAAACCGGAATGCCTGGAGGAAACCCACGCAGACACGGGGAGAACATGCAGACTCCACGCAGGG
Organism: Polypterus senegalus; assembly: GCF_016835505.1. Classification (NCBI taxonomy): domain Eukaryota; kingdom Metazoa; phylum Chordata; class Cladistia; order Polypteriformes; family Polypteridae; genus Polypterus; species Polypterus senegalus. Next base: position 13,661,775 of record NC_053169.1, read on the forward strand.
AGGACCCGGGAAGCGAACCCGGGTCTCCTAACCGGAGGCAGCAGCGCTACCACTGCACCACCGTGCCGCCCAATTTGAATAATCAAGTTTTCAAATTTATGTAGGATTCATTAACCCTTTGGCGAGCTGCTTGGAAAGCGGTGGAGAGCTCGACGTGTTGGAGACCCCTGCTCTAGAGGCAGGCTTTAGTCCAGCACAGGCTGAGAACAGCTTTCAAAATGTGTGAGTCTTTCTGATTAAATACATGAAATATTTGATGAGAGATGCACACTTAAATAAATCAGCACATTTTTAGAGCATTTGTTTCCACTTTTTTTGGTTCCTAAAACTTTAGAGGTAAAGTGCTTTTGTAGTTTAACGATTGCATTTTTGTTTCATTGCCATTAGGAAGGTTACTAGTGAAAGCAAGAAACTGTGTTATTTAAATAGCTTTAATGCAGTTCTTTTTTTAATTCACCCTTTCAAATGAATTGCTGGAGACTCAAATGCCGGGTTCTCTTTAATTAGAGGTCATAAGATAAGTTTAATTAGATTCCAGGTAGCAGGCGTGAGTGCATTAAAAAGACTCTCCAAAGAGACACTGAAGTTTAGGCAAAAAAATAAAAAAACCTTCATTTGGTACTTCACTATTAGTGTAAAAAAAGATTATATTGAGGATTAATTGCAATAAAAAAGTCCTCTTTATCCTGATATGTCAGATTTTTAACAAAGTGTCTAATCTGGATTATTATGCTACTATGTTTAGAACGACTCAGTAGTGGACTGGCATACGCGTGTGCATAGTGGACAGTTAAAGGGCTCTAGTGACTGCAATTCTACCACCACACCAGGGGTTGGCGCTGTGTCCTAAAACCTTTTTTCTCTTCCTCCCTCTGCAGACTGGATGATTGGCCATTCTAACACCATTGATGTCACTTCCGGTGCCTGTCCAATTAGACCTGCCTCTTTCTGCTGAGAGGACTGAAATCTTTGTCAATTCAACTATATGGGGTTACCAGGCTGCTACCCCAAATCTTATAAAAATTGTACTGTTATTTTTCTAACAATATACTGTATATATATATATATATATGAATATATAAATATATACACAGTATATATATATATATACAGTGGTGTGAAAAACTATTTGCCCCCTTCCTGATTTCTTCTTCTTTTGCATGTTTGTCACACAAAATGTTTCTGATCATCAAACACATTTAACCATTAGTCAAATATAACACAAGTAAACACAAAATGCAGTTTTTAAATGATGGTTGTTATTATTTAGGGAGAAAAAATCCAAACCTACATGGCCCTGTGTGAAAAGTAATTGCGCCCTTGTTCAAAAATCACCTAACTGTGGTGTATCACACTGAGTTCAATTTCCGTAGCCACCCCAGGCCTGATTACTGCCACACCTGTTTCAATCAAGAAATCACCTAAATAGGAGCTGCCTGACACAGAGAAGTAGACCAAAAGCACCTCAAAAGCTAGACATCATGCCAAGATCCAAAGAAATTCAGGAACAAATGAGAACAGAAGTAATTGAGATCTATCAGTCTGGTAAAGGTTATAAAGCCATTTCTAAAGCTTTGGGACTCCAGCGAACCACAGTGAGAGCCATTATCTACAAATGGCAAAAACATGGAACAGTGGTGAACCTTCCCAGGAGTGGCCGGCCGACCAAAATTACCCCAAGAGCGCAGAGACGACTCATCCGAGAGGTCACAAAAGACCCCAGGACAACGTCTAAAGAACTGCAGGCCTCACTTGCCTCAATTAAGGTCAGTGTTCACGACTCCACCATAAGAAAGAGACTGGGCAAAACGGTCTGCATGGCAGATTTCCAAGATGCAAACCACTGTTAAGCAAAAAAACATTAGGGCTCGTCTCATTTTGCTAAGAAACATCTCAATGATTGCCAAGACTTTTGGGAAAATACCTTGTGGACTGATGAGACAAAAGTTGAACTTTTGGAAGGCAAATGTCCCATTACATCTGGCGTAAAAGGAACACAGCATTTCAGAAAAGAACATCATACCAACAGTAAAATATGGTGGTGGTAGTGTGATGGTCTGGGGTTGTTTTGCTGCTTCAGGACCTGGAAGGCTTGCTGTGATAGATGGAACCATGAATTCTACTGTCTACCAAAAAATCCTGAAGGAGAATGTCCGCCATCTGTTCGTCAACTCAAGCTGAAGCGATCTTGGGTGCTGCAACAGGACAATGACCCAAAACACACCAGCAAATCCACCTCTGAATGGCTGAAGAAAAACAAAATGAAGACTTTGGAGTGGCCTAGTCAAAGTCCTGACCTGAATCCAATTGAGATGCTATGGCATGACCTTAAAAAGGCGCTTCATGCTAGAAAACCCTCAAATAAAGCTGAATTACAACAATTCTGCAAAGATGAGTGGGCCAAAATTCCTCCAGAGCGCAGTAAAAGACTCATTGCAAGTTATCGCAAACGCTTGATTGCAGTTATTGCTGCTAAGGGTGGCCCAACCAGTTATTAGGTTCAGGGGCAAATACTTTTCACACAGGGCCATGTAGGCTGGGATTTTTTCTCCCTAAATAATAAAAACCATCATTTACAAACTGCATTTTGTGTTTACTTGTGTTATATTTGACTAACGGTTAAATGTGTTTGATGATCAGAAACATTTTGTGTGACAAACATGCAAAAGAATAAGAAATCAGGAAGGGGGCAAATAGTTTTTCACACCACTGTATATATATATATATATATATATATATATATATATATATATATATATATATATATATAGTGGCCACCAGAGGGCAATCTCGCTGTCCAAACCCAACACAGATAGACGCAGAACACACACACGCTTTTGTTTTTTCCTTTTTTCTTGTGGGAAACACCTTTCCCTGTTTCCCACCCGTACAGCACAGTTCCAGACACGACACAAAAGCACAATTTGCTTCTTTCTTTTTCCTTCTGTCTCTGTCTGCCTCTCCTCCCCTCCTAGAAAGCTTTGTCCTCTTCCACCTGACTCTCGCTCCCTGAATGGAGCAGGTCGGCCACTTTCATAGGGCACGTGGAAGTGGTCCAGGAGCTCCACGGCCTTCTTCCGGCAGCAATCCATTCTGTCGGCACTGAGGGAAAACCAGCATGGCTGCCCCATAGGACTACAACTCCCAGCATGCCCCGGAGGTGCAGGAATGGGAATACTAGCCTAGGAATACTGCCGCCCAGAAAGTCAGGGGAAGAAGGTACTCTGGAGGAGGCAGTCTCCCCCTGTACATGGAAAAGATGTACAAAATCAGCACTGTATAAAAAAACATGTCACGTTGAGGCTGAAAACTTTTTAATTATGTTTTTAATTATCATGTAATCATCATTTTTTAATAGTCGGATTTGATTGTAACTGTTTAATATTATGTTGCACCACTCTATTTTTATAATGTCCTAATATTTAAAAGCAACTCATATTATTATTTCTGCATGAATTCCACAGAATGAAGCTCTTTTGTTATATTGGGTCAATAACCTTTTTACTTTTTCCACACAGCTAGTTAATTGACAGCTCTAAAATGTTGTTTCCTACAGTTCCTACTTTTTTGTTTATTGTTTTAATTTGTATTAGTGAAAGATAAAAAAAGACACAATTCCCTTCCAAGGCTAAACATTCTATTGCAATTTGTAACTGAATTTTACTTTCTCTAAAACAATTATCTGTACTATACTCGAAAGGAACTCTTTTTGTTTGATGAATGCCAGGAATGAGATTCTCAAGTGACTCAAATACCTTAACCATCATACAATGGTGGGGCACAACGGGTGTTGTGTGTCTCCGTCTGCACTGAAATCTGGGAGTGCTGGAAAAAAATTAGTGGGAACCCTTTGTCCTTGACACACAAGTGACCCACACTGGACAGCTTCTTAACCCTTTACAGCACATACAGTACATGATGAACCTTCCTAGTCAGCGTCTCGATAGCCCGGCAGTCCTCACTGCTGATAATTTTCTGAAAACAAAAAAAAAAAATTATGAGATCACAGTAAGCAGACAGACAGACAGAGAGATGATCTATCTATCTATCTATCTATCTATCTATCTATCTATTATATAATGACTTTCATTTATAACTATCTATCTATCTATTATACAGTGCCTTTCATCTCTATCTATCTATCTATCTATCTATCTATCTATCTATCTATCTATTATATAGTGCCTTTCACTCTATCTATCTATTTATCTATCTGTCTATTACATAGTGCCTTTCATTCTATCTATCTATCTATCTTATATAGTGCCTTTCATCTCTATCTATCTATCTATCTATTATATAGTGCCTTTCACTCTATCTATCTATCTATCTATCTATCTATCTATCTATCTATCTATCTATCTATCTATCTATTATATAGTGCCTTTCATTCTGTCTATCTATCTATCTATTATATAGTGCCTTTCACTCTATCTATCTATCTATCTATCTATTATATAGTGCCTTTCACTCTATCTATCTATCTATCTATCTATCTATCTATCTATCTATCTATCTATCTATCTATCTATATATCTGTTATATAGTGCCTTTCACATCCATCTATCTATCTATCTGTTATATAGTGCCTTTCACATCTATCTATCTATCTATCTATTGTATAGTGCCTTTCACTCTATCTATCTATCTATTATATAGTGCCTTTCACTCTATCTATCTGTCTATTATATAGTGCCTTTCATTCTATCTATCTATCTATTATATAGTGCCTTTCACTCTATCTATCTATCTATCTATCTATATAATATAGTGCCTTTCTTCTCTATCTATCTATCTATCTATCTATCTATCTATCTATCTATCTATCTATCTATATAATATAGTGCCTTTCTTCTCTATCTATCTATCTATCTATCTATCTATCTATCTATCTATCTATCTATCTATTATATAGTGCCTTTCACTCTATCTATCTGTCTATCTATCTATCTATCTATCTATCTATCTATCTATCTATCTATCTATCTATTATATAGTGCCTTTCACTCTATCTATCTGTCTATTATATAGTGCCTTTCATTCTATCTATCTATCTATCTATCTATCTATCTATCTATCTATCTATCTATCTATCTATTATATAGTGCCTTTCACTCTATCTATCTGTCTATTATATAGTGCCTTTCACTCTATCTATCTGCCTATCTATTATATAGTGCCTTTAACTCTATCTATCTATTATATAGTGCCTTTCACTCTATCTATCTATCTATCTGTCTATCTATCTTTCTATCTATCAATCTATTATATAGTGCCTTTCACTCTATCTATCTATCTATTATATAGTGCCTTTGATTCTATCTATCTATCTATTATATAGTGCCTTTCACTCTATCTATCTATCTATCTATTATATAGTGCCTTTCACTCTATCTATCTGTCTATTATATAGTGCCTTTCATTCTATCTATCTATCTATCTATCTATCTATCTGTTATATAGTGCCTTTCACATCTATCTATCTATCTATCTATCTATCTATCTATCTATCTATCTATTATATAGTGCCTTTCATTCTATCTATTTATCTGTCTATCTATCTATCTATCTATCTATCTATCTATTATATAGTGCCTTTCACTCTATCTATCTGTCTATCTATTATATAGTGCCTTTCACTCTATCTATCTATCTATCTATCTATATAATATAGTGCCTTTCACTCTAGCTATCTATCTATCTATCTATTATATAGTGCCTTTAACTCTATCTATCTATCTATCTATCTATCTATCTATTTATCTATCTATCTATCTATTTACATCTATCTATCTATCTATCTATCTATCTATCTATCTATCTATCTATATAATATAGTGCCTTTCATCTCTATCTATCTATTATATAGTGCCTTTCATCTCTATCTATCTGTCTATCTATCTATGTTTTCCTGTTTTTTAGCGTTCACATATTTTCAGGTTTATATAAATGAGATGAGACCACTGGTCCTTTCATAAAAGATCCATCGACTAACCGCTAGTCAGTTCACATAGAAGCCTGGCTGAAGTCAGGTGAGCCTCTCCTCGTCAGATCAGGTAGGTTTCTGACTTGCTCCATGTCTTGTTTTGGAGGTCTCTCCCATTTGGCCAGGAAGGAATCCCACGTTCATAACACTCACACGCTCTTCTACATTTTTCTGTCCCAATCACCATTTAAATGTCTTTTGATAAGCCCATCTTACAGTTTCAAAATGGAGATGTAGACATTTTTATAAATCGTTCACACTCACTACGATGGACTGGTGCTCCTTCCTGGGATTGTTCCTGCTTTGTGCCCGATGCTGGCTGGGATGTGTTTCAGCCTCTCAGCAGCCCAGATTTAGATTAGTGGGTTTAGAAAATGGATGGGCAAGAAAAATTTCAGTTTTTGGACAACCCCACTGAGGTTAGACCCTAGTCTTTCAGTGGGTTGCAGAAGACTTAGAATAAAGAGAAAAAGTGAAATCAGATGAGGAAAAAACAAAAAAAATCAAAAAGTGTGGGCCTTTCGTTATTCTGTTAGAAATGACACCTGAAGCATTTTCCAGTTGTGCCACTGTCTGAAGGGTAAGGAGATGTCCTGTTCCAAAAGGTCAGGGACAGAAGGCTAATTTTCCATTGGGTTTGCATTGTTAGTCCATGGCAACGTCCCTTTTGTTTCCTTAGTCTGCAGTGGTGAAGCAGCACAGGCTGGCATGCCATTATACACTCGACTTGCTCTCTTTCCCTTTCTTTTCTTTGGCTTCCCTCTTGCACTCACCCGACTAATTGCCTGGTCAGTAATCCTTGCGTGTTTGCTGGCGCCCAATGCTTTGTTGCATAAACACTTAAGTAATGCTTTGTTTTCACATTTTTCTTTTATATAGTTTACAAAGTATGAACGTTGTAAGAAGATGACTGCACTGGCTAGCCGATATGCGGTTTCAATGAAATAAAATGAAGTGTGGTACTTTAATACAATATTGTTTTGCCTGGCACTAGGAAGTGGCATCGTGTTAGACAGGCTTGAATTGCACTGTGCTCTGCACACATGATAACGCCAAGCCGTTCTACTGCTGTCATTATACTGGAGGAGATGTTCTTATTCACAGTAGTTAACACTTCTACCTACTGCTTCCAGGAGAAGGATTTGGACCTCAGCCCGCTGCTCTGCTCGCTGTTGATTTGAAACCTTATCATTATGTCTGTGGGTTTTGTATCCTGTCGCCCAGGTATGTTAGCTCGAAATTTGCCCAGAATTCTTCTAGGTGGGAATGGGATTGCTAATCGAATGGACTGGCATGCCACGTGATGGGCTGCTGCCCCTTCCAGGTCAGTTCTTATTTCGTGCTCTGTGATGCTGAGGTAAACTCTGGCTCTCTCTGTAAACATGAAATTTGATCTTGAGAAAGTTTGATAAATGAGAGGAGAACATTCAGTCTACCAGGCTTGTTTGTTTAGCTACTGGATAAGCTGATCCAATATCTCAGAGTTCCCTTAACTCTTTGAGGGCTGAACGACACAGCACAAAAAGCAATGGTTTTACGCAGAAATCAACATCAAATGTCGGTTACCGCAGGCTGTGGCTGCCAGGAATGTGCAGCACGCAGGCTGCCATGCCGTCTTTGTGCCAGGCTGCGGTCACAGTGCATCATACCTCTTGTCATTGTAAGTGGTGGTCCACCTGGGTGAATATTGCCATAGGCCAGGGGTCTCCAACTCCAGTCCTGGAGAGCTACTGTGGCTGCAAGTTTTCATTCTAACTGTTTTCTTAATTAGTGACCAGTTTTTGAGGCTAATTAACTATTTCCCTTTATTTTAATTGACTTTTCTTTTCTCTCTGAATTGTCCCTCCCAAGATTTCTTCCATTTTTGTTTTATCATACAAGGTTTTCTGGGGAGTTTTCTCTTGTCTTCTTAGAGAGTGAAAGCTTTGGGGGACAATTAGAACACACCGCGGAACCATCCATTCACCAACTCAATGGCATACAAAAACCCTGCATCAATGACGAACCGAAGATTTCAAACTTTGATTCATCGGTCCAGAAGACTTTCTTCCAGTCTGCAGTAGGTAACAGCTGGTATTCCAAGACCCTACTTTGTTCTTTACTGCCACTCACCTTGTCAACCCTGCAGTACAAAGTCTCTTCTTCACAGTAGAAAATAACATTTGGCTTTTGTCGAACCTGCACTGTTAAACTCTGCTTGACACTGGTGTGCTGTGATCACACAAGCTGGTGACCCTCAGAAACTCGTCTTGTGATTGGCTAGTGACTTTGACTCTACCAGATCTCCTCCAAGCAGAGTTTCTTCCAGTGTTTAATTGTCTTTGGATTGTGTGGGGCACCACTGGACTCGGTTTGATCCACAGTTGACCTTCAGTGACCACATAAAACATGTGTGTAAGGCATCGTTTTACCATCTACGAAAAATTTCCAAACTTCGCCCCCTATTAACCATCCCAGATGCAGAGAAACTTGTCCATGCCTTTATCTCCTCAAGGCTGGACTACTGCAATGGACTTTTTGCGGGAATTCATACCAAGGACATACAAAAACTTCAATATATCCAAAATAGTGCTGCAAGAATCCTACTAAGAGTAAGGAAATTCGAACATATTACTCCCATCCTCAAATCACTTCATTGGCTCCCTGTTTCCTTCCGGATTGAGTACAAAATTCTTCTACTGACCCACAGATGTATCTACGGCCAGGCACCTTCTTATCTTCAGGATTTGATTCACTTAAAAACTTCCAATCGGATCCTCAGATCATCTGGCAGCATGCAGCTTCAGACTCCCCTTACTAAGCTCCGTACTATGGGGGGTCGAGCTTTTTGCTCTGCTGCCCCACAGCTCTGGAATCAGCTCCCTGTTGAACTGAGAAATACATAAAACCTTGACATTTTTAAAGCAAATTTGAAGACTTTTTTATTTAGGAAAGCATATAATTGCTGAGATTGTTGATTTAATCTAGTCTTTTAAACTTTTAAATTTTGTGTTTATTGCTTTTGTTGTAGCACTTTGAGATCTTATCAATGAAAAGTGCGTTATAAATAAAATCTATTATTATTATTATTATTATTCACTGACACTTGGCTTTTGTCGACCTGCATGGTTAAGCTCTGCTAGACGCTGGTGTGCTGTGAGGCACCTGTGATCACTGAAGCTGGTGACCCTCAGAAACTCATCTTCTGATTGGCTGGTGACTTTGGCTCTGCCAGATCTCCTCCTATCAGAGCTTCTTCTAGTCTTCAATTGTCTTTGGATTGTGTGGGACACCACTGGACTCTTTTGCAATTCCCCTAAATCAGCAATTGTCAACCTGTGGGTCGCGACCCCGTCGAGGGTCGAATGACAATTTGCCAGGGGTCTCCTAAGACCATTGGAAATATGGGTTAAGTCTATTCTAATATGTAAAACTTGTTATCGTACAAATTTTTTCCATTGGTAGTGTGGAAAAATACAAAACAGCTTGATCAATTTGGTGTGCGTGACAAGAGCCATGCAGACCACTGCTTGCCCATGGTGTACGTGACAAGGGTCATGAAGACCCTGCGTGCCCAAAGTATGCGTGCTAAGTGCTACTTAGTAAAAATATTAGGTTAGGAAGTAAAAATATTAGATAGGAAGTAAAAATATTAGGTTTGAATACACAATGGGCGGTCGAAAAATCGAGAGTACACCTTATGAGAAGGATTTAGGAGTCTAGTGGACTCTAAGCTATCAACTTCCAAACAGTGTTCAGAAGCCATTAAGAAGGCTAACAGAATGTTAGGTTATATAGCGCCTTGATGTGTGGAGTACAAGTCCAAGGAGGTTATGCTCAACCTCTATAATGCACTGGTGAGGCCTCATCTGGAGTCCTGTGTGCAGTTTTGGTCTCCAGGCTACAAAAAGGACATAGCAGCACTAGAAAAGGTCCAGAGAAGAGCGACTAGGCTGATTCCAGGTCTACAGGGGATGAATTATGAGGAAAGATTAAAAGAGCTGAGCCTTTACAGTTTAAGCAAAAGAAGATTAAGAGGTGACCTGATTGAAGTGTTTAAAATTATGAAGGGAATTAGTACAGTGGATCGAGACGGTGACTTTAAAATGAGCTCATCAAGAACACGGGGACACAGTTGGAAACTTGTTAAGGGTAAATTTCGCACAAACATTAGGAAGTTTTTCTTTACACAAAGAACGATAGACACTTGGAATAAGTTACCAAGTAGTGTGGTAGACAGTAAGACGTTAGGGACTTTCAAAACTCGACTTGATGTTTTCTTGGAGGAAGCAAGTGGATAGGACTGGCGAGCTTTGTTGGGCTGAATGGCCTGTTCTCGTCTAGATTGTTCTAATTCTAATTCTAATACTTCTTGTTTTAAGGTTACTACACAAAAAACCACAAGTGTGGGCTCATCCAGCCCCAAACTAAGGAAACTAACAGATGTATTCCACCTGTAGATTTCTGTTAGTGCTGATTCAGGCTAATATTTTGAAATACTTGTGTAACTAAAGTCATAAGACAAAAACCCTATAAAAGATTTGGGACACCGACCACTCAGGGCAGATGAAGGGCAGGTGTCCTAGGACTGTGCTTCTCTGTCATCTTACCCTTGCCTGGTGTGTATTAATAAAAGATTTTTTACTAACTTTAATTATATCTCTCTGTTTTCAGTCACAAGAAACGACACTAGAGAAAAAGTGTCCACAGTAGTTACTAGTTTTTTACTATAATTGCCATTCAAGGATAGATGTTGCAAACAATTGAATCAGAATGATTTCAAACGTTTCAATTGTCGTAACTTTATTATTTTTAACTGTTTACATTACTGCACATCATCCATCGTTGTGGGGATGTACGCACTTCTTCTTCCATTTCCAACAATGTATCTTTGAGAAACAGGGTTTTCCAGCTTGTTGGTTATCAAGTCTAAATACAGAAGTAGACTTGTTGTAGAAGATGATCTTCGTTGTGCTCTTGCAAAGACTGCCCGAGAATTTCTGATCTAGTGAGAAATAAGCAGCCTCAACCTTCACACTGACATTGGCTTTTTACGCGTACTGCCGCAACAATTCTGTAGCAATGTAGTTTACTGTTGTTACATTAAGACTGTTACCCATGCTACGCCATGCTTTTCACATTTTCACATAAGTTTACAACATGAATACAGTTCAATACACAATGAAGAAAAACAAATAAACGTAAGTTATAAAGACAAAATGTCATTTATTTGTAATTAGAAATAAATATTTCACAATATATAATTACATATTGTTTTGGTTGTTAATAACTACGCTTTAATTATATTCAATTTGTAACAATGAAAATACATCCTGCATGTCAGATATTTACATTACTATTCATAACAGTAGCAAAATTACAGTTATTAAGTAGCAATGAAAATAATTTTACGGTTGGGGTCGCCACAGCATTGGAAATTGTATTAAAGGGTCGCGGCACTAGAAAGGTTGAGAACCGCTGCCCTAAATGAAAGGAGTACACATCTAAGGGTAATAATGGCCAGTCTTATTTCATTTGTTAATTGACGTTTTCTTGCCATTAGTACTTCAGAGGGTGCAGTAACACAGTCAGTTCCAGCTCTGCTTTAAGGCACACTGTGGGTTTTTAAGTAATCAGCAGAACTCAGGACACCTGTGCAAATTGTTTGCTTCAACTTGTAAGGTTTAATTGATCTTAAGTGCTTCAGAACATCTGTAGGTTGTTCCCCGATAAAGGCCCATCTCTATATACATAAAAACATCTGTCTCTCTGTATGTCTGTCTGTCTGCTTTTCATGAGAGAACTACTTAACGGATTTAGATCAGGATTTTTTTGGATAATTTGCTTGAACATTCCCGTTGATTTTGTGATTTATCTCAACACGCTAAGTATCATAGTTCGCTTGCAGTACCGATTTATTTGCACAAATCCGAGAGACACAGGGTGGGCCAAGGGAAGGGGTGTGGGACCCTCCTCGCTCATGCTTCAGCCTTTGGGCGTAACTTACCTCCACTTAGCTAGAGAATGAGAGAACTACTTAACAGATTTAGATCGGGTTTTTTTCTATAGTTTGCTTGAACATTCCGGTTGATTTTGCGACTTCTCTCATCACGCTAAGTATCATAGTTCACTTGTGGTACCGATTTATTTGTGCGAATCCGAGAGACACAGGGTGCGCTGAGGGTAAGGGGAGGGGCCCTCCTCACACATGCGCCAGCCTTGGGGCATGTACCTTACCTCCGCTTAGCTAGCAAACGAAAGAACTACTTAACGGATTTAGATTGGGTTTTTTATATAATTTATTTTGAAAATTCTGTTTGATTTTACAAATTGTCTCATTGCACTAAGTATCATAGTTCACTTGCGGTACTGATTTATTTGCATGAATCCGAGAGACACAGGGTGGGCCGAGGGGAGGGGGAGTCTAATGGTGTGGGGGTATTTTCTTGGCTCACTTTGGGTCCCTTAGTACCAGCTTAGCATTGTTTCATTACCACAGCCTACCTGAGTATTGTTGCTGACCACGACCATCCCATTATGACTGCAGTGTACCCATCGTCTGATGACTTCTTCCAGCAGGATAACACCCCATGTGACAAAGCTCACATCATCTCCAACTGGTTTCCTGAACATGACAATGAGTTCACTGGACTCAAATGGCCTCCACAGTCACCAGATCTCAATCCAATAGAGCACCTTTGGGATGTGGTGGAACAGGAGATTCACATATTGGATGTGCACCCGATAAATGTGCAGAAACTGAGTGATGCTGTCATGTCAATACGGACGACCAAAATCCTGGAGGAATGTTTCCAGCACCTTGTTGAATCAATGCCATCTATGCTATTCAGTTCTGAAGGCAAAAGGAGGGTCCAACCCGGTACTAGCAAGGTGTACCTAATAATGTGGCCAGTAAGTGTGTGTGTGTGTATATACATATATATATATATATATATATATACTGCTCAAAAGAATTAAAGGAACACTTTTTAATCAGAGTATAGCATAAAGTCAATGAAACTTATGGGATGTTAATCTGGTCAGTTAAGTAGCAGAGGGGGTTGTTAATCAGTTTCAGCTGCTGTGGTGTTAATGAAATTAACAACAGATGCACTAGAGGGGCAACAATGAGATGACCCCCAAAACAGGAATGGTTTAACAGGTGGAGGCCACTGACATTTTTCCCTCCTCATCTTTTCTGACTGTTTCTTCACTAGTTTTGCATTTGGCTACAGTCAGTGTCACTACTGGTAGCATGAGGCGATACCTGGACCCTACAGAGGTTGACCAGGTAGTCCAACTTCTCCAGGATGGCCCATCAACACGTGTCATTGCCAGAAGGTTTGCTGTGTCTCCCTGCACAGTCTCAAGGGCATGGAGAAGATTCTAGGAAACAAGCAGTTACTCTAGGAGAGCTGGAGAGGGCCATAGAAGGTCCATAACCCATCAGCAGGACCAGTATCTGCTCCTTTGGGCAAGGAGGAACAGGATGAGCACTGCCAGAGCCCTACAAAATGACCTTCAGCAGGCCACTGGTGTGAATGTCTCTGACCAAACAACCAGAAAGACTTCATGAGGGTGACCCAAGGGCCCAAATGTCCTCTAATGGGCCCTGAGCTCACTGCCCAGCAGCATGCAGCTCGATTGGCATTCGCCATAGAATACCAGAATTGGCAGATGCACCACTGGTGCCCTGTGCTTTTTACAGATGAGAGCAGGTTCACCCTGAGCACGTGACAGAAGTGAAAGGTCTGGAGAAGCCATGGAGAACATTATGCTGCCTGTAACATCATTCAGCATGAGCAGTTTGGTGGTGGGTTAATGATTGTCTGGGAAGGCATATCCATGGAGGGTCACACAGACCGCTACAGGCTTGACAAAGGCACCTTGGCTGCCATTAGGTATCAGGATGAAATCCTTGGACCCATTGTCAGACCCTATGCTGGTACAGTGGCTCCTGGTGCACGACAATTCCTGGCCTCATGTGGTGAGAGTTTGCAGGCAGTTCCTGGAGGATGAAGGAATTGATACCATTGACTGGCCACCACACTTTCCTGACCTAAATCCAATAGGACACCTCTGGGACATTATGTTTTGGTCCATCCAATGCCACCAGGTTGCACCTCAGACTGTCCAGGAGCTCAGTGATGCCCTGGTCCAGATCTGGGAGGAGATCCCCACAACACCATCTGTCATCTCATTAGAAGCATGCACCGATGTTGTCAGGCATGTATACAAGAACACAGGGGCCATACAAAGTGCTGCGTACAATTTTGAGTTGCTGCAATTAAATTTTGGCAAAATGGACTAGCCTGCCACATAATTTTTTCACTCTGATTTTTGGGGCGTCTTTGAATTCAGGGCTCTGTAGGTTGATCATTTTCTTTTCCATCAAATGATTTGGCATCCTTTCGTTCCTAACACATTACCCAGTCTATATCAGTATAGATATCCAGGAGGATTTCTTTTTCCCATTGAGATCTGATGTGTTTTCAAAGTGTTCCTTTAATTTTTTTGAGCAGTTTATATACATACAGGGTGGTCCAGATGTAATTATGCAGATCCAGATCATCTGGATGACTTTGATTTATGCAGGGACGATTCCAGTTCAATGCATTCTTCATGTCGTCAGTTCGCACACTTCTCGACAGTCCGGGATTTTCAGGTGATTTTCTATATAATAAACTTAATAAGTTATAGCGTAATGAAAATTGCATAATTAGATCTGAACCACCGTATATATCTCTGTTTGTACTGTATTTCTCTTGTCTGATTATGTACACCATGGTTACTGAAGGGGTGTATACAGTATAGGGGCGGCACAGTGGTGCTGTGGTAGTGTTGCTGCCTCACAGTTAGGAGACCTTAGTTCACTTACCAGGTTCTCCCTGCATGGAGTTTGCATGTTCTCCTCGTGTCTGCATGGGTTTCCTCCCACAGTCCAAAGACATGCTGGTTAGGTGCATTGGCGACTCTAAATTGTCCCAAGTGTGTGCTTGGTGTGTGTGTGTGTGTGAGCCCAGGGTTTGTTTCCTACCTTGTGCCCTGTGTTGGCTGGGATTGGCTCCAGCAGACCACCGTGACCCTGTAGTTAGGATATAGCAGGTTGGATACTGGATGGATGGATGTATACTGTATATAAGGTTCAACTATGTCCTGAATTCAATGGATGAACAATGAAGAACCCATGCTGGAGATATCTACAAGACATAAGAATCTCAGCTCATGAAAGAACTGCTTGTATCATCCAATCAAACACAATTAAAGGTTTTTTTGGGGGCGGGGCTCTCTTCATTCACACGCCAGCCTTGGGTTGTGTACCTTACCTCCACTTAGCTAGAGAATGAGATTACTTAACAGATTTAGATTGGGTTTTTTCTATAATTTACTTGAACATTCTGGTTGATTTTGTGACTTCTCTCATCGCGCTAAGAATCATAGTTCGCTTGCAGGAGCGATTTATTCGCATGAATCCAAGAGAGAGGCTGCGGGCAAACAGGAGGGGAGTGGGGCCCTTCATACTCACGGGTCAGCCTCAGGGCTTATCTTACTTCCACTTAGCTAGCAAACAAGAGAACTACTTAACGGATTGAAATTGGGCTTTTTCTATAATTTGCTTGAACATTCTGGTTGATTTTGTGACTTCTCTCATCGCGCTAAGAATCATAGTTCGCTTGCAGGAGTGATTTAGTCTCGCTAATCCGAGAGACAGGGAGGGGGAAGCAGGACGTCAGGAATGAGGAGCCAGGCAGGGTCCTCCTCACTGTCCTGTTTCACTAATACGCAGGTGGAGCCGCGGTGGACGGCTAGTTTGTAATATCCTGAAATTTCTGTTATTTTCAGTTTTTGCTAAACCTAAACTTTAAACCTCTGGCCGTTTACTGCTTACCTTTTCACCATTTTAGGTCACTCATTGCATTTCAACAGATTACATCTGCAGAGGAACTGGAAAAACTGAGAATTGTTCTAAAACTTTTATATGAACGAGGACATCGTCCTTTTTGTGTGTTGTAAATGGCAACTAAAAGACGTTGGTGTCAGGAAGGGGGTAATTGGAGGGGAGCAACTGGCCAATCTGGAAAATGGCCATTAAAACATGCAGATAGGCAGTACATAATAAAAAATTATTCTATTGGTCCTCTATTTGGAGGCTCTTTCACTTCTTCTTTATTGTCTCTCATGTTTTATATCAGCGTGAAGCACAAACATTGACAAAGTAGCAGCACAATGCATGTACATCAATTTACAGCACTGAAAGACGCTTATTTTAAAGAGAAGTAAGCAATGAAACAATGAAACACCCGGCCAACCCGGCAAATTATATTTACACTCAGCAGGTATTGTAATTTGAAAGGACTTGGGGAAAGAAAGAATGTTTTCCTCTGCTGCTTTTATCTCCTTTTGTCCTCTCGTGTCTGCCAGAAGAGGGAGAACAAACTTGTGACGAAGGGGGGGTGTCCCATTTAATGTATGGTGCTGTATTCAGAGTCCGTTCGTGTTGTAAATCTACCATAAGAGAAATGCCAGTAAGAATCTCTTCGTATTGTCACAATAAGCCTGAACTTGAGCTGGGGATTTTCTTATAGCAGGCCGCTTCCAAACATTCCTATCTAAGTCTGGAACTTTAGTTGCTGCAGCCATTGTTTTCTTTACAGCTTCTTGGAATAGTACTAGGGTGTTGTATCATGTGAGTCAGGTTAGGGATGTAGTGAGAAGTCAAGCTAAATGACCCCTTTTATTGGCTAAAAAGATATGCAGGCTTTCGAGGCAACTCAGGCCCCTTCTTCGGGCGAGATGCCATACAAAAACTGGAGTTCCCTGTGTTTATATACACACCAGGACCGATACAGCATTGGAAAACCTTTATGTGAGAAATCTTAAATGTAAAAAACGAATAGACTGCCGCTAGCTAAGATTCATTTAGCAAAAGAAGAGAACAATGTATCGTCAAGATCTTTGGATAAGATAACTGTCCAACAACGTCTTTTAAAGTTTCTGATGAGTTTTTCCGTACAATGTGGGTCTGTGGTCAGGTTGTCAGTCCGAGAGATGTAAACCAATCCTCATATCTGGCCATAAAATTCTTGTCTCTATTTAAACTATGTTGTGAGAAGTCAAGCTAAATGACACCCTTTTATTGGCTAACTAAAGAGATTACAATATGCAGGCTTTCGAGGCAACTCAGGCCCCTTCGTCAGGCAAAGATGTAATACAGAAACTGGAGTTCCCTGTGTTTATATGCACACCAGGACCGATACAGCATTGGAAAACCTTTATATGAGATATCTTAGATGTAAAAAATGAATAGACCTTGTGGACATGTTGGACCCGGACACTGACAGCACACAATGTACCAATCCCCGTAAAACACAGTCTCTCTTGACTCCTCTCTGCTTCTTCGGCCTCCTCCGACTCCTCACTGGCAAGCTCCGTCCTTCTCCCACCCGACTCCGGCTCCCTGATTGGAGTGAGGCCGCCCCTTTTATTCAGTCCCTGAATGTGTCGCAGGTGGCCCCTGATTAACATCCGGCAGCACTTCCAGGTGTGTTGGAAGTGCTGCAAAGGAAGTCAGTCCTCCTTCCGACAGCACTCCCAAGTGTGGCGGAAGTGCTGCATATTCAAGTCCAGAGGCTATCCAGATAACCCCCTGGCGGTGGCCACGGTGAGGGTTGGATCCCCCATCTCAGTGGCCCCCGTACAACCCAGGGGCGTTTGGCCCCTTGTGGCCCAGGGAAAACACGTGCCTTCCTTTCAGTATTTCCGTACATCCGGCATCCCGGTGGGGCAAGGTCCCCGGACATCTGTCACTACCTCTTTGAGCTAAGAGAGGAGAACAATGGATGGGCAAGATCTTTAGATAAGATTACTGTCCAACAAAGTATTTTGAAGTTTCTGATGAGTTTTTCCATACAATGTGGGTCTGTAGTCGGGTTGTCAGTCTGAGAGATCTAAACAATCCTCATATCTGGCCATAACACTCTTGTCTCTATTTAAACCATGTTGTGAGAAGTCAAGTTAAATGACCCCTTTTATTGGCTGAATAAAAAGATTACAATATGCAGGCTTTCAAGGCAACTTAGGCCCTTTCGTCAGGCAAAGATGTAATACAGAAACTGGAGTTCCCTGTGTTTATACAGATACCAGGACCGATACAGCACTGGAAAACCTTTACATGAGACATCTTAAATGTAAAAAATGAATAGACCTCTTCAAGCTAAGATTCATTAAGCAAGAGAGGAGAACAATGCATGGTCAAGATCTTTGGATAAAATAACTGTCCAATAAAGTCTTTTGAAGTTTCTGATGAGTTTTTCCATACAATGTGGGTCTGTGGTCAGGTTGTCAGTCCAAGAGATGCAAACAATCCTCATATCTGGCCATAAAACTCTTGTCTCTATTTAAACCATGTCGTGAGAAGTCAAGTTAAATGACCCCTTTTATTGGCTAACTAAAGAGATTACAATATTGCAGGCTTTCGAAGCAACTCAGGCCCCTTCTTCAGTCAATATGTAATCCTGAGTTGCCTCGAAAGCCTGCATCTTGTAATCATTTTAGTTAACCAATTAAAGGGGACATTTAGCTTGACTTCTCAGTTTCTTCTGAGTAATTCTGCTGTTTCCATGCCAACAAATAATAGACAATGCTGATACATCTTATTAAAAAAAAAAACGTGTGATTGAAAAACTTTAAAGCAGGAAAATTATCCCGAAAAATAGAATCCTTATTGGCATTTAAAAAAAAAAAACTATACTGTTCATTTCCTCCACTGTAGCTAGCAAACATGCCCATATACGCTCCCGGCCAGCATGTCCACATGGGGCCTATGGTGGTCCCATATGGGCTTGAAAGTGGGACCCATCTGGGCAGCCAAGCTGGGACCCTCAACCTTTTTTCCACAGGTTACCCCAACATGTGGATATTAATGGATACCAGGCAGATTACGAGAAGGAACCTTGTGAGTAAACACATTTGCCCCACATGGGTTTGATGTGCGGAATATAGAAGTTCCTGTGTTGGTTGCAAGTGGACCTTTCAAGGGTCTCTTGTGGGCTGCATGGGCCACCTTATTTTATAGTAATCACTTCTAACCCCCCTCCTAAAAAAAGAATACAGAGCCCAACCAAAGAATACAGTTAATATTGTTTATTAAATAAATTAATAGCAAAACAATCAAATTATTAATAAGAATAAACAGAAATTGAAGTAGTAATTTAATATAAATGTTTTTTTGTTTCATGTATTTTAATATTATTCAAAAATGCTACAGAAATATTGAAGGCAAAATAAATTGTATTAGAAATTACAGTGTCATATATACACTTTAGTATTATTTACATAATGAATGTATTCATGAAATTACTGAATAACAGTAACTTTCACAGTTTCAGTTAAATAAATGATTTGTACATAATATAAACATCTACGCGTGGAAGTGTGTCTGTCTGTCTGTCTGTCTGTCCGGCCCGGAAGTGAGATGTGGAGTCGGGCTAAGAGTGAGGCAGGCACATCGGCAAAACAAAACCTTTGAAGAAAGAGTCACTCTCTTAGCCGCTAATACAGAAGCGAGGCGAGCACATCGGCAAAACCAGACCTCCGAATATAGACAGTTACTTAGCCACTAATGCACAAGTGAGGTGAACACATCAGCAAAACGATATCCCTTTTATGTTTCCTCCTGTCGCTAATACACATGCGAGGTGAGCACATCGGCAAATCCAAACCTCAGAAGATAGACAGTTACTTAGCCACTAAGGCACAAGTGAGGTGAACACATCGACATAACGAAACCTCTGAAGAAAGAGTCACTCGCTTAGCCACTAATACAGAAGCGAAGCAAGCAAAGCGGCAAAACCAAACCTCCAAAGATAGACAGTTATTTAGCCACTAATGCACATGTGAGGCGAACACATCGACAAAATGAGACCCCTGAAGAAAAAGTCACTCGCTTAGCCACTAATGCACAAGTGAGGTGAACACATCAGCAAAACAATATCTCTTTTATGTTTCCTCCTGTCGCTAATACACATGCGAGGTGAGCACATTGGCAAATCCAAACCTCAGAAGATAGACAGTTACTTAGCCACTAATGCACAAGTGAGGTGAACATATCAACAAAACAAAACCTCTGAAGAAAGACTCACTGTCTTAGCCACTAATGCACAAGTGAGGCGAACACATCGACAAAACGAGACCTCTGAAGAAAGAGTCACTCGCTTAGCCGCTAATACAGAAGCAAGGCAAGCACATCAGCAAAACTATTCTCTTTTACGTTTCCTCCCATCACTAATACACAAGCGAGACCAGCACATCGGCAAAATGAAACCTTTGAAGAAAGAGTCACTCGCTTAGCTGCTAAGGCAGAAGTGAGGCGAGCACATCAACTAAACCAAACCTCCAAAGATAGACAGTTACTTAGCCGCTAATGAACAAGTGAGGCGAACACATCAACAAAACGATATCCCTTTTAGGTTTCCTCCTGTCGCTAATACACATGCGAGGCGAGCACATCAGCAAAACCAAACCTTCGAAGATAGACAGTTACTTAGTCGCTAATGCACAAGTGAGGCGAACACATCGACAAAACCAAACCTCCGAAGAAAGAGTCACTCAATTAGCCGCTAATACAGAAGCGAGGCGAGCACATCGGCAAAACCAAACCTCCGAAGATAGACAGTTACTTAGTCGCTAATGCACAAGTGAGGCGAACACATCGACTAAACCAAACATCCGAAGAAAGAGTCACTCACTTAGCCACTAATGCACAAGTGAGGTGAACACATCGACAAAATTAATCCTCCAAGGAGAGAGACACCCAGAGTAGTTCCTATCAATCACCTGACATCTCAACATTTCAGTTTTTTTTCTGAAAATTTCAATAGTTTCTAGGAACCCGGGCTTTTTACAGCATGGGCTTACACAGCTAATATATAATAAAGTTTAACAACAAGTTAATAATAAATAGTACAGGAAATACTTTAAAAAATGTAAGGGTAAATAAGAAGCTTGGCTGTGGTTTAGACCAAAAGTCACACTTGTACATGGACAGCTATAATTTAACAAACAGCAAACAATAAAGATAAAATCGGAAATGAATTCATTCAGATGTAGGCAACCCTCCTCCTGGAGTGCAGATGTCCTGCTGGATTTTGTTCTAATCTTCCAATACCACTTGTGGCTCCTCCTACAATAGGGGTCAAAGTAGCATGTAATAGGCAGAGTGAAGGGTGGGATAGGAGGGTTGGAATAAATTCTTTTTGGCACTCTACACTGAGGGTTGCCTGCTCCTGATGGTTGATGGAAGCATTCCTAATATCCTTCTCCCAATATACCTAACATCTCTCTCTGTACATGTCCAAACCAATGCCTCTTTGGCTTTGTCCCCCAACCTGTGCTGACCCTCTAATGTCCACATTTCTACTCCTATCCATCCTCATCACACCCAATTCAAATCTTAACATCTTTAACTCTGCCATCTCCAGCTCTATCTCATGCTTTCTGTTCAGTGCCACCGTCTCCAGTCCATATAACATAGCTGGTCTCACTGCCGTCCTGTAGACCTTCCCTTTCACTCTTGCTGATACCCGTCTGTCACCAATCACTCCTGACACTCTTCTCCACCCACTCCACCCTGCCTACACTCTCTTCTTCACTTCTCTTCCACACTCTTCATTACTCTGTACTGTTGATCCCAAGTATTTAAACTCCTCCACCTTCACCTCCTCCACTCCCTGCATCCTCACCATTCCACTGACTTCCATCTCATTCACACACACATATTCTGTCTTGGTGGTCCTACTGACCTTCATTCCTCTCCTCTCCAGAGCAGATCTCTACTTCTCCGGGGTCTCCTCAACCTGCTCCCTACTCTCACTACAGATCATGATGTCATCAGCAAACATCACAGTCCACGGGGACTTCTCTCTAAATCTCGTCTGTCAACCTGTCCATCACCATTGCCAAAAAAAAAAAATCAAAACTTTTAATAAAAGTTTGTACACTTAATGAAACCTTGACTTATTATTTTTTTTATTTGCCATAGTTTATTTGTTCTGTCTTCATTTCATGAAACATTAAGACATTAAACTCTGCGTATTTACATAAGAGCTGAAAACACTGAGGTGTTCTAAGTCTTTTGACCAGTAGCGTATGGAAACAGATTTGCTAAAACACATCCCAATACAACACATTACTCCATCTCTTAAAAAGCCTCATTGGCTTCCTGTAAAATTCTACGTTGATTTTAAAATTCTTTGAGTTGCCTTCAAAGCACTGGATAACCTTTCTCTGACCTCATACCCTCAGCCGCACTCTTAGGTCTGCCATTTTTGGCCAACAGTGGCATTTCTGAAGACGTTTGTTTATATATACTAAGAAGAAAATGGTGCTTTGGTTATATATCATGAAGTCAAAATTTTAGCCTCAATCCAATATTAGTCTAGCAATCTGAGAGCCACAGATGCAGTCAAGCCTGCTTCATGCTGACCAGAGCAGCCACATCTCCAGGTAAGTACAGAAAGAAAGATTTCATACAATACAATACAAAACAATACAATACAATTTATTTGTGTATAGCCCAAAATCACACAAAGAGTGCTACAATGGGCTTTAACAGGTCTTGCCTGTTGACAGACCCCAAACCTTGACTCTCTAAGAAGACAAGGAAAAACTCCCAAAAAAGCCCATGTAGAGAATAATAAATATGGAAGAAACCTTAGGAAAGGCAGTTCAAAGAAAGACTCCTTTTCCAGGTATGTTGGGAGTGCAGTGGGTGTCAAAAAGAAGGGAGTCAATACAATACAATACACAGAAAAGAATAAATCTTCAATACAATACAATAGTGCAATAGAAATATTACAAGTACTGAACAGAATTCAACAGTAGATGATATCACAAAATGTGATTCGAGTCCTGGAGACCTTGGCCATCAAGCTGCCTCCCCCTATTGGCCATTCCACAGCTGAGTCAGTGCTGGGCCAGCCAATCAAATGAATGGACTCCTTTACCCAATGACTCCTGCGCAGGATCCTCCATCAGAGATGACTTTTCCTTAGGCAGGTAAAACAATTTGGCAGGTGGGGAGTGGCACCACGTCCCACATTTGAGTACCAAGAAGAGAAACAGAACAGGTGAGGGTTAGTAACCAATTCTAATTATCATGTTACTTATGTTTCAGTGCTAATGACTAACAACAGAGATGCCGTCTGTACAGTTAATCAGCAGCTCTAGTCAGGGTGTGCTAAACTGAAGTAGTGAGAATTGAAAGCTGAGACTGAAGGGGCATCTCTTATAGTAGCAGGTAGACCACTCCACAGTTTAGGGGCCCTGTAACTAAAAGCTCGACCTCCCACTGTTATTTTATTAATCCTTGGAATCCTAAGCAGACCGTCATCTTGAGATCTTAATGTGCGTTCTGGTTTGTAAGTCATGATAAGTTCAGATAAGTAAGCCAGACCTTGGCCATTTAAGGCTTTAAATGTTGTAACAATTGTCACCAGGAAACATCAAAAATGTTTGGGGGAGCCACCTGTATATTTTGCCCTGGCTGCAAATTGGTAAATTTGTCATAAAAGTTATTCTTTCAGAGTCCAAAACAGAACTGATTGAAAGGTGTAAAGATGGCGGCTTTAAAGTCCAAGACCGGAAATGACGTCATTGGGACCGGAAGAGACATCATAATTGGCACCAGAATGGAAGTGGCATGATCGTTGGTGGAGGAACCAGAAGTGGCATCATCGGGGACCAGAAGTGTCATCATCATCGGCACCGGAAACGGAAGTGACACCATTGTTGGCATCAGAACCGCAAGAGACATCATCATTGGTGCCAGATCCGTGTGGGATTTCCCATAGATGGTCTGCAGAGGATTGAGAAAGTCAGTGCACATCGCTACCCCCTGGTCTGGCATGTAACTACCATTGTTCAGCCCCTTTAACTACCTTGCCTCCCATATGCACATGTCTGACAATGTTCAAAGGAGGATTTTGAAATCTGTCCTAAACTTAACCGGGAGCCAGTGTAAGGACTTGAGGACTGGAGTTATGTGTTCGTATTTTCTTGTTCTTGTAATAATTCTTGCAGCAGCATTTTGGATTAACTGGAAGCTGTATAAAGAACAGTTTGAACATCCAGTGAACACCACATTGCAGTAGTCAATCCTACTAGAAATAAATTCATGGAATCATTTCTCAGAATCCTGCTTATTTAGAAAACGAGAACAAGAGTCAAAGATTTGGAGACACTGAGGTCGACACGGAGAGTCCTATGGTGAGGAGAGGGTCCTTCCATTACAAAAGAAGGTGCTGGGGTCTAGCGTGGCAACAGTGGGTGCAGTTTAGGGTGCTAGCCCTACTGCGGAAAACACTAAATACCATCCATGCATCTATCTGCTATCCTTGCCGCTTTCTGCTCAATTCAGGGAGAACGCCTATCATGCCAACCTTATGTTCAAGGCAGCAACCAACCCTGGAGAGATCCCAATCCATCGAAGAGAAATGAGCACATTTCTAATTAATTAACGTAATGAAAGAGACAAACTTTTGCTTTTTTTCATTTCTGTCTTATTCCATAAAGAGGTACTGTAGATACAGTCACACAGAGACCCATGCGCAGAATCCAAGTGAGGACTAATCTGTGCTGCACAGAGCACCTTGCAGATTTATAACACTTTACTCAATTTTAGCCATCCATGCTGGATGCTAGTGAAGCATTTAACACATTTGCTTGTGGGTGAACTGTGATGTTCCAGTTGGCAGCCTAAGCTTTTTCAAGCTCCATTTGAGTAATCATACATTATCTGCAATTATTTACAGTATCCTTCTTGTTTTGCAAGCCAATGTGTTTGGAAAAAAGTCGGCTTCTAACAGCACTGGCGTTGGTTCAAAAAAGAAAAAAAAAAACCTGTTTTGTAAGAGTGTCCTTTTTTTTACCATTCATATGTAGTTTGTTATTTAAAAAAGGGTCTTTGGTTATGTAAAGCAGAGGGGCAAATGCACAATTTTCTAGAATGATTTCTGGGCCATTATGTAAATTCAGAGTGCTCTTTATTTCGATATCTTTTCACGTTTCCATCCTCCTTTGAAAAAGACTCACCTTTAAGATGGTAAAATGGCAAACTGGAAGCTCTTGGTTTAAAGTAAACAGTGCCATTGAGGTGCCATCCTTGGCAGCATAGGCTCCTTCCTGATCAACCAGGCTCAAAGGTGTCATCTTCAGAGCTGGCGAGCTGCGGATGGTTTGGGGCTGCAAGCTCTGTGAGTGGTCTGCTGTAACCAAAGGTTTGAAGTGTGCCACTCGGATCTGTGAAGTTTACTCTAGAAAATGGGTAGTCCAACGTCTGTCTGTCTGTCTGTCTGTCCGCTTTTCACAAGAGAACTACTTAACGGATTTAGATCAGGTTCTTTTCTATAATTTCCTTGAACATTCTGGGTGATTTTTTAACTCCTCTCATCGCACTAAGTATTATAGTTCGTATGCGGTACCGATATATTTCCGCGAATCCGAGACGGTGACTGTGGGCCAAAGGGATGAGAGTGGGGCCCTCCTTACTCATTCATCAGCTCCAGAGTGTATCTTACCTCTGCTTAGCTAGCAAACAAGAGAACTACTTAACGGATTTAGATCAGGTTCTTTTCTATAATTTCCTTGAACATTCTGGGTGATTTTTTTAACTTCTCTCATCGCACTATCATAGTTCTCATGCGGTACCGATTTATTTGTGCGAATCCGAGATGGTGACTGTGGGCAAAAGGGACAGGATTGGGGCCCTCCTTACTTATGCATCAGCCCCAGGGTGTATCTTACCTCTGCTTCACTAGCAAACGAGAGAACTACTTAACGAATTTAGATCGGGTTCTTTCCTATAATTTCCTTGAACATTTCGGGTGATTTTGCGACTTCTTTCATCGCGCTAAGTATTATAGTTCGTATGCGGTACCGATTTATTTGCGCGAATCCGAGACGGTGACTCTGGGCCAAAGGGATGGTAGTGGGGCCCTCCTTACTCATGCGTCAGCCCTAGAGCATATGTTACCTCTGCTTAGCTAGCAAACGAGAGAACTACTTAACGGATTTAGATCGGGTTCTTTTCTATAATTTCCTTGAACATTCTGGGTGATTTTTTTAACTTCTCTGATCGCACTATCATAGTTCGTATGCAGTAATGATATATTTCCACGAATCCAAGATGGTGACTGTGGGCAAAAGGGACAGAATTGGGGCCCTCCTTACTTATGCGTCAGCCCCAGGGCGTATCTTACCTAAGCTTAGCTAGCAAACGAGAGAACTACTTAACAGATTTAAATCGGGTTTTTTCCTATAATTTCCTTGAACATTTCGGGTGATTTTGCGACTTCTTTCATCGCGCTAAGTACCATAGTTCACTCGCAGTAGTGATTTATTTGAGAGAGCGACTGTGGGCTAAGGGGAGGGGAGTGGGGCCCTCCTCTTACACACGCTAGCCTTGGGGTGTGTGCCTTACTTCCGCTTAGCTAGCGAACAGCAGAACTACATAACGGATTTCGATTGGGTTTTCTTCTATAATTTGCTTGAAAATTTTGTTTGATTTTGCAACTTCTCTCATCACGCTAAGAATCATAGTTCACTTGCAGGAGCGATATATTTGCACTGATCTGAGGCAGAGGCTGCGGGCCAAGGGGAGGGGGAAGCGTGACGCCAGGAGGGGGGGAGTCGGTCTGCCTCTGCGTTTTGGAGCATAACTTGCCTCCGCTTAGCCAGCAATATCTTTTTGTTTATTGATTTTTAAAGTGTGTCTTGTTTCACTACTATGCGGGCGGAGCCGAGGGAGACGGTTGGTTGAAAATAAAATAGAGCTGAAACCACGCAAATACACCTGGCAGTGAGATGAACAGAAATGAGTGGACGACGACCCAGGCCTGCTGTTTTAATGTGCTGTTGTGCCCTCTTTGGTGATGATCTGTAATGGTCAGGAGTCGCCATCTGCTATTTTAGAGGTTTCCCTGTGAACACATTCCATGGGACGGTTCTTTCAGGCCGGGATTTTAGTTGATTAATGTAGGTCTGACCCATCACCTCAGATGCAACCCAGCACTTCAGGTCTGACCCATCTCTTTCAGGCCATAAGTGATTGGTAGCAGGTGTACAGATAGGGAAAAAAGGTGCTCTTTGGGCACAGTCCATAAATATTACAGCTCAAATGGTAATTACCCATACCTGGCAAATTTCATAAATATGCAAATTACGTGAGTATTTATAACGGTGAGAAACCATCAAAAAGCCAGAAGCCGTCTGCAAAATACCGCCTTGCACTCTGCCAAATTGGCATACATTCATCAGAATTCCCCACTGAAGAACTGGATGATGAGTGTACTGAGTCCAATGGCTTCTGTTTGGCCTGGATATGTATGTATAAATTATTATACTACATTGTATATTGGAGGGAAAGCTGCATTTTAAAGCAAGTTAAATATACACTCACTGGCCACTTTATTAGGCACACCTGTTCAACTGCTTGTTAACCCAAATATCTAATCAGCCAATCACATGGTGGCAACTCAATGCATTTTGAAAGTTCAAACCGACTATCCGAATGGAGAAGAAAGGGGACTGAAGTGACTTTGAACGTGGCATGGTTGTTGGTGCCAGACAGGCTGGTCTGAGTATTTCAGAAACTGCTGATCTACTGGGAATTTCACACACAAAAGTCTCTAGGGCTTACAGAGAATGGCCCAAAAAAAGGGAAAATGCCTTGTTGATGGCAGAGGTCAGAGGTGAATGGCCAGACTGGTCTGAGCTGATAGAAAGGCAACAGGAACTCAAATAAGCACTTGTGACAAGTTAGGTATGCAGAAGAGCATCTCTGAACACACAACACAGTGAACCTTGAACCAGATGGGGGGCTACAGCAGCAGGAGACCACACTGGGTGACACTCCTGTCAACTAAGAACAGGCAGCTGATGCTACAAATCACAGAGGCTCACCAAAATCAGACAATAGAAGACTGGAAAAACATTGCCTGTTCTGATGAGTCACAATTTCTGCTTCAACATTCAGGTGGTAGGGTCAGAATTTGGCATCGACAACATGAAAGCATGGATCCATCCTGCCTTGTATCAACAGTTCAGGCTGGTGGTGGTGGTGGGGGGGTGTAATGGTGTGAGGAGTATTTCCTTGGCACACTTTGGGCCCCTTAGTACCAACTGTGCATTATTTAAATACCACAGCCTATCTCAGTATTGTTGCTGACCATGTCCATCCCTTTATAACTGTAGTGTGCCCATCTGATGATGGCCACTTCCAGCAAAATAATGTGCCATGTCACAAAGCTCAGATCATCTCAGACTGGTTTCTTGAACATGACGATGAGTTCGCTGGACTCAAATGGCCTCCACAGTCCCCAGATCTCAATCCAATAAAGCACCTTTGGGATGTGGTGAAACGGGAGATTCGCATTATGTATGTGCGGCCGACAAATCTACAGCAACTGCATGATGTCAATATGGAGTAAAACCACTGAGGAATGTTTCTAGCACCTTGTTGAATCTATTCCACGAATAGTTACATCAGTTCTGAAGACAAAAGGGGGTTCAACCTGATACTAGCATGTTGTACCAAATAAAGTGGCCAGTGAGTATATATATATATATATATATATATATATATATATATATATATATATATATATATATATATATATATATATATATATATATATATATATATATATCTCTGCTTCTCACAACTGAAAGAGGGCCCCCCTGGCAGATGTTTGCCAAATGGTAGACCAACCACATGCGTTACCTGGTAGGTAACCACCCATACAATCAGGTTAAGACTCAGAATACGAATGCAATGAATATAATTACTCCGATCTACAGGCTGTCAAATAAACGAACCACACACCGTGGCGCAGCGTAAAAGAACTTCGTCTCTGATACTGACGTCCAAGGTTCGATCGCCACAAGGGGAGCAATGGAGTGTGTATGCCTGATGAGCCCAAATAAGGGCAAAACACGTCACGTACTCTCTTTGCATTATTTGACAGTAAACTGTGCAACATTCCATGATCTGCTTCTCGCAACTGAAAGGGGGCCCCGTGGCGGATGTTTGCCGAATGGCAGACCAGCCACATGCGTTACCTGGTAGGTAACCACCCATACAATCAGGGTGGGACTCAGACTACGAATGAATATATATATATACACCTCATCTGGGGTGTGCCGGGGTCTCACATTATTTTAAACATCCAGTTAATGTTACTACAAGTTTGTTTACTTACTTATCTGAACTTTTCATTATCCATCCATCCATTTTCCAACCCGCTGGAGCCAATCCCAGCCAACACAGGGCACAAGGCAGGAACCAATATCCCGGGCAGGGTGCCAACCCACTGCAGGACACACACAAACACACCCACACATCAAGCACACGCTAGGGCCAATTTAGAATCGCCAATCCACCTAACCGGCATGTCTTTAGACTGTGGGAGGAAACTAGAGCACCCGGACGAAACCCACGCAGACACAGGGAGAACATGCAAACTCCACGCAGAGAGGACCCGGGAAGCGAACCTGGGTCTCCTAACTGCGAGGCAGCAGCGCTACCACTGTGCCACTGTGCCGCCCAACTTTTCATTATACAAACCCCATATCCGAGCACACATTGAGCTCTAAAGATGCCAGTCTACTGAAGATTCCAAGGATTAATAAAATATCAGTGCGAGCTCGAGCTTTTAGTTGCAGAACTCTGAATCTGTGAAACAATCTGCCTGCTAATAAAAGAGATGCCCGTTCAGTGTCAGCTTTTAAATCCCGGCTGAAGACTCAATACTTTAGTCCGGCATACCCTGACTAGAGCTGCTGATTAGCTGTTCATACTGCTGCTGTGTTTGTACTGTGTCACACGTGTGTGCGTTGAGAGCAGTTTAGTGTAATTTTCCAGCCAGAACACAAGAGGGCACTGTTAACTAACATCTTATCTCTTTCTCCCTCTGCAGACTGGAAGTTGACAGCTTTAACACCCTTGACTTCACTTATGATCTCCGCCTGCCTGGACCTTCCTCTTCCTGCCTGAAGTCCTTATCAGTGGACGCTCTGCCATCTTTAAGCAGTCTGTTTGGAGACTTTCATCTGCAATGGCTTTTTCTTTAATTTCAACGTGTTTTGTGCCCCAACACTTCACAGTTTTCTGGGTTTTTTTCTTACAACTGAAATATAAGTAAAGCAACATTTATAAACTCTTACTAACCTCCCTCTGTTCTGTTGGTCTTCTCAGTATCTGGATGTGGCCGTTGGTGCCAGTGCTCTACCAACGTCATCTCAGATAAAGGAGCATTGGACTCATTGGGTGGAGAGATTCTCTCATCCGATTGGATGGCTGGCACAGACTCCACTATAGAAAACCAAGGAATGGGTGGGAGGCCAGTTGGCAGAGGTCTCCAGGATGGTGACTCCATGTTTGACTTTCTCTTTTGTAATTTTAATCTCCTCCACTGTCAACTGGCCATAGTTCACTAATTAATTAATGGGCAGATATTGCTGGTTTCTATTTTTTGCTTAATGAGTTCTACTTGGTTAACTCTGTGTGTGTGTGTGTTTTAATTTTTATTTTATTTGAAGGAACTAACATTGCATATAATCAAGTTGTGCTTATACAACAAATGACTCCTTAGTCAAACTAGAAAAACAAAAAAGTAATGAAAAAGTCATATCCGCATTTATATGTATTTAGTCATTAGTATCATTAATACTTGTATTTTAACTGAGAAATGTTCACACTGCTCTGCTTCTAAACTCAGTGAAGAACGCTATACAAAAATAAGTTGTGTTGTTGTTATTTGAAATTAAAATCTCAAAATCTAAAAGACACTTTGACTTAACTGGCCATTTATCGTGTAACATGCTGTAGCCACCAGGGGGCGTTCTAGCTGCCCAAACATCCAACACAAACAGGCACAGACACAAGGTAGAAGCCCAAAGAGTCTTTTATTGAATAAAACTCTTCTCAAGAAGCGTTTCCCACCACCACCACAAGCACAAGTATATGTAATAAGCACTGCGTAGCACAATAAACACTCTTTGTCTTCCGTCACTTGGTCTATCATTGCCTCCTGCACTTCTCCTCATAAGCTTCGTCCACCTTCCACCCGACTCTGGCTCATTCTTGTGAGGCTGGCAGCTCTTTTTCTCTTCCAATCTTCCTTACACGTGATCCCAAAGCATGGAAACCCCATGATGTAGGGTTCCCCAGTCCCTGCAGTACCCCCTGGTAGAACCCACAGGACCCAACATGGCTGAGTTAAGGAACCCCATGTCCCATGGTGCCCTGTGGGAATCTGAGACACTGCTGCAACCCAGGAGGTGGGCTGTCTCTGAGAGATAATGCCTTGTGCACACTGTCTCCCCAAGTCCTTCCATCTGAGGGGCTGGGTTAGGCTGCCGGCCATCCAAAATCCTCCTTTTAACATATAAAGCATTAAATGGCCAAGGTCCAGCTTACTTGTCTGAACTTATCATGACTTACAAACCTGAGCGCACATTAAGATCTCAAGATGCCGGTCTGCTTAGGATTCCAAGGATTAATAAAATAACAGTGGGAGGTCGAGCTTTTAGTTACAGGACCCCTAAACTGTGGACTGGTCTGCCTGCTTCCATAAGAGATGCTCCTTCAGTCTCAGCCTTTAAATCCCGGCTGAAGACTCACTACTTCAGCTTAGCACACCCTGACTAGAGCTGCTGATTAACTGTACAGACTGAACCTCTGTTGTTAGTCATTAGCACTAAAACATAAGTAACATGATAATTATATTTGAATACTAACCCTCACCTATTCTGTTTCTTTTCTCGGTACCCAAATGTGGCAATTGGTGACACGGCCCACCTGCCAAGTTGTTTGCCTGCCTATGGTAAAGTCATCCCTGATGGAGGATCACAGGAATCATGGGAAAGAGGGGTCCTTTCATCAGAGCAACGTTTCAGCCGTGGCATGGCCAAATGGGGAGGCAGCTAGATGGATGAGGTCTCCAGGACTCTAAAAATATCCAAACCTAATTTATGTCATATCATCTACTGTTAAACCGTACTTCTAAAATTTTTATTATTATGCTGTATTAAGGAATTGTTCTGTTCTGTGTATTGTATTGTATTGACCCCCTACTTTTGACACCCACTGCACGCCCAACCTACCTGGAAAGGGGTCTCTCTTTAAACTGCCTTTCCCGAGGTTTCTTCCATTTTTCCTACAAGGTTTTTGGGAGTTTTTCCTTGTCTTCTCAGAGAGTCAAGGCTGGGGGGCTGTCAAAAGGCAGGGCCTGTTAAAGCCCATTGCGGCACTTCCTGTGTGATTTTGGGCTATACAAAAAATAAACTGTATCCCTCACAATGTGTTGTATCTGACCCTGTAATTAAACATAATGTGACGTTAATGCAAATAAAATGGCAGGCTGCAAATTCTGCACTAATCGCCGAACAAGACGTAGGGGTTGGCTCTGCTTAAACTGTTTGAATGGCCTCATCGAGCGCCCTGAGGCTCAGCTAAACTACTCTGAAAATTACAGGAGCCATCAACCCTTCATCCTCACTCGTGATCTGTGGAAAATGGTTTATGAGCAGGTCATGAGCCAAAGAAAGCAAGCCGAGGAGTTTGAAAATATCAGATTTTTGAACTCATACGTGGTGTGGTGAGGTGCTTCCAATTAAAATGCATAAACACGAATTGGCCGTCTTCTAACAGTATAAGCAGGGAGATATGCACAGCAAGCCTGTTTTTGCCAATTTGTGATTGTATTTTGTCAGCATTCATTAGTATAGATAAAGAAAGATGCCTTTTTTTCTTTGCCCAGTCCCTTTCCCAGAAAAATGTGGATCCTTTCCCTATTTTATTTTTTCTTTGTTTTGTTAGACTACAACAGCATTTTCCAGGATTTCGACAGCCATGCCAACCTGGATGGCGAGGTGTGAGATGCGATAAGGTAGAGATTTAGAAATATGCCATCTTCAGGGCTCTAAAAGCCCACTTGAGGGACTTACCTGGAATGTTTCAATCAATTAAGAAAAAGAATTCAAAACTGTAGATGAGTGTGAGCATTAATTTTAAACAGCAGCGGAATGAACAAGTAACACCTCCATCGACCATGAAATCCTGTAAAAGATGTTTTCACTTAAAATTGAGGGTGTCTTTCACAGTCTGCATGTTATCGTAATTATGATTGCTGTTTTTTTTTTTTTTAACGTGAGGT
The DNA here is from genome assembly GCF_016835505.1 of Polypterus senegalus. Lineage (NCBI taxonomy): Eukaryota > Metazoa > Chordata > Cladistia > Polypteriformes > Polypteridae > Polypterus > Polypterus senegalus. The sequence continues at coordinate 13,694,952 of NC_053169.1, forward strand.
GACAAAAAATGTTAATTTTTGTCTTTTTAGGTGGCAATGTATGATAATCGACATGTCAGCTATAGCCGAGTTCTTAACACTCATCTTAAATGGAGCAAAGAATTCAATTAGGAATGTGCTGGTCTTAGCCAGGATTCCTCTGTCAGCTTTGGTCTTCGGCGAGCGCATTTTCAGCCACAAATTAGATACGTACACGCTGCCATTTTTTTTTCAGATAATGCACCGATTCTACCCTAAAATGTCTGACAATACAAAATTATTAGTCACACCTGAGGATCATCTTCAGGGCTCCATAGAGGATGTTATCATTTTCTCAAGATTCCTCTTCTCGCTGGGGTTCAGCTTTAGCGGAGCTACATAATGATAGGAATATTCTGTGTTTGGTTTACTGAGTTACGTTTCGTTTCATCGTCCCGTTTACTGTCCGTTATGTGTGTGTGTGTCACTAAATGTTGTCCCTGTAAGTGAAAAGGGGAAGGATGATGGAGTGAGACTGCAGCCCCGAGACGAAAATCACCTGTTGAATCCACCAGTTCCATCCGGGACATTCGATATTTAACCCTAATCCATGAATGGGGGTTGCAGATTTTCAAATTTTTTCCCTTTTAAGGTAATACGACGGCCATGAAATTTTCTGACTTTTCATTTTGTGTTGTCTTGAAAAATGTGCCAAAATCCGCTTCTCAATAGCTTAGTGCAAATACATGCTACAGTAGCACAAAGTAGTTGGGGCTGTCCGAGACCCCCCCATTCATGGAAACGTTACCATTTTTGTACAACCGTTTTTACTTCACTTTATATTTTATATTTGAATTTTGTATTTAAATTTGTATTTTCTTTGGTTTAGATTTTTTTAATCCTGCATGAGACACTGCTGGTGTATAGTTTGTTGAGGAGCAAGTCCAGTTGATGTGTTTATGAACAATGAGTCAACGACCAACAAAGAAATTCAATGCAAGCGAAGCCCTGGCTGAAATAATGAAGGAGTTGTCGGATTTCGATACATCAGGCAACTCAAATGAAGAGGACAATGATGATGGAAGTGACACTGTGTCAAGTGATGAGGAAACAAAAATTGATCATTGTGACATTGAAATGGAGTTATGTTCTGGTGACAGTGACTCAGAGGAGGAAGAGGATGATAACATCAACAAGCGATGAGGAATCCGCTGAAATGATGTCACGTGACGGCAGAATCAAATGGTCGATGAAGAAAACTTTCAACAGAAGAACGCCAAGTTGAAACATTGTCCGTGACAACCGAATGGGAATGCCAGCTTCCGGAGTCCATCCAGAACAAGAAATATCGTTGTCGACTCTTCCTGTGCGAGTTACGTGAATCTTTGACGAAGCCATTGATTGAGCGCCGTTCTGAAACGCAACAAGCACTACGACACAGTCTGAAACGTTCTGTTGAGAGTACTGGAGTTGCTGTTCCACTGAAACAGCCCCGTGGAGATGCAGCAAATGTAGCTAAGAAGCGACGCTGTCACATGTGCCCAAGGGCAAAGGAGAGAAAGATAAAGGCCACTTGCTCTCAGTGCAAACTTCCGGTTTTCCAGGAACATTCAGAGCGTTCCCTTGTGTGTCTGGTCTGCAAACAAGTTGAAGATGAGTGACTGTTCTGTATGCGAATCAGACGTGTAACTGACGTCTTGTTTTAGTGCTACTATGACGGTTATCTTACATTATTTGGTGAACACTAAACACGCATTACTATTACAAAGGTAACATGTAAACCATTGACAATTTACATCACATTTACTTCATTTCAGAGGTAATAAAAATTTCTGAAGTTACTGTATTGCTTTTTAGGCAGATTTAACCAGTTTAAAATGGTCTGCAAGACCCCCCCATTCATGGAAACCTTATAAAAATGGCATTCATGGATGAGGGTTAAACGAAAGGAGCAAAAGGCAAAAGAGAGGTGAGGAGATAGATAGCTAGATAGATACTTTATTAATCCCAAGGGGAAATTCACATATTCCAGCAGCAGCATACTGATAAAAAACAATATTAAATTAAAGAGTGATAACAATGCAGGAGACAGGAAGAAAAAGAATAATTTCATGTATATTTCTTCCGTCCTATAAATCCAGAAGGTCTCCCGCAGCTCCTGGTGGTTCATTTGAAATGTGCTTGAGAGTTTGGTGAGTGCATCTTTGTATAGTTCTGTGTTTTTATGACTTTTTTGACCTCTTTGCTCCATTTTTTGACCATTCTTTGAATATCTGTATTGGGACTTTTTTGTGCTACAGGCTTTTCATAATAATAATAAGAAGAAGAAGAATCTTTTGCATGTGTGTAATATTTTCTCACTACTCAAAGCACTTTTCATAGTGAGTGCGGAGCCAGATTTTGATGAATCTCGATGTTTTAGACCTCCCTGAGTCTGAAAACACCATTTTGTTAAATTGTGTGTGTGTGTGTGTGTGTGTGTGTAAACACGATAACGAGTTCGCTTTCAGTTACGCCAACTAAATTTTGCATACAAGCATTAGGTACAAAACATAGATTTCTATCAACATTTGGGCTATTTCCGCTAACTGGAACTGGTGCTTTACCTTTTATTCATGCAGCTGCACAGTCCGATTTATTCAACTTTACTTTTATAATAATTGTTCAATATATTATTAATTTGATTTGATTTGTTGTCGATGGTTCTTTAATGTACAGTACAATACAATACAATTTATTTTTGTAGAGCCCAAAATCACAGAAGTGCCGCAATGGGCTTTAACTGGCCCTGCCTCTTGACAGCCCCCCAGCCTTGACTCTCTGAGAAGAAAAGAAAAAACTCCCAATAAAACCCTTGTAGGGAAAAAAATGGAAGAAACCTCAGGAAAGGCAGTTCAAAGAGAGAGATTCCTTTCCAGGTAGGTTGGACATGCAGTGGGTGTCAAAAAGAAGGGGGTCAATACAATACAATACAATACGCAGAACAGAACACAAGTAATCCTCAACACAATATAAAAATTAAAATATTACAAGTATGGCGCAGAATTTAACAGTAGATGATATCCCATAATACGATTTGAATTTCTTCAGAGTCCTGGAGAACTTAGCCATCAAGCTGCCTCCCTCTATTGACCATTCCACAGCTGAGTCAGTGCTGGGCCAGCCAATCTGATGAATGGACTCCTCTTTCCGATGATTCCTGTGATCCTCCATCAGGGGTGACTTTATCTTAGGCAGACAAAACAACTTGGCAGGTGGGCTGTGGCAAATTTGAGTAGCAAGAAGAGAAACAGAATAGGTGAGGGTTAGTAACAAATTAGAACTATCATGTTACTTCTGTTTTAGTGCTAATGACTAACAACAGAGATGCAGTCTGTGCAGTTAATCAGCAGCTCTAGTCAGGGTGTGCTGAACTGAAGTAGTGAGATTTGAAAGCTGAGACTGAAGGGGCATCTCTTATAGTAGCAGGCAGACCAGTCCACAGTTTAGGGGTCCTGTAACTCAAAGTTTGACCTCCCACTGTTATTGTACATAATATAAAAATATGATCATTGTCTTGCGGTTTACTCCACAAATATCCATCCCCATATCTGAGTATAAGAAAAATTCTAGGTGAGACCACTCCAGATGTTTATTATATGTAGCTCTTTTTTGTTCATTTTCTTTTTTTTTTTGACGTTCATTAGCAGCTCTTGCCACTGTTTTTCTATCACAATCTAAAATTTGATGTTCTTGAACAGAATTTGCTTTGCTGCCTTTCCGTTATAGCCGTCTGTGTTGAAGGGTGAGTTAGCAGCACTCAAAGTGTCACGGGATGGTACGGAGTGAGGATGTGTGCAGTAGGATTAATGATTGGGCGAGAGCCGTGGAGGGGTGTGGTCAAGGCAGAATAACACGAACACTATAATAGAGATTAAGTAGATAGGACTGGCGAGCTTTATTGGACTGAATGGCCAGTTGCCATTTAGATTGTTTTAAAGCTTCTAATGCCTGCTGCACATAAAAAGAAAAAAAAATGAAACAAAATGGAGCCTTCAAAGAACAGAACAGTATCCCCGCTGCCAGGCACAGGGGTGGATTACAGGTTTTGTAGTTGCTTTGCTGCCTCTGGCTGTTGCCGCATTGAAACTGTGCATCATGAAATTTGAACAATATCAAGCTCATTTGGAGGGCCATATAGAACCCAGGGTCATAAAGCTTGTTCTCCATCGAAGGTCATTGATCTTTTAGCTTGACGATGACTACAATGCACACTTCAAAAAGCACTCAGAAAGGGTTTCAAAACAAACGTTGGGCTGTTGTAAAGTGGTCCTAACTTGAATGCCTTTTCTTTTATGTTTTCCTTTTATTATAGATTATCAACTGCTTAGAAGATGGCCACTATCTCTGCTACAAGTTCTTCTTTTTTTATGAAAAATCAAATAAGCTGTGAACATTTCCGGGCTGTCACTTAATCCCACACGCATCCTATCAGCTTCACACTTATAGTTACAGGAACTTAGGGTGTCGCCCTATCTGTTGTGCTTTATGAAATCTGATGGATGTTATCGACAATCTGTCCTTGGAGCTGCTTAAATATCCAGGTACGCTTATAATCACAGTTTACCTAACACTAGAATTACCAAAGCCTATGAAAAAACCCTGGCCCACCTTAAATCCCTTCGCACCTCACCATCAGCGACTTTTGTGTTGTAAATGTGTTGATCAGCACAAGCAGCAAGCAGCCTGCTATCCCATCACCCCACCAATGCAGAAAGGGCAGAAAGTTCTCTCAGCTGAAGTCTGTTTACCTATGTGTGAGTTGCCTGGAGTTGTATCGGGTAAATAGTAGATTGTTATTTGTAATACATGCATTTCATGTGTGTTCCGTGTCTACAACAATCTATGTAAACTTATCGTTCAAACAGAAACGTTTTTCATGTTTTAGTAGTAACTGACAAAAGGTAGACATGAAGTAAAATAGTGTGAAGCCTGAAGTCCAAATATCAAATAAACACTTTCACAAAAGGTACAAATATAACAACACAATTCATTCAAGAATATAACTGCAAAAAAATAACTCACGTTAGTGTGCGACATTGACACACCCTTAATACGACCGCTTCAGTGGTGTAGCAGTAAGAGCTGCTGCCTCGTAATTAAGACTTTCGTAGTCCTATCCTAGATGCTTCCATTTTGAATAGTGAGCTGCTCTTATTCTTACTATTATAGAATAAAAACATACATTTGATTTGAGTCTGTAACAGCCGGTGTAAATTTATGGTGCTTGTAAAGATTAGCGTTTTTTTTTTATTTTATTCAGTTTTATTCTCTCAGTCACATTGACGCTCAACCCCTGGTTGAGACACAACAGTGTCACCCCCAGATCCTTTCTTTGTGCTCCCTGGAAGTAAAGGTACAGGAGTCAAACAAGGAATTGGGGAGCCAGTGAGCCCTCATTTTATGCCAGAAGGGGTGGGGCTTAATGACAGAGAGCTGATTATTTGTCGTCTGGCTGACATCCCTCTGCACTGTAGAGAAAATAGATGTGGAACCAGCAAGAGCGCCCCCTCATGTCCCGGCGGTGGTATTGCTTAGCTGTCCAGAGCCCTTTGGATGTCTCCTATTCTCACGTTATGTGACAACCTTTAAAATCAATCGTGGACTTCTGGCGCCGCATCACTTTTAATTGTCTTTTAATAAGATACTGATTGCCCGTTGACCGCACGTGGCAGAAGAGTGTGGACTTATATCATCGTTAAATGAAGATTCATTCTGGAACCCCTAGCCCTTTACAGCAATTGGTCCTCTTCTACTTTACAAAGTTAATTTATAATGCAATATGAAGAAAGCTTTCCAATACTCCAAGAGGACATCCAATATAAAAAAATATCAATAAGTAATATTGACAGTACATGATTTAAAATAAAAAATAAAACCGTGAAGCAGGACTTACGGTGAATGAATAAAACTAATAGAATGTGAGTAAGCTGGCACTTATGAAAAACAAAAATGACATGTTACAGTATAAACCAATTCCTATTTTGATAAAATTATTGAAAGCTAAATATTATACATTATCTAATTTGCTGTCAGCTTCATGTGCATCAAACTTGCACTTTATTAGCACAACATCACGGAAGGAAACACATTTTCCCCAGAGTGATGTTTAAATGTAACAAGGCTGACTAATTTGCTATTTACTGCAAGATAACAAAATGCATGGAAGCACAATATTTCCCAGCTTCAGTACAAAGGGGCTGAGGCAGGAGGAATTGGCACAAACAATCCATGTCACGGTCTTCATAATATTTTAAAATACGGAAAACGTTTATTTCTTTGATTTTGTTCGGTGCCTGTTTCAAATTATGATGTAAAACGGTATCAGAGGCCACTTCAGCCGGTCCTTTTGGTCTTTCACTCCACTATGTGAATCTTGTGTTTGTTTTTTAAGAGACTTGACAATATGACATTAAATAAGAAACTGTTTGACAACAGCTACTTTAGTGTAACTTCATACTTCCCTTTCATGCTTGCACATCTGAGGATCACCATCCTAGCGCTTCCCAGGTATGTAATACCACCCCAGGCCAAGAGGGGGCGCTGCCGGTAACAACCTTGTCATTTTCTTTTTCCACAGTCTTGAGAAACCGCCCAGTGGGAGCAACTGACCCCGGCCCTTCCAGGTCATGGAGCGTCAAAGAGTTGACCACCCGGAAGGAGACAACCAAGAGAGTGGCTCCAAGTTTAACCCTTTGAACCCTGACCTCCCCACTCCTTTCCCGTTCCATAACCCTGGGCTCTCCAATAATTTTCAATGATTTTTGAAACGTCATATTTTGAACTTGAAAAGTGAAACTTTACTACAAAGTGACATCTTGCACTGTTATAGCACCATACTTCAAGTCTCAGTACGCTAGCTGCAAGATAAAGGTGCACAGTTTGTATCACAGGTACCGTCAAGGCAGCTACATTTTGATGACCTATCGCCAGAACCGAACCGTTGCATGATACGCCTCAAAACTATTTTTGTTGCAAGACCCAATGCACAGAAACACCTTGCATGATTGGCACCAGCACTTTGGCAAGTCCGCGTCAGGAGCGTTGCACCAAGCAGGCGTTATCTGAATCCTCATCGCTGATTTCACTTTCAAAATCAGCAGCGTAGTGCCGCACACGTGCGCATGAGAAGCAGCTAAAGTGACAATTCCATGCCTGACCAGGGGGTGGCGAAGTTTTACAAATCCTCTTCCATATTCTAAAGAACATTAGAACACTCTGGACGAGAACAGGCCATTCAGCCCAACAAAGCTCACCAGTCCTATGCACTTATTTCTTCTAAAATAACATCAAGTTGAGTTTTGAAAGTCTTACTGTCTACCACACTACTTGGTAACTTATTCCAAGTGTCTATCGTTTTTTGTTTAAAGAAAAACTTACCCTTAACAAGTTTCCAACAGTGTCCCTGTGAAAATACTGTAACAATATCGATCCACTGTACTAACTCCCTTCATCATTTTAAACACTTCAGTCAGGTCTCCTCTTCATCTCCTTAAGGCTCAGCTTCTTTTAATCTTTCCTCCTAACTCATCCCCTGTAGCCCTGAATCAGCCTAGTCGCTCTTCTCTGGACCTTCTCTTGTGCTGTTATGTCCTTTTTGTAGCCTGGAGACCCAAACTGCACACAGGACTCCAGATGAGGCCTCACCAGTGTGTTATACAAGTTGAGTAGAACCTCCTGTGACTTGTACTCCACACGTCAAGGCGCTATATGACCTGACATTCTGTTAGCCTTCTTAATGGCTTCTGAACACTGTCTGGATGTCAATAGCGTCGACTCCACTATGACTCCTAAATCCTTCTCATGAGGTGGACTCTCGATTTTCCGACCATCCATTGTGTATTCAAACCTAACATTTTTACTTCCTATGTGTAATTCTTTACATTTACTGACATTACATTTCACCTGCCACAACTCTGCCTAAGCCTGTTTGCTGTCCAAGTCCTTCTGTGATGATATAACGGATTCCAAATTATCTGCTAATCCACCTATCTTGGTATCATCTGCAAACTTAACCAGCTTGTTACTTATATTCCTATCTAAATCATTTATATATATATATATATATATATATATATATATATATATATATATATATATATATATATATATATATATATTAAAAATTACAGCAGCCCCTTTACTGACCCCTGCTGGTCACCACTCTTAACATCATCCAATTCTGATGAAGTTCCTCACATCATCACCCTCTACTTTCCGTGTCTGAGCCAATTCTGCACCCACCACACCCTGAACTCCCACTTATTTCAGTCTGATGCCCAGCCTTTCGTGTGGCACCTTATCAAATCTATCTCATGGTGATTATTCCTATTCCCTTTTTTTTATGAACACCCCAAACACAAATGCAGTCTGGAGGGGTTCCTCCATTACCATACACTTTTGGACAAGCAGTAGCAACAGTAAGTGCCTTAAAAATAAATGAGGCCAAAGACTCCCATTATTAACAGTCGCTTCCCTTAACTTGAGTATAAATTGCATTTATTGCTCTCTCACACTGCCTTCACCATGTTCAGTATCATAATCAATTATAATTATATGTTCTGCTAAATGAAAAAAAAAAAAAAGATTTCTGGTATTCTTTTCAATTTTGTCATTTTAAGTAAAGATAATAAAAGTATTGTACCATTCGTTCTTGTATTTTTGGAGCCATTGTTTCTATTCAACCCTTTCACCTTGCATGAGTGGCAGCACGGATTAAGCCGAGGAAGTGCAATTTTAAATAAAGTATGTTGTACATAAGAGAGTATTACAGCTGCAAATTTAATGAAAATGGGGGGGAAAAAGTATCTGCGGAAGAAGGATTTGAATGTTATACTTTATATGTGTGGTTTTTTTCCTGTGATTTGCATTTTTTTATCTTATTGCTAATTACACTATACCATCTGTGGTCTCTTCGGTAAGAAAATTAAAATAAGAGCCCCTCCATCTCCAGAGAAATTATTCACATGTTCTCAAGGTCTGATAGGTTTACTATAATGCACATCTACTGAAATTTTCCTCCAAAATGCCTTCTGTTTAACAACTGAACAGATGATAAGAATGATTATCTGCTGCATTGTAAATGGGTTGGCTACTCATTTTTCTTCCAGAAAATGTGTTGATCAGAAAGGCTGCTCTGCGGAAAGCTATTATTAAAGGCTTAGGAATCACCATCAAATGAGCACTGGAAAGGCTTGATGTGCAGGAAGCATATTAACTGCCTTCATGTTTTATACTGTTGTCACTGGCTGGTACTTTGCATTCTACATGAGCCAAACTTTGCTTTGCTCCTGATCATCCATTCACTTCCTATATTCCATTATGCTGGTCATCGTTTGTGTCATGCTTAAGTCAGGGTTCCTTCCCTGGCTTATGTTTAAATTTCTTTTCCTTTCTTGATTATTGTTAATTGTTTTCCCTCATTACTGATCATATTATTCTCTTTGTTTTCTATATGCCTAATGATGTCTTTTCTGCTCATTTTATTCTAATTAGTTTATGTGTCATATATGTTATCCTGATCTCTGATGTTCTATGTACTTTGTGGGTGGCTTCCCAAGAGGCTGGGCCGCCTGTCCATCTCCATTACAGAGCCGCCACCGCCCTATAAAGGCAGGCTGGGAAAGGAAGTCCTGAGCGGCTCATTTTCAGTATGCTCGCATGGATTTTGGTTGTTCTTGTGAGTTTTGTGTTTTTTTAGTTTGATTTTTCTTTTTGATAGATAGATGTGAAAGACACTATATACTAGATAGACAGATAGATAGGTAGATATGAAAGGCACTATATACTGGTTGGCTGGGAATTGAATCCCTGAGCTGCTTATTTTGAATATGCTCTGCTGGATTTTCTTTGTTCTTGTGAGTTTTGTATATTTTTTATTTTAATTTGATTTTTGATTTTTTTTAGATAGATAAAAAGATGTGATGGGCACTATATAGTAGATAGATAGATATAAAAGACACTATGGACTACATAAATAAACATCAAAGGCACTCTATTCTAGACAGACAGACAGATAGATAGATAGATGGAGATGAAAGGCACTATATAATAGATAGATAGATGGAGATGAAAGGCACTATATACTGACAGGCTGTATACTGAAGTCCTGAGCTGCTCATTTTAAATATGCTCTGCTTGATTTTGGTTGTTCTTTTACGTTTTGTATTTTTTTTATTGGATTTTTGATTTTATTTGATAGATAAATGTGAAAGGCACTATATACTAGATAGATAGATATGAAAGGCACTATATACTGGTTGGCTGGGAATTGAATCCCTGAGCTGCTTATTTTGAATATGCTCTGCTGGATTTTGGTTGTTCTTGTGAGTTTTGTATATTTTTTATTTTAATTTGATTTTTGATTTTTTTTAGATAGATAAAAAGATGTGAAGGACACTATATACTAGATAGATAGATATAAAAGGCACTATGGACTAGATAAATAAATATCAAAGGCACTCTATTCTAGATAGACAGACAGACAAACAGATAGATGGATAGATAGATGAAAGGCACTATATGATAGATAGATAGACAGATAGATAGACAGATGGAGATGAAAGGCACTATATACTGGCAGGCTGCGAACTGAAGTCCTGAGCTGCTCCTTTTTAATATGTTCTGGTGGATTTTGGTTGTTCTTTTGAGTTTCTTTTTTATTTTTATTTTCATTTAATTTTTTTAGATAAATAGAAAGATGTGAAAGGCACTATATACTTGATTGATGATAGATAGATAAATAGGAAAGACACTATATACTGGCAAGCTGGGAACTGGTGTCCTGAGCTGCTCATTTTCAGTATGCTCTGGTAGATTTTGGTTGTTCCAGTGAGGTTTTTTTTTTTTTATTTTGATCTCTAGCACTTGACTATTTTTTTCTTCTTTTAATTGGGTTTTCTTGTGGAATTTCATATTGGAAATTCATTTGCTTTGGATTGCCTTTTAAGCAAGTTCTTTTTGTTTATTGTTTGCTCCTGTGAAGTACTTTGCTGTATTATTCATATTCATTTACATTTACTTATTTGGCTGACACCTTTATCAAAGGTGACTTACACCATTTGTGATACAACTAGGTACATTTCTTTTTGGTTTTCCAATTTGTACAGGCAGGTCAAATGACCTGTTTATGGTCACATGGTGTCAGTAGTGGGATTTGAACTCACATCCTCAAAGTTTGAAGTCCCAAGCCTTAACTACCACACCACATGTTCCTCCAATACATCCTTTAATAAAATTTCTTTGTAGCCTTGCCCTGTACAAGTCATGGGTTGATGGTGACAACCACCGTTTGTCGAAATATTAGAAAAGTTGTTATGAGAATGTGCCATTCAACACAACAAGTTCTTTCATCTTAATTATCCTGGTCATAAGTACTTAACCTCTTGGTTGTGAGTTGCCTGTTTTTCGGTCATTCAGAGTTTATTTACTGGGGAAGAGTCGCATTTGTTTTGAGAACATGTCTCTGTAGGTGTTTGTAACGCAAGTGACGTTGTTCTGTTCTGACTGTTTGCGGTGTATCTCTAAGTCCCACGCCCCCAGACCTTTCCCCAAGGAACCTCAGTGACAATTTTCCAAGTGGGAGGGAGGACTGTCGGTGTCTGTTCGTGGAAATTCTGGGCCTTGAAGACACTTAGAGGGGCATAATTAGGTGACAAGAGAAAAAAGTCTCAGAAACATAAATCTAGATTGTCCAAAATAACGTCAAGTTCGGATATAAAGCTTCCTAAAGTCCTATTCTCTGCTTGGTACGCTACTTGGTAATTTATCCCATGTGTCTGTGAACTTTGTAACATTTGTGCGAAATCTGCCTGTAACAAATTTCTAATTATGTCTCCCTGCTCCTATTGTAGAATTTATTTTAAAGTACCATATATACTCACATATAAGTCGGGGTCTTGAAAACCAAAAAATCGATCATAAAATCAGACCCCGACTTACACGGCCATTTAAAATACAACAATTCATTTTTTTTTTAAACAATCTTCTTGCCTCCTCCAATGTCTCTCACCAGATTCTCAGACACATACAATTTTGTTGCAGCAGCGCAGTTACCAATTTATTTTGCCTCTTCAACGACGTTTAATTTAAAACCAGCTTCATATTTTCTTCTGATCGAACGCTCCATCGTAGAATAGGGATGCTGTTATGATAAAGGTATATGAGGCAGTGAGATACAAAAACACAAAACAGAGAAAACGTCGCTTCGGAATAGTTTGGGTATTACTGTGTGGTCACGTAGGCACAATACATAGAGAATAAAAAGACTGTGTGCTCGGTGGTTACTCTCTCAGGTGGGCATTAGCATATCATAGTCTCTTGGACCAATAGCGCAGCGTTTCTCAGCCTTTAAGTATTTGTGACCGGAGTTTTCATAAAAGTTTTAATCGCGCCCCCTAACTTTTTTTTGAAAGGAGCCCACTAATACCAATTTGTTCTTTTTTAATTAATGATATATCATACAGTTGTGCTTGAAAGTTTGTGAACCCTTTCGAATTTTCTATATTTCTACATAAATACGACCTAAAACATCATCAGATTTTCACTCAAGTCCTAAAAGTAGATAAAGAGAAACCAGTTAAACAAATGAGACAAAAATATTATACTTGGTCATTTATCCAGTCAAAATTCTTAAAAGACATTACCTATGTAGAGATTTAGTTCCAATGAATAATGGCTTTCTTTTGTCACTGGGAGAAAGAAGAATCTGCTTTAAGATTAATGGATAGGGACTCAAGACAGAAGGCCGCTGGTGCAAACTACAGGTGAGATCAGGTTGGGGAGCATGCACTGGTACAGCGCATTGCCGTACCCCACCACATGACAAAACAGCTCGAGATCCTAGTTGGTAACCCCCCCATGCAGTCCCAGTCTCTGGAAATGACCCGTATCTGCCACAGTCAGGTGTAACATGGGTGTCGCCTTGGCCTAGTCCAGCCACTCAGGTCCTCAAAAATGGGTTTCCTGTGAACCAGATCACCCTCAGAGAATCACGCTACATGGCCGTAATGCTTTATTTGACACTCCCTCACAATGCAGGTAATGTGCCTGATTCGGGACTCCATGAGCAATACAAAGTCAAACCAGTGGTACCCAAGGTTTCTCTCATGAGACACAGTAGGAGTCCAGTCTTCATCTCGGGTCACTGGATAGAGTCCATCTCTCATAAACAGGAAGCACCAGGCTTGGACCTTTGTCCTTTTACTGAGATATTAGGAGCGCAACACACTCCTTTCCAGTGACCTCATGACCCACCATGCTCTCCCAGTCCATCTACTGACTTCATTGGAAGAGTCACCAGAGTCACATGAATGCCACTGATTATGAAACTATTCATGAATGTCACTGCCAAGGTCAGTAAACCTCTCGACGAGGTCAACATTCTCTCCACAGACAGATACACTGCTGATGGCTGTGCCCAAGAGGTCATTATAGGCCTGAATCAAACTACTGCTTCACAAATATGTGTGAGGCCTTCAAAAGTCCAGTAAAAACAGCTAGGACCTTCATGGACCTGGCCAGAAGGGGCTCAGCCATACTCAGCCAAGCCTCAAAAATGACCTGCTGGCTTCAGCCAAAGCAAGATACAAAAATGAATATATCAAAATCTCTAATGAGGGAGAGAAAAACAGTCAAACCCTGGTGTTTACAGAGACAAGCTTCACAATAATCTTAATAAATAAAGATCCATTAACAGGTCAGGTCAGGGTGGAGAGCGTGCACCGGTTCAGTGCGTTGTTGCACCCACCACATGACGAAACAGCTTGGGATCCTGGTTGGCAACCCCCCATGCAGTCCCAACCTCTGGATATTACCTTCTATCTGCCACAGCCAGGTGTTATGTGGGCGTTGCCTTGGCCTGGTCCAGCCATACAGGTCCTCAACAAAGGGGATCCTGTGAGCCAGATCACCCTCAGGGAATCACGCCAAATGACCATAGTGCCTTAACTGGCACATCCTCACAATACAGATAATGTGCCTCACTAGGAACTCCATGAGCAACACAAAGTCAAACCAGTGGTACCCAAGGATTTTCTGAAGAGACACAGGAGTCCAGTCTTCGTCTCAGGTCACTGGATAGCGTCCATGTCTCAAAACCATAAAGCAAGACAGGAAGCACCAGGACTCTAAAGACTTGGACCTTCGTCCTTTTGCAGAGATATCGGGAGCGCCACACACCCCTTTCCAGTGACCTCATGACCACCCATGCTCTCCCAATCTGTCTTCTGACTTCATAGGAAGAGTCACCAGAGACATGAATGTCATTGCCAAGGTAAGTAAACCTCTCGTCGAGGTCTACACCCTCTCTGCAGACAGACACACTGCTCATGGCTGTGCTCAAGTGGTCATTAAAGACCTGGATTAAAGCAAAAATGCTCAACAGAGCAAAATTAGGTAAAAAAGAATCCACAGCAAAGAAACCCTAATATGCGATCCAGTAACAGTTATTCCAAAACAGAAACAAAAATCCAGAAACCAGATGGGAAATATCAAGAAATGCAATGGTGACACAAAACTCCAAATCAAACTCAGTGTTGTGCTGCTGTGTCTCTCTTTCCTAACTGAATTTAAAGCCAGAAGGAGGAGCCAGTAGCAATGGCTGCAGGGTGACCCCGCCTCCTGGAGCTTCATCCACAGGGTACACAGCAAGGCTGTGCATTTAAAGTTACAGGACTGGATTATCTTCAGAGCATTTGGTAGTTCAATTCAATAAAGTGGCTTGTGCCTATTTTTATAAATATTTTCTTTATATTATAGATGCCTCCCAGTTATAGTTTGGTGAACTTTTTGGTTTTATTGTTTATACACCTGCGGTGGGCTGGCGCCCTGCCTGGGGTTTGTTTCCTGCCTTGCACCCTGTGTTGGCTGGGATTGGCTCAAGCAGACCCCCGTGACCCTGTAGTTAGGATAATAACTACTTACAGACAGCACAAGAATATTCATAGCACATACATACACACATATACTGTATATATACATATATATATATATATATATATATATATACACTCACCTAAAGGATTATTAGGACCACCATACTAATACGGTGTTTGACCCCTTTCGCCTTCAGAACTGCCTTAATTCTACGTGGCATTGATTCAACAAGGTGCTGAAAGCATTCTTTAGAAATGTTGGCCCATATTGATAGGATAGCATCTTGCAGTTGATGGAGATTTGTAGGATGCACATCCAGGGCACGAAGCTTCCGTTCCACCACATCCCAAAGATGTTCTATTGGGTTGAGATCTGGTGACTGTGGGGGCCATTTTAGTACAGTGAACTCATTGTCATGTTCAAGAAACCAATTTGAAATGATCTGAGCTTTGTGACATGGTGCATTATCCTGCTGGAAGTAGCCGTCAGAGGATGGGTACATGGTGGTCATGAAGGGATGGACATGGTCAGAAACAATGCTCAGGTAGCCCGTGGCATTTAAACAATGCCCAATTGGCACTAAGGGGCCTAAAGTGTGCCAAGAAAACATCCCCCACACCATTACACCACCACCACCAGCCTGCACAGTGGTAACAAGGCATGATGGATCCATGTTCTCATTCTGTTTACGCCAAATTCTGACTCTACCATTTGAATGTCTCAACAGAAATCGAGACTCATCAGACCACGCAACATTTTTTCCAGTCTTCAACTGTCCAATTTTGGTGAGCTTGTGCAAATTTTAGCCTCTTTTTCCTATTTGTAGTGGAGGCGAGTGGTACCCGGTTGGGTCTTCTGCTGTTCTAGCCCATCCGCCTCAAGGTTGTGCGTGTTGTGGCTTCACAAATGCTTTGCTGCATACCTCGGTTGTAACGAGTGGTTATTTCAGTCAAAGTTGCTCTTCTATCAGCTTGAATCAGTCGACCCATTCTCCTCTGACCTCTAGCATCAACAAGGCATTTTCACCCACAGGACTGCCGCATACTGGATGTTTTTCCCTTTTCACACCATTCTTTGTAAACCCTAGAAATGGTTGTGCGTGGAAATCCCAGTAACTTAGCAGATTGTGAAATACTCAGACCGGCCCGTCTGGCACCAACAACCATGCCACACTCAAAATTGCTTAAATCACCTTTCTTTGCCATTCTGACATTCAGTTTGGAGTTCAGGAGATTGTCTTGACCAGGACCACACCCCTAAATGCATTGAAGCAACTGCCATGTGATTGGTTGATTAGATAATTGCATTAATGAGAAATTGAACAGGTGTTCCTAATAATCCTTTAGGTGAGTGTATATACACATACATATTATAGCGACCTCCGCATCAGGCTTGAAAAGAGAAGAAGTAAAAAAACAGACAGACGTAGTAAAGTCTCACCAAAAAGTTTTTACTTGAACCCCCTTACCGCCCCAAACAATATCCCGCTGTCAGTTTTCCATGCTGTACTCCACCCTCCCTCAATCAGACCTAACAGTCAGTCAAAAAATAAGGTTTCAACCTGGCTGGGACGCTACAATATATATACATCCATCCATCCATTATCCAACCCACTATTTTCAAACTACAGGGTCACGGGGGTCTGCTGGAGCCAATCCCAGCCAACATAGGGCACAAGGCAGGAAACAAACCCCAGGCAGGGCACCAGCCCACCGCAGACATGCTCTTAATTTTCTTAGTAAATATTCTTTGGGGCTGTGCTATTGTAGAGCAACTTCCAGCCAGAATTTTAATCAAGGAAGTCCGCCATCTATTTGTGTATATTGTCGCGCTTCTGGCTTAGCATCGTCCTCTTCTAACTTAAAGGAAAGTAAAACCACGTTGTGGTATTTTTTGTGAAATGGGTTATTTATGGAGATTGCATATCGCACCCTAATCTGCTAATTTCTGACTTGATGTTAGTGAGGTATTTATTGTTTGGGTGGTTGTGGTCTTGTCTGTAAATATATAAATATACGTTTTCATTTCTTTACTGCTTTTCATCGAGTGCTGGGCTGGGATTTGTGGTGAGTGGGTTAAATAGGCTGGTCACAGAACCCCAAAAGATTTCTGTAAAGAATATTAAGCACTACCGGTATTCCTCGAGTGGTGTTCCGATCTTGCGGCTGCACTGGACTTAGTTAGTTAGTACAAAAATATAACATTTTATGGAATCATAACACTGCATTGGACACTGCAGTTCAGACCTTATAATTTTTTAAGGTTTCGGATGGACCCATTTTGGGAACAAATCAAGATTTCCCCATTACATTAAAGCTCCACTTGAAAGTGTTGTTAATCGAATCAACGTCAGTTGTCAATTAAGGGGACTTGCTACCGCTGCGCCACGGCCTACTTGCTCTTTACAGAATTTATGTATGTCAGTTTATTTATATTATCCATGATAAAAAAAGACTGGTTAATTTATTGCTTTCTAAGTGAATCAATCCCTCATTTCCATTCCACCCATTGCAGAAACTTAAAAAACAAAGATAAAGAGGGACTTTAGTGGCATTTCAAACAGAGCAGTCAACAAGGAAAAATTTAATTGGTACATTTACAAATTATAAGGCAGATGCCAACTCACCCATACCTGTCAAAAAAAGACAACATGGCAAATAAAATCGAATGCCTTCCCTTCTTGCTTTGAAAACTGTCAAGTATAAAAAGTAGAATGAAATTAAAATACCTGCAAATTGATACTTTCACAAGTTAGACTTCTTATGCTCTTTTTAAAAAGCCTTGAAAAAGTCAGCGGACTAAAAAAAGCAGCTTGTTAAGATAAATCCACAGCAGTTCACAAAGGTGATCTTGAAAAATCCCCACCGCCAAGAGGAGCGAAGCACAAGTAGGAACATTAAAGTCAGAGTCAGTGACACAGGAGGCCACCTACTGTGCCGTCATTTATGAGAGTTAACGGGTGTCTGCTCCGGACGCCGAGGGGCTCTGTCTATAAAACTCTGGAATCCAAAAGTGCTGTGTGATGGACAGCAAGGGGTGCCATTTTGGTAACTTAAGGGGTGTGTGGTGTGCACACCAAAGCCTCCCCCCTCCATGTCTAATAATATTGAATATGCTAGGAAAATTGAGGGGCACCATTTTGGATGTCCTGGAAACCCACCCCAGCCCCACCCTCCCTGCTGTACTATAGCCACCAAGGGGCGCAGAATTGGTAACTCAAGGAGTGTGTGACCTGGCCAACAAATGGAAACTCAAAAAGGCTTATTTATACTACAGTGTGGTGTAGTGGTTAAGGCTTTGGACTGCAAACCCTAAGGTTGTGGGTTCAAATCCCGTTAATGACACTGTGTGACCCTGAGTGAGTCACAGGACCTGCCTCTGCTCCAACTGGATAGCCAAAAGAAATGGAACCAGCTGTATCAGAAATATTGTAAGTCACCTTTGATAAAGGTGTCGGCCAAATAAATAAATGTAATGTAAATGTATTTCCCACGTACAAAATGCGTAAGTGGTCAGCGGCCCAAATCACATAGATAGATAGACAGATACTTTATTAATCCCAAGGGGAAATTCACATACTCCAGCAGCAGCATACTGATAAAGAACAATATTAAATTAAAGAGTGATAAACATGAAGGTATAACAGACAGACAATAACTTTGTATTATGTTAACGTTTACCCCGCCGGGTGGAATTAAAGAGTCGCATTGTGTGGGGTCTCCTCAGTCTGTCAGTGGAGCAGGACGGTGACAGCAGTCTGTCGCTGAAGCTGCTCCTCTGTCTGGAGATGATCCTGTTCAATGGATGCAGTGGATTCTCCATGATTGACAGGAGTCTGCTCAGCGCCCTTCACTCTGCCACAGATGTCAAACTGTCCAGCTCCGTGCCTACAATAGAGCCTGCCTTCCTGACCAGTTTGTCCAGGCATGAGGTGTTCCTCTTCTTTATACTGTTGTCCCAGTGCACCACCACATAGAAGAGGGCGTTCGCCACAACCTTCTGGTAGAACATCTGCAGCATCTTATTGCAGATGTTGAAGGACGCCAGCCTTCTAATGAAGTATAGTCGGCTCTGTCCTCTCTTACACAGAGCATCAGTATTGGAAGTCCAGTCCAGTTTATCATCCAGCTGCACTCCCAGGTATTTATAGGTCTGCACCCTTTGCACACAGTCTCCTCTGATGATCACGGGGTCCATGAGGGGCCTGGTCCTCCTAAAGTCCACCACCAGCTCCTTGGTTTTGCTGTTGTTCAGTTGTAGGTGGTTTAAGTGGCACCATTTAACAAAGTCCTTGATTAGGTCCCTATAATTCTCCTCCTGCCCACTCCTGATGCAGCCCAAGATAGCAGTGTCGTCAGAGAACTTTTGCACGTGGCAGGACTCCAAGTTGTATTTGAAGTCCAAAGTATGTTGGCTGAACAGGACCGGAGAAAGTACAGTCCCCTGCGGTGCTCCTCTGTTGCTGACCACAATCTCAGACCTGCAGTTCCCGAGACGCACATACTGAGGTCTATTTTTAAGACAGTCCACAATCCATGCCACCAGGTGTGAATCTACTGCCATCTCTGTCAGCTTGTCCCTAAGGAACATTCATACTTGTTGCTATTCATTCTGTCTATCTATAATATTCTCTGATCAGTCTGGTCAATGACGCATGCCTAACATTGTCATAGCACTTCCCCAACTCTGTCATAAAATTACAAAGACTCAGTCCTAAAAAGGGAGGGGGGGTTTCTTAACAATCAAACCATTGCTGTTGTTATCAATGATATAACACTAATGTCTAAGTTACAAATAAAGACATACAAAATATTTATCAACTTATATACAGAATATCACACCACAACAGATGATGACCTGTTGTGCATTATATTCAGCCCTTCATTCATCATTCTGGTGCCCACGTAGCCAGCCTCTTGAATTCATGGCGACTCGTCCGCATCGTCGTGTGACTGGAAAAAATTCCATGTGCAGCATGTGGCAAAAACTCAATGGCACGCAGGGGTGTGCTTCTGTGTCTGACATCATGAGGGTTAAGTATCTGGGTTACGTTCCTTAAGATTTCTATCTGTTATCACACACACTAGAACTTACGTTTAACCTTCATACATAACGTAGTTAACAATCAGCAAACAACAGGCCCGTGATGACTCTCGGAATCACAGTTCATGTTTCTCTCTAGCTATCCAACTCCAATCAAAGGGCTATGCTATTGTCACACAGAGCCAACATTAAGAACATTTCATTAACTTTAACTTATTGGGGGTGGAAGAAAATACTTCATTATCTATTGTAAAACTTGTGAGGTTTCTGAACTCTTTAATGGCCTCCCCAGCGGGACAATATGCCAAAGTGCGACTGCCGCATCTGTGAAGGACTGCTTGTCCTTTGCTGAGGCAACCGCAGGTTCACAGTGCAACAGCATAGCGCCGCAGAAACAACTACGTGCCAATCGAGATCACACTATACGTGCCTTTTGTCGATGGGTGATGCAAGGAATATTATAAATGCAGAGAACGGTATAACTTGGCCACTAACCCGATCACAACCATGCCTGTTTGCGGTGTCTGTGTATAGGAGAGTGGTAGCTCCTGCTTCAATAAATAACCCTACTGTTTCTGTTTCGAGTTGAATAAAGTTGGTTTTGGTAAAGTACTGAGACTCAGCCTCGTGTTTTGGAGTGTAAGACAGGGACTCGTGCGCGTACATGGGAGGCAGGTAGAAGGACCAAAAGAAGGTAATTCCACGCCAGGCCAGGGGGTGGCAGGGTGCAATAAACCTTTCTCTTCTATTTCTACAGACCAGACATGGGAAATTCTGCCTGATTCACTTCCAGCAGAAGTTGGAATAAGCAAAAGCATACCCTGACTAGAGCTGCTGATTAGCTCTGCAGACTGTATGTCTGTTGTTAATCATTAGTACTAAAACATAAGTAATACATTTATAAACTGTTACTACAGTAACTCTCTAGTATTCAGTTTCTCTTCTCGGGTATACCCATGTGGCACTTGGTGTCACTGCTCTACTGCCAAGTTGTTTGCCTGTCTATGGAAAAGTCACCTCAGATAAAGGAGCATTGGAATCATTCGGTAGGAGGGTCTTTTCATCTGATTGGCTGGCCCAGCACTGACTCAGATAAAGAATGGTAAGTAGGGGGGAGATGATTTTTTGGCCAAAGTCTCCAGGACTCTGACTCTTCTTCCACAAATCTGGCTGTGGTGCTACAATTAGCTGATGGACAGGTGTTGTTCTTTCTCATTTAAGTTCATTCATTTCCATTTTGTTTGTGATGCATTTGAACAAATATGTATCATCATATGTGATAGTTCTGTATTTAGTGAGTGGTGTCATCTATTCTTGCATTTTGCCTTGTGGTTTGTTGCAGGGGTCTGTGCCTGCACGTGGTGTGCAAGAGCAAGTGGTTTGTGCTGTCGTGTTGTATTTCTGAGGCGGCCATGACAGATTGACCATCAAGCTCTATGGAGAGGATTACTTGTGTTCTGTTTTGTGTGTCGTGTATACCATTAACTGCCAAGCCTACCTCTCTGAATTGCCTTTCCCAAGATTTCCACTTTTTTTTTTCCTTACAAAGGAGTTTTTGGGGAGAATGTTTTTCTTGTCTTCTTATGGAGTCAAGACTGGTGCCCTGTCCAAAAAATACATGGCCTGTGAAAGTCCATTGAGACATTCCTTGTATGATTTTGGGCAAAACAAGAAATATGTTGTTGTTGTTTTCAAATCCAAACAATCCTCACAAGGTATTCCAACTAACTTTCTCTCTTCAGGACATCATCACAGACCCCACCTCATCATGTAGTCTGCCATATTGGAGGAGGTGGCGGGGTTAAGGGATGTCTGGACATCTTTGCTTAGATTGCTGTGACCTGGATAAGTGGTCGAAAATGGATAGATGGACATTTGTAAAATCTAAGCCAAAGCTTGTTAAAGCTATTCTGATTGCCAACCACGGCCAAATCATGGCAGTCTCAACGTTTTATGGGCACAATGGGCACTGCCTGGGGGCCAAAGGACCATAAGGGCCCGCGATTTTTCGGATGCCTATGTATGTTTCTGTTTTGCTATCAAAACAGGGACCCCTGTGCACTACTTTGCCCGGGGGTCCATGATGCTGGCCAGACGTCCCTGGGCCCAATGTCCTATTAAATCATTTTCCACAGATCTTTCCTTTATTTTGCCGATTCTCTCTTTATTTCTAACTACATTATGTTCTGCCTAACAGAAGATGTCTTCTCCCTGCAGTCTGCTTTGGGTTTTGCGGCGATGCATCAGCACACAATTATCCTAGACAGCAGAAACAACTGCAGAAAAAGAAAATAATGTGTTTGGTACACTGATGGTAATGATTAAACAAAAGCAAAAAATACAACAAAAGATGTGCACATTCACACCTAGGGATTTTGAACCAGGCTTATTTTTTTTTCCTTCCACAAAGAAATCAAAAGAAAAAGAATGAAATCTAAATAAGCAATTATTTCCACAATTAAATGCCGGTTACTCTGTTTCAGAGCTGTAATAGTCAGAAGAAAGCTCTAAATGGCAACACTGGTTTCTACAGGAAACAATTAAGTGCAAAGTGAACTGGAAATCTTTTTTTAATTCCACTTCTCCACTTTAGAATGTGTGGGAGAATTAAGAGAGTTTCAGCAAATGACGGGCATCAAATTGTACACCATAAAGCTTACTGAATTACATTTATTCTGGGAAACCTTTCGTTTGCTAAATTTACCTGCTATTGTCCTGCAGGGTGCTGTTTTCACTTTGTGAAGGAATAAATTTTACTAATTGCAGTCTATTACAGTTTCGTGCTTTATATATCTTCGTTATTAATGTGAGCTGCGATGGACTTGTTATCCTTTCCAGGGTTTCTTTCCACCTTGTGCCTGGTGGGGCCAGGATAGGCTCCGGTGATACTAAGCTGGATTAGGTAGCCGTGGGGCCGTATATATACACTCACTGACCCCACAAAGACCTGGACATAGGACTTTATTGTTATTTTTCCTAGTGGGAAACGCTTTCCTTGTTTCCCACAAGTATAACACAGTCCCACCAGCACGATATCGCACAATGCGCAATTCTTCTCTTTTCTTCTTCTTCTCTCGTTCTTTCTTTCTCTGTCCTTTCTCTCCTCTACTCCTCCCAGTCAAGCTTTGTCTTTCTCCTCATGACTCTGGCTCCCTGAGTAGTGTCCCTTTTATAACACCCCTAGAAGTGCTCCAGGTGCATTATGATGTATTTCCAGCAGCACTTCTGGGTGAGGCAGAAGAACTGCCCATAAGGGCTCAGCGGTTGCTGCAGCAACCCCTGACGACGCCCCCAGATCCGAACTGGGTGGCACCAAACTCCAACTCCCATGGAGCCCTGCGTGAGTCCTAGGCACCACTGCAACCCAGGGGGGATGCCATCTAGCACTCTGGGGGAGGTAACACTCTGGCCACTCTTGCTCCAATGGTCTTCCCAGCATGGAAGCATGCCAGTCAGACATGGGCTCTGGCCAACAACCACAACCTGTACACCTGCTTATCCATGTGATTATGCAATCAGCCAATCACGTGGCAGAGGAGCAAGGCATCAAATCCTGCAGATCCAGGTCAGGAGCTTCAGTTTATGTTCACCTCAAACACTGTGTTCACAGTGACTGGCCTGATTGTCTGTGCCAGACGGGCTACTTCTGTAACTGCTGTTCTCCTCTGATTTTCACCCACAACAGTTTCAAGAGTTTACTCAGAATGGTGCGAAAAACAAAAAAACATCTGGTCAGTGACAGTTCTGTGGACAGAAGCACGCCTTGTTGATGAGTGAGGTTAAGGAGAATGAAAAGACAGAAAGGCTATAGTAACTGAGGTAACCACTTTGTACAACTGACGTCAGCACAGAAGTATCCCAGAATGCACAACACGTTCTACCATGAGGCTACAAAAGCAGAAGACCATGTCAGGTTTCACTCCCATCAGCCAAGAACAGGAAGATGAGGGTACAGTGAGCACAGGCTCGCCAAAACTGGACAACTGAAGACTGGAAAAAATGAAGACTTTATTTTTAGTGGAGGCACACAGATGGTAGGCACTGACAGCATGAATCCGTGCCTTAAGTCAACAGTCCAAGCTGATGGTGCCAGTGGTGTAATGCTGTGGGGAATGTTTTCTTGGCACACTTTGACATGCCCATTAATACTAATCAATCATCATTTGAATGCCATGACCAATCTGAGTATTACTGCTGACTGTGTGCATCCCTTCATGGCCACAATTGACCCATCTTCTAATGGGGACTTCCAGCATGAGAGAAGAGCCATGTCACAAAGCCAAAGTTGTCTTAGACTGCTGTCAGAAATATGTCAATGAGTTCAGGGATCTTCAGTGGCCTTCACAGTTAATGGATCTGAATCCAATGGAACACCTTTGGGATGTGGTGGAATGAGAGATTCACACCATGAAGTACAGCTGAGAAAACTAGATAGATAGACAGAGAGATACATGGATGGATGGTCTATCAACATGGACCACAATCTCAAAGGAATTTTTTCATCATCTTGTGGAATCAATTCTACGAACAACTGAGGCTGTCTTGAAAGCAAAAGAAGCCACTAAATAATAGATAGATAGATAGATAGATAGATAGATAGATAGATAGATAGATAGATAGATAGATAGATAGATAGATAGATAGATAGATAGATAATGTGGAAGACAGCCAGGGCTCTAGATGGCAGCCTCCCTGGGGATCCCACAGGGATCCATGGAAGTTGGAGTTTGGTACAGCCCTGATGGGTTCTGTCAGCACTGCCAGGGGGTGCTGCAGGGCCTGCAGAGCCCTAACTAAGTGGGCTTCTGCCTCACCTGGAAGTGCTTCTTGACCATGATAATGGACCACTGGATGTGCTCCTGTGTGCAAGATAAAAGGAACCAGCTGCTACTGCTCCAGGATGCAGAGTTGGGAGGGAGAGGAAGATGCTTTTCGGGAGAAGTGAAAATGGAAGAGAGAGACACAGAGAGAGAGAGAGGACAAAGTGTTGCAGTGGCTGCTTTGTACTTGCTGTACTGTGCTTATTGTGCTTTAATGCTGTGCTGTATGGAATGGTTGAAAAGCATTTCCCTCAAATAAAAGGCTTGTGTACTGCTGGGCTTGTGCCTCGAAATGTCTGTGTCAGGTTTGGGGAGTTGGTGTGCACCCTGCAGGCCACGATAGATAGATAGATAGATAGATAGATAGATAGATAGATAGATAGATAGATAGATAGATAGATAGATAGATAGATAGATAGATAGATAGATAGATAGTGTCACAAGAGTCTGGGGGACAGACCAAGCTGGGACACCTGGAAGGACAGGGAGGTGGCATACACATCCTAGGACCACGGGAGAGGAGCAAGGAGGCTCATCCCATTGGGAACCGTGGCCACCGCCAGGGGGCACCCTGAGCCTCAGAGAGCCCGGGAAATATTCACTTTCGCCACACTCGGGAAGATGGAGGAAGAGCCTTCCAGGGATGCCCGGAGTGCTTCCGGGTACGAGAGCAGCACTTCCACCACACCAGGAAGTGCTGCCGGAAGAACATCATCGAGCACCTGGAGCACATCCGGGTGGGAATAAAAGGGGGGCCTTCCTACAGTCTGGAAACTATAGTCAGGAGTGGGAGCAGGACAAAGCTCCCGTGAAGAGAGGAAAAGGCGGCCCACGGACATTGTGAGAAAGGCCCGTATTAGGGATGATTTGTGCTGGGAGCACTGGGTGCTGTGCAGGACTGTGTTTGGAGAAAATGAACGTGTGCTTTTTATAAAGATGTGGTCTCAGTCTGGTGGTGTCCAGGCATATCTAGATAGATAGAGAGATGTGAAAGGCACTATATGATAGATAGATAGATAAATAGATGTGAAAGGCACTATATGATAGATAGATAGATAGATAGATAGATAGATAGATAGATAGATAGATAGATAGATAGATAGATAGATAGATAGATAGATAGATAGATAGGCTCTTATTAGCAAAAAGCTCCAATCAGCACAAAAGGCACAGTAGAAGGACCTAATCAGTATTTGTTTGGTGTTCCTTATAACCTTCTCAGGGACCGTATGATATTTTCTGCGATTTGAGTTTCACGACATAGAAAGCACATAAGGCTGAGTGTTGATTGGCATTACCACATTAGAGACAAATGTGCTTGTGGCCCGTGGTCCTAGATCTTTATAAAA
This sequence comes from Polypterus senegalus, assembly GCF_016835505.1. Classification (NCBI taxonomy): domain Eukaryota; kingdom Metazoa; phylum Chordata; class Cladistia; order Polypteriformes; family Polypteridae; genus Polypterus; species Polypterus senegalus. Next base: position 13,721,035 of record NC_053169.1, read on the forward strand.
TCAGAGTTTTTAATTTGACAAAATTGTAAGTGTTAGCAGTTCAGTTCAGATTTATTGTCATGTTTACTAAGTACAATGACATTCTTATTTTGGAGACCTCATTACCCTTCTTATCATGTCTGGAACTCCTATTCACAACAGTGCCTTTCATATCTGTCTGTCTGTCATTGCTTGTATCATCATGTGCGTTTTCGTCCTTAAGAAGGCAAAAGAAGTGACAAGGTCACTGTTTATGGACTGAGTGCCATTGTATGCTCAGTTGGAAGCTGGATAAATAATGGGAACATTTTCAGAGATAGTGCTGGAGGGATTTGAATGGACTTTTCACAATTTATGCTGTTCTTATTTTTAATGAAGGGTTTCTATGAATTAGCATTGCATGAATAGCTAACTGCACTTTGGACACTTTTCTGATTTAATAAACATTCACAATGCCCTTTTGGACCATTTGAACCTGGTTGTTCTATTTCCCTCACCACTGCGCCCATCCTCGATTTATGAACTACTAAGGGGTCAACCCTCCATCTGAATGACATATCCTGGTACGGTGACACCTGACAATGGATGCTGAGTATGTCCAGCAATGGGACTGGCATCCCGTGTGGAGCTGATTCCTGCCTTGTGAACAATACTGTTAAGTTGTGGACTAAGAGGATTTGAAAATGGATGAACGGACAGACGAGCTCCCCAGCGTGCCCTGAAATTATCTGCCACTCCATTCAGGTTCAGCTTCAGCTTCAGCTTGTAGGATCTGACTGGCCTTGTGACGTTACTATTGCATCCCACAGTTTCATTAAATAGATAAAGGAATGGATGTTTCTAAACCATTATTATTAAACAGAGTGTAAAAGCTTTTGCAACACCATATAATTTCAGTAAAATTGTTTAAAGTTTAATGAATATCATGTAACCTCCATAATAATAAATATTCTGTATAAGGCAGACTGCATTCACAGCAACAAAGTTCAAATTGCTTAAAAATAGGACACCATTTCTTTTTCTTTAATGCTCAGCTGTAACAGTTTAAATGAGTTTAATGATAAAGGTGGTGAGGATAGAAATAGCAAATGAAAAGGTACTGTCAGGGACCACCTGGGGAAGCCGATTTAATCTCCCTTAGACGTGAAAATCCTGTTCAAGGCAAATGAAACCTTCCATGCTGTACTTATCTCTAATAAACTCTTTTGTTTCTTAGGCTCCTCAATTTGAAGACTGGAAATATGTTAAATGATGGGTTTTCTATTTGAGATGCAAAGGGTGGATCTCAGTGGGCTCACTGCTCACAAAATGGCATTTAACGTGCTGTACTGATGTTTGGGCATTCAAGTCATTTTCACCTATGAAAGTAAAGTTTTCACTTTCATCATACGTCAGTGGAAAATTCCAGATTTATCCATCCATTTTCTACCATGTGTCAATTGTTAAAGGCTTGGGTGATAGCGATTCCCTGCCTAAACACGGGATGGCGCTGTTAACTAACACCTTATCCCTTCCTCCCTCAGCAGACAGGAAGATTGAAGGCCTTACCACCTGTGACATCATTTCTGGACCCGCCTCTTCCTGCCGAAGTCCTTATCACCAGGACTTCCACCATCTTGGAGCAGTCACTTTTGAGACTCGCATCTGTGAAGACGTTTGCTTTCTATTTTTAACATGTTTAAAAACTCACATTTTGCTTTTAATTATATGGTGGTTGCCCACGTGCGCCCCAACACGTGATTATCTGTGTTTTCTCTTAAACCTTTTTATTTTATATGATGTACTTTATCAAAACTCTTAACAGGTTAACTTTAATTATATCATAATTATAAAACCTATCTGACTCTTGCAGATAATTCAGAAAGAATTCAGACCCCTTCACTTTCTGTACACTTTATTATGTTTTAGATTTAATGTTAAATAGAAAAAAAAATTCTACTCTATCTATCTATCTATCTATCTATCTATCTATCTATCTATCTATCTATCTATCTATCTATCTATCTATCTATCTATCCTTATCATATCTGTTCTTACCTGGCCAGGTCCCCTTCAATGTGTAAGATCAGGGGGAGACAGCTTACACGGGGCTTTGTCTCTCTCAGGACGCTAGGATTCCCAACTCCATAGGGCTCCAACCTCACCTGGAAGTGCTTTGGAGCTGCAGCATCATATCACCGGAATCACTCCTGAGGATTAGATAAAAGGAGCTGCTTGCCTCACATCAATGAGTCAGAAATGGGAGGAAGAAAAGCAACACCAGCTGGAGGGAGGCAGACAGAGAGAAAAGAGAAACTGAAGAGCAAGTATTTATTTGGTGTATTGGCTGTGTTAATTGTCTTCTTAAGAACTGTGAATGTGGAAAACTCTTACTGGAAGGGTTTCTCACAATAGAAATTCTTTTACTGAACCAGAGTGTTGTTTGGGTCTTGTCTATCTGGGGTATGGGGGCTCAGCAACATCCTTTGACTGTTCAGACTATCTATCTATCTATCTATCTATCTATCTATCTATCTATCTATCTATCTATCTATCTATCTATCTATCTATCTATCTATCTATCATTTAGTGCCTTTCATGTCTATCTATCTATCTATCTATCTATCTATCTGTCATATAGTGCCTTTCATATCTATCTATCTATCTATCTATCTAATATATAATGCCTTTCACATCTATCTATCTATTATATAGTGCCTATCTATCTCTCTATTTAATCATCTATCTATCATCATTTAAACATAAATGACAAATTGGTGGAGTTGGCACCATTTTGAAAATCCATTTTGTAGTAAGAGATCCTGTTTAGTTGGGCTATTAAACACAATACAATAAAATAAACAAATATAAAGAAATAAACACGCAAAAATTCCACAAATCAAACCAGAGAAGTCCTAAAACGTGACTCCACAACTGAGTAAGTGTGCCCTGAAAGGCCGAGAGGCCGCATCCCAGCTCTCCGTCCCCCTGAAGTTGAATTAACTAGCTTAACTAAATGGAAGAATCTAAATTGTTGTTCTAGAAAATTCCATGGCAATCCCTTTAGTTATTATGGGCTATGCTCAGTTACTGAAAAACCTGCATCACGCCACTGCAGCACAGGTTGCGAAGTGATGAGGAGCCAGAAGTAAAAGTCAATAACTATCTTACAATTAGTTTCCCAAAGACCCACCTGTCTATTCCCCAAAGGTTCATGTCAGGGATTGGAGCTTTTGATGTACGGCCTACTTCAGTTGAAGCCTACAGAAACAACAACTCCACATATCAGTCAAGGGAGACTTTATTTGACATGTTTATCTAAAAATATTTAAGGCTGGAAATGTGTCTTTTTTTGATTGTTCTATATAATTCTTTCCATGTTTTCAGCCGAGGTCATGGGATGCATGCAGTTGTTACTAAGGGAGTTGCCAATCTCTGGAAAAATGATGAAGGCGGATTTGTTTAGTTGAATTGTTGGTTATATTTCGGTTTTATCTTCGTTTTTCTGTAGTGAGTATTGTTGCCGGGCTGCTTCTTATGTTATACGTTAGCTGTGTCAGTAATGACTTTCAGACACTTGGGGGTGAACATCTATCTATCTATCTATCTATCTATCTATCTATCTATCTATCTATCTATCTATCTATCTATCTATCTATCTATCTATCTATCTATCTATCTATCTATCTTCCCACAGTCCAAAGACATGCAGGTTAGGTGCATTGCCAATCCTAAATTGTCCCTAGTGTGTGGGTGTATGTGTGCCCTGTGGTGGGCTGGCACCCTGCCTGGGGTTTGTTTCCTGCCTTGCGCCCTGTGTTGGCTGGGATTGGCTCCAGCAGACCCCTTTGATGCTGTAGTTAGGGTATAGCGGGTTGGATAATGGATGGATAAAACCGGGTGCCACCATTTACTCTGACACCTGGAAGGCATACGCGATAAATGAGTTTGAATGGCAAGGAGTCCAGCATCTGACTGTGAATCACGAGTACAATTTCATTGACCCAGAAACTGGAGTCCACACGCTGACGATCAAGAGACTTTGGGGCAGTGCCATATGGCGAAACAACTAGGCGAGAAATGATTGAATCGTACTTGGCGGAATTCATGTTCCGCAAAAAAGCAGCAGACAATATCTTCAAAATGGTGTTCAACGCAATAGCAAGACATTAGCCTCAAAATTGAAACGGAATAATAAGTTCTAATTGTATGTATGTTTGTAATATTCCAGTTTCTGTACATTTCTATATATCTTTTTTTATCGCAATAAATGTTATGAATTCGTCAAAACACATCTGTTTTCCTTTCTCATGCCATCTGTCTGTTTAGTACACAAGTACCTAAGTAACAGTGTACAGATCAAGTTTGGCAACAGTTTAGATAGAGTTCATATCATAGGCTCATAGCAAGTAGCGAGCCACGTACTCATCACGAATTTTAAGAACATTACAATGAATAATCGGCCGAGTGGGTCGAACTAATCACCTCCTCACTCGTTGAAGGTTTTGAGACCCGGTCCGCTCCTGGTTCATCGCTTGAAAATCTCAGAGTGAGTTCTTCAATAACTAACAAATATTTTTTCCACTAATTAAAAACGAATAATTTTAAAATAAAAATAAATAATCACAAGGTAAACAACTCACAGCTGTTATTAACGTGTGGCAAATTTGTTTATCTCAAAGGCATCCCTAGTGGAATTACTGGTAGTTTATTAAAACGGTTATTCGCTTTTACTCTCCAGTTATCCTAGTCATCCAAGACCTGGAACCTCTTAACTAAAAAATGGGACATGTTAGTCAAAAACGGTTTTCAGAATTTGGAGTCAGCAAGTGAAATACTGTATATTAAAGTACAGTGGAACCTCGGGTCACAAACATCTCGGACCACGTACAAATTGGGTTACAACCAAAACGTTCGCCAAACTTTTGCATCTGTTCATGACCAAACACTCAGGTAACGAACAAGCCAGTTTCCCTTCTGGTTTGTACGCTCCGATGATTCCTGCACGTGTTCAGTCTCTCCCTATGCATTCCCTGTGTAGCGAGAGAGTGAGCGAGTGAGAGAGAGAGAGAGAGCGCGAGAGAGAGAGAGAGCGCGAGAAGGCAGTTAAAGAATGCACCAGACTTGTTTTTAAAGAGACTGCTTCGAGCATTGTTTTAATCTCGTTGTATTTAATGAAGACTTTTTTCTATTGGATTTTTACCTCCACTTCACTTCTGTTTTTATGGGATCACTTATTTATTGAAGGATTCTGAAAGCACTTCACTTTATTTAATTTGGACTTTTGTTGATTTTAATAAAAGCACTTGGCACTTTTTGCACCATCCGATTGCTCCATTGTAGTGCCTCACTGTCGTGGTCATCGGTAACATTACCTACGGTGTCGGGTTTAAGGGCTCCCGGAAGCGAAATGGAGAGCATGCTGTGAACCTACGTCGTCACAGGCTTTACCTCAAAACTGTAATCTCCTCTCCACCGAGTTCGTCCTCACTTCCTTCATGCCAGAACTCATGCAAGGTTAGTTTTTTTGGTATTTTTTGTATAAATTAAGGATTTTTCAAAAGGTGATTCTTTTCCCAGTGCTTAAAACTCGTTAAAAAAAAGTGTTTACAGAGAGCGGTTCGTAAGGCTATAGCATGAACTCTTGCAATGTTAGCTTTCTCTGTTCAAGGCTTTCTCAGAGTTATTCAATGTTTTTATAGCTTGAAAGTTTGTGAACCCTTTAGAATTTTCTATATTTCTGCATAAATATGACCTAAAACATCATCAGATTTTCACTCAAGTCCTAAAAGTAGATAAAGAGAAACCAGTTAAACAAATGAGACAAAAATATCATACTTGGTCATTTATTTATTGAGGAAAATGATCGAATATTACATATGTGTGAGTGGCAAAAGTATGTGAACCTTTGCTTTCAGTATCTGGTGTGACCCCCCAATAACTGCAACTAAACGTTTCCGGTAACTTCTGATCATTTCTGCACACCGGCTTGGAGGAATTTGAGCCCATTCCTCCGTACAGAACAGCTTCAACTCTGGGATGTTGGTGGGTTTCCTCACATGAACTGCTCACTTCAGGTCCTTCCACAACATTTCGATTGGATTAAGGTCAGGACTTTGACTTGGCCATTCCTAAACATTCACTTTCCTCTTCTTTAACCATTCTTTAGTACAGCGACTTGTGTGCTTAGGGTCGTTGTCTTGCTGCATGACCCACCTTCTCTTGAGATTCAGTTCATGGACAGATGTTCTGACATTTTCCTTTAGAATTCTCTGATATAATTCAGAATTCATCAATGAAGGCAAGCCGTTCTGGCCCAGATGCAGCAAAACAGGCCCAAACCATGATACTACCACCACCATGTTTCAAAGATGGGATAAGGTTCATATGCTGGAATGTCGTGTTTTCTCCTTTCTCCAAACATAACGCCTCTCATTTAAACCAAAAAGTTCTATTTTGGTCTCATCCGTCCACAAAACATTCTTCCAACAGCCTTCTGGTTTGTCCACGTGATCTTTAGCAAACTGCAGACGAGCAGCAATGTTTTTTTTGGAGAGCAGTGGCTTTCTCCTTGCAACCCTGAACAACAACCATTGTTGTTCAGTGTTCTCCTGATGGTGGACTTATGAACATGAACATTAGCCAATGTGAGAGAGGCCTTCAGTTGCTTAGAAGTTACCCTGGGGTCCTTTGTGACCTCGCCGACTATTACACGCCTTGCTCTTGGAGTGATCTTTGTTGGTCGACCACTCCTGGGGAGGGTAACAATGGTCTTGAATTTCCTCCATTTGTACACAATCTGTCTGACTGTGGATTGGTGGAGTCCAAACTCTTTAGAGATGGTTTGGTAACCTTTTCCAGACGGATGAGCATCAACACTCTTTTTGTGAGGTCCTCAGAAATCTCTTTGTTCGTGCCATGATACACTTCCACGATTACTTCGGGTCACGACCAAATCGGGTTGCGACCAGAGTTTTGGACCGAAATACGGTCATGACCCGAGGTTCCACTGTACAGGTGAAAGAATCCAGTAGCGAAATGCTTGTTGCCAGTGTAAGTTGCTTGCTCCCTGTCTCCCTAACCTGACTTACAGCTGTCATTTGTCCATCTCCCTGGCAGTCTTTCTCTCTCTCTCACCTGAATTGTAAATATTTTAAATAAATTGCACAAATTACTTTGGCACAAATAACCTTTTTGCTCCAGCAACACAGCGTTTAAAGGTTTACTGGTGTGATGAGACAAAAATTGAAATCTTTGCACAGAACTCCAAACATTATGGATGGTGAGCACCAGGCACTCCTCATCACCCGCATGATACCATCCCTATGGTGAAGCATGCTGGTGGGAGCATCACGCTGTGTGGTGAAGTAACAGGGAGGCTGATGAGAATGGATGAAAGGATGAATGAAACCAAAAAGAGAGGTCCTTGAGGAAAACCGTCTCAAGAGAGCACACAACCTCAAACTGTAGCAACAGTTCACCATTCAACATGACAGTGACCCAAAGCATGCTACCAAGGCCACACTGGAGTGGCTTTGGGACGAGTCTCTGCGTGTCCTTGAGTGGCCCAGGCAAAGCCGAGACTTAAACCTCACAGAACATCAATGGAGAAACTTGAAGATGGCAGCTTACAGATGTTTCCTTTCCAATCTGATGGGGCTGGAGAGGGCCAAAAAAGGCAAGTGAAAGCATTTAAAAATAAATCTACAACACACTGAAGTGTGTAGAAAATCAAGGGGTCTGAAAACTTCCTGAATTCGTAGTCAGTGGAAAAACGGAGTGTGCAGAGAAAAGCCATGGAGACTTTACATGAACTGCGAAATAAAGCAGATGTGAGATACCAGTGATAACCATCATGCCTGTGTGCTGCTTAAAATGCAAAATATGTGTGATAAATCAAATAGTTGCTATCTATGGACATTTATTATGTTATAAAATCATCTAAATCAATTTGAAAGTGCAGCTGGTCTTCATTATGTATTCAGTTGTACCTTAGATTATACACCTTTAAATACCTAATATATTATTTAAAAACTGCATGTGCATCAGTGCATACAATACAGTACAGTCTCAGGTGGCTCAATGTCCTTGAGTTGGCCTGAGGCAACTTTTATCAGGCCAGAGTCCTAACAGAAAGGTTCAGATTTGTACTTTCATGTCTTGTCGTGTTATTATGGGCAAGGAAAGAAAATCTGCTGTTCGAATTTCTAAGGCATTATTTGAAAAATAACCCACCATGCTACAATATTTGGAACATTTTCTATTCATTTTTGACACATGTTGAAAGACACTTTACAAGACTAAGGTAATAAAACTCAACAGTAATAATTGTTTAACCGAATATGTTATTTCTTATGTATGCCAATAACATTTTAATAGATAGATAGATAAAAATTGAAAGGCACTATATAATAGATAGATAGATAGATAGATAGATAGATAGATAGATAGATAGATAGATAGATATGAAAGGCACTATATAATAGATAGATAGATAGATAGATAGATAGATGTGAAAGGCACTATATAATAGATAGATAGATAGATTAATAGACAGATATGAAAGGCACTATATAATAGATAGATTGATAAATAGACAGATATGAAAGGCACTATATAATAGATAGATAGATAGAAACTGAAAGGCACTATAAGATAGATAGATAGATAGATAGATAGAAAGATAGATAGATAGATCCATTAGCCTTTTACTCTCCTGTAACAAGACTAACAAAGGCAAGCTCAGATGACTTGGGTGGACAGAAAAAATAAAAAAAGTAGGCCGGAGAAGAAAAACAAAATCTGCGGGGATTCAGGACCAAAAGCCTGCCAGCCCCCACTGGGCATTCTGCCTAAAGTAAATGTTCTTAGGTGGTTCTTTATTGTTGCTTTTATGCTTTGTCTTAGAGGACACAATGGGTCTTGTGACAAGTCCGCTTTCATTCAGACATCACAGGAAGCTGCACAGGATTTTGATTAGGTGATGGTGGAATAGAACAGCTTTGCAGAAGAATGGGAAAAAAAAGGAGAAGAGTAATGATTGATATTGATTTAGATTCACTGAAGAGAATAATAATTCTATGCATACATTGGTTATTAAGAGTAGAACTAAACTGAAGCTAAGAAAAAGCAAAATTAAAAAAGTAGGATTTTAGGCTTTTCTTAAAGCGTTCCACAGTATTAGCCTGGCGTATTTCTATTGGTAACATATTCCAGATTTTTGGTGTATAAGAGCTAAGGCCGCCTCATCACGTTGTTCAAAGTTGGCTCTTGGAATAATAAGCAGAGTGGCAGAGTTAAAGATGTTAAGATTTGCATTGGGTGTGACGAGGATGGACAGGATTAGAAATGAGGGCATTAGAGGGTCAGCTCAAGTTGGACGGTTTGGAGACAAAGTCAAAGAGGCGAGATTGTGTTGGTTTGGACATGTGCGGAGGAGAGATGTTGAGTATATTGGGAGAAGGGTGCTAAGGATGGAGCTGCCAGGGAATATGAACAGAGGAAGGCCTAAGAGATGTGGTAAGAGAGGACATGCAGGTGATTGGGGTGACAGAGCAAGATGATGAGGACAGGAAGATATGGAAAAAGATGATCTGCTGTGGCAACCCCTAACAGGAGCAGCCGAAAGAAGAAAAAGAAGAAGATTTAGTTTGATAAAGTGGTTCTGAATGTGACAGAAGAAAGTGATGACCTTACAAGAGAAGCTTGTATTTCTGGATATGTTTCGTTCGGTGAACTCAGCCCCTTAGGTTGCTCGCCAGTTGGGTGCAGCAAGAAAAAAGACCAGGAAATCTGTGAAGCCGTCACAGCAGCACCTCCAGTGGGGAAAGCGGATATGAATGTTCTCTTTTCAAATTCCAGGTAGGCCTAGGTATACAGGACAGACTTGAGTTTTGTATTTTATTTTATCTAAATATTTTAATCGTACTGTACGTGTATTGTCTGTGTGCGTGTGTTAGCTTACATTGGTGAACATATTGGTGGATTTTCACCTGTGTCGGGATCCTGTGCCCAAACCAACAAGGGTCGCTAGGCCTGACTGTAATTCATTTACATTTTATATAGCACCTTGAGGTACATCCTGTATATGAAAATTTGCAGTATAAGTAAAAATATGCTATGCTGTTGCTTTTGTTGTAGTTTTCTGCACCAGCAAGCCTAGCAGTTAAACCCAGAAGGTGGCAGTTGGAGGGTCTGGCATTGCATCTGATCCTCATCCTTCACTTTAAGGCTGGTGACCCCCATTTAACAGTTTCATACAGTGGTTTAGGCTGTCTGGCTGGGCTACATGGGTCACAGGGCTACTGGGTGCTCACCAGTGACCACAGCCTCCATTCCTTTCTCCTGGAAATGTTTCAGGTTTCCGGTCCTAACTGAGGCCACCTTACGCTTATTCAGAACCGACCATGACGTTCGTATTTATCATCTGACTCAACGTCCCACACCAAGTAAACAATTCAAGCTGCCCATCGTTTTAAAATGCTGTCTCTCTGAATCCATGACACCATGAAGGGGTTAATCCACATTCTGCCTTTCCTTCTTTTTCTTTGCACAAGTTGGCTTCCCAACATCTGATCACAGCTTGCAAAGCAGCAAAAGGACTCAACGTTACATATTGTGGCACATCTGTTAAAGACGCCAAAATGAAGAGGTAAAACAATCATCGATGGAAAAAAAACGGTTGTGAGTTGTCAAGGCTGGCATAACAAGTCACTTAAAGCTGTAAGAGAATTTCAGGAGGTAAAACTGCTTATGGCGGAGTATAACATATTTGAAAAGGATATGTTTAATTTTTAGTAATACAGTGGAACTCTTTGTGAAGAACTCTAAGCACTGTGTCAAGCAAAGACCAGGCACTGCTCATCACCTGCCTAACACCATTGTGGTATACTGGGCGTCCCGTACAGGCACAGGCAGGAGAAAGCGTCAATCGTTCTTCCTTATAATCTTAGTCTTGTAAGAGGCAACCCTTGGAGCACAAGCAACTTATACACTGGTCAACAAGCATTTCCATAATGGGATTCTTTCAGTGGCGGCACGGTGGCGCTGCTGCCTCGCAGTTAGGAGACTCAGGTTCGCTTCCCGGGTCCTCCCTGCATGGAGTTTGCATGTTCTCCCTGTGTCTGCGTGGGTTTCCTCCGGGCGCTTTGGTTTCCTCCCACAATCCAAAGACATGCAGGTTAGGTGGATTGGCGATTCTAAATTGGCCCTAATGTGTGCTTGGTGTGTGGGTGTGTTTGTGTGTGTCCTGCGGTGGGTTGGCACCCTGCCCAGGATTGGTTCCTGCCTTGTGCCCTGTGTTGGCTGGGATTGGCGCCAGCAGACCCCCGTGACCCTGTATTCGGATTCAGCGGGTTAGATAATGGATGGATGGATGGATGGATTCTTTCAGTTGTACAGTGGAACCACGGGTCACAAACTTTAATTCGTTCCAAAACTCTGGTCGCAACCCGATTTGGTCGTGACCCGAAGTAATTTCCCCCATAGGATTGTACGTAAATATAATTAATCTGTTCCGGACCGTACGAGCTGTATGTAAATATATATTTTTAAAGCACAAAAATAGTTAATAATACCATAGAATGCACAGCGTAATAATAAACTAAATGTAAAGGCATTGAATTACACTGAAAAAAACCTTGAACAGAGAAAACTAACACTGCAAGAGTTCACGCTACAGCCTTATGAACCGCTCGCTGTAAACACTTTTTTTAATGAGTTTTAAGCACAGGGTAAAAAATGAAAATTTGAAAAATCCTTAATTTATACAAAACTAACCTTGCTTGAGTCGAGTTCTGGAGTGAAGGAAGTGAGGCGGAACTGGGTGGAGAGGAGATTACAGTTTTGAGGTAACTGAGGTTCGCTGCATGCTCCCGTCCCGCTTCCAGGAGCCCTTAAACCTGTCAAGATCGGTAATGTTACCGATGAGCACGACAGTGAAGCACTACAATGGAGCAATCGGATGGTGCTAAAAGTGCCAAGTGCTTTTATTAACATCAACAAAACAACAATCAAAAAAAAGTCCAAATTAAATAAAGTGCAGTGCTTTCAGAATCCTTCAATAAATAAATAATCCCATAAAAACAGAAGTGAAGTGGAGGTTAAAATCCAATAGAAAAAAGTCTTCATTAAATACGAGGTTAAAACAATGCTCGAAGCAGTCTCTTTAAAAACAAGCCCGGTGCCTTCTTTAACTGCCTTCTCACACTCTCTCTCTCTCTTGCTTGCTCTCTCTCTCTCACTCGCTCGCTGCACAGCGAATGCACAGGGAGAGACTGAACACGTGCGGAAATCATCTGCGCATACGAACTGGAAGGGAAACTGGCGTGTCCGTCACCCGAGTGTGTGGTCGTGAACAGGTGCAAAAGTTTGGCAAACTTTTTGGTCGTACCCCGATTTGTTACATGGTCTGAGACGTTCGTGACCCGAGGTTCCACTGTAGTTAGAAATGGAAAATATATGTTGAGTGATGCACTGCTGCCTGGCAGGGGCTTTCGGCTCCAAATTTCATGGTTGATCATTTGACTGTGTGGAGTTTACAGCTTAACCTCAATCTGTGGGTTTTTTTTCTTTAAACACCGATTAAACAGAGATGTTAATTGTTGGAGGGAATGACGCTGATCACAACAATATTCCGTCATCATTTAACTCCCCATTAATTTTACTGAATCTAGGAGTTTTCTTTGACTCTAGCGTGTCATTCAAAGCGCACATTACAAAGTTGTCCAAATCATGTTTCTTCCATCTTAAAAATGTTGGGAAATTAAGACGCTTTCTAAATAAACAGGATTCTGAGAAATTCATTCATGCATTTATTTTCTAACCCCTGTCCAGGTTTGGTTGCTGCCTTGAACATAAGGTTGGCATGATAGGCGTTCTCCCTGAATTAAGCAGAAAACGGTAGGGATAGCAGACAGATGCATGGATGGTATTTAGCGTTTTCTGCAATGGGGCTGGCACCCTGCATTGTACCCAGTGTTGCCACGCTAGACCCCAGCACCTTGTTTTGTCATGGAAGGACCCTGTCCTCACTATAGGACTTTTCGTGTCGACCTCAGTGTCTCTAGATCTTTGACTCTTGTTCTCATTTTCTAAATATGCAGAATTCTGAGAAATTAATTCATGCATTTCTTTCTAGTAGGATTGATTACTGCAATGCGGTGTTCACTGGATGTTCAAACTGTTCTTTATACAGCCTCCTGTTAATCCAAAATGCTGCTGCAAGAATTATTACAAGAACAAGAAAATATGAACACATCACTCCAGTTCTTAAGTCCTTACACTGGCTCCCGGTTAAGTTTAGAACAGATTTCAAAATCCTCCTTTTAACATATAAACCTTAAATGGCCGAGGTCCAGCTTACTTATCTGAACTTATCATGACTTACAAACCAGAGCGCACATTAAGATCTCAAGATGCCAGCCTGCTTATGATTCTAAGAATTAATAAAATAACAGTGGGAGGTCGAGCTTCTAGTTACAGGGCCCCTAAACTGTGGACTGGTCTGCCTGCTTCTATAAGAGATGCCCCTTCGGTCTCACCTTTCAAATCTCACTACTTCAGTTTAGCACACCCTGACTAGAGCTGCTGACTAACTGTACAGACTGCATCTCTGTTGTTAGTCATTAGCACTAAAACATAAGTAATATGATAGTTATAATTGAATACTAACCTTCACCTATTCTGTTCCGTTCTCAAAGAGATGCCCCTTTGGTCTCAGCTTTCAAATCTCACTACTTCAGTTTAGCACACCCTGACTAGGAGTGCTTATTAACTGTTGTAGCATGCGGCTGGGACGCCTCCATGCTGGGAGGACCGGAGGAGCAAGCGTGGCCAGAGTGTTACCTCCCCCGGGGTTGCAGTGGTGCCTCAGACTCCCGCAGGGCTTCATGGGAGTTGGAGTGTGGTGCAGCCTTGTTGGGATCCGTAGGCACCGGTCCAAGGGGAGCTGCAGCCGGAGCTGCTGAGCCCTTATGGGCATTTCTTCCACCACACCTGGAAGTGCTGCTGGAAACGAGTAATAAAAGGAGCCAGCAGCTTCTACTTGGGGAGCCGGAGTCGGGTGGAAGAGCAATAAAGTTTGACCCAAGGAGTGAAGAAGGAGATGGAAAAGAGTGAAGAAAGAGACGTGTGCTACTGTGCTGTGCTTGTGCTGGGACTGTGTTATACTTGTGAGGAACGCGTTTCCCACAAGGGAAAAAGAAAAAAATAAACATTGTGTGCCTTAAACTTGTTTCCCATGTTTGTCTGTGTAGGGTTCAGCTGACAGTGTCAGCCTGGTGGGCCACACTGTACAGACTGCATCTCTGTTGTCAGTCATTAATAAGTAACATGATAGTTATAATTTGTTACCAACCATCACCTGTTCTGTTTCTCTTCTCAGTACTCAAATGGGGCACTTGGTGCCTCGGCCCACCTGCCAAGTTGTTCTGCCTGCCTAAGGTAAAGTCATCATTGATGGAGGATCGCAGGAATCGTCGGTTAGAGGGGTCCTTTCATCAGATTGGCTGGCCCAGCACTGACTCAGCTGTGGAATGGCCAATTGCGGGAGGAAGCTTGTAGCGGTGCTACATGATTAATGTCATCGTAAAATGTATTTTGTGCTGAGTCCCATCTTTCATAGCGTTATCCTGTTTACATGGTCTGTGTGTGTGTGTATGTAAATCTGTTCCCTTGGAAAAATGTGGAGCCACGGCCTCTAATGATAATTGGTACTGTCAATTCTATCACCTGCATCTGGTCATCGGCTATTTAAGCAGAAGGACAGAAAGAAGAAAAACAAACAACGTCTCGTTCTACTAGACCTCCATTCCGCTCCAGAGACAGGAGAAAGCACCGCTTCAAATCATTCACCCTTTTGTCTACCTGCCACTTTCAACGGCTGACTACAACAGCTTTGCACCGCGACTTCATCGAGCAAATGACCAGAAGTGACGACATCAGGCTCATGACCGGAAGTGGCGTCGTCTGGACTGGAAGTGACGTCATCGGGCTCATGACTAAAAATACCATCATCTGGACCAGAAAGTGATGTCATCAGGCACCCCCACCACACACACACAACCGGAAGTGGCATCATCTGGACTGGAAGTGACGTCATCAGGCTCTTTGTAACTGGAAGCGACTTCATTGGGCTCATGACCAGAAGTGATGTCATCAGGCTTATGACCGGAAGTGGCGTCTTCTGGACTGTAAGTGACATCATCGGGCTCATGACCAGAAATACCATAGTCTGGACCGGAAGTGATTGCATCAGGAACTCCACCAACCACACACACACACACACGACCACAAGTGGCATTGTCTGGACTAGAAGTAATGTCATTGGGCTCCTCGTGACTGGAAACGACTTCATCGAGCTAATGACCAGAAGTGACATCATCAGGCTCATGACCGGAAGTGGCGTCGTCTGGACTGGAGGTGACGTCATCGGGCTCCTCGTAACTGGAAGCGACTTCATTGGGCTCATGACCAGAAGTAATGTCATCAGGCTCATGACTGGAAGTAGCATCATCTGGACCGGAAGTGGCATCTTCTGGACTGGAAGTGACATCATCGGGCTCATGACCAGAAATACCATAGTCTGGACCGGACGTTATTGCATCAGGCACTCCACCAACCACACACACGCGACCGGAAGTGGCATCGTCTGGACCGGAAATGATGTCATTGGGTTCCTCGTGACTGGAAGCGACTTCATCGAGCTAATGACCAGAAGTGACGTCATCAGGCTCGTGACCGGAAGTGGCATCATCTGGACCGGAAGTGGCATCTTCTGAACTGGAAGTGACATCATCGGGCTCATAACCAGAAAAACCATAGTCTGGACCGGACGTTATTGCATCAGGCACTCCACCAACCACACACACGCGACCGGAAGTGATGTCATTGGGTTCCTCGTGACTGGAAGCGATATCATTGGGCTCATGACCAGAAGTGACGTCATCGGGTGTATGACCAGAAGGGACGTCATGGAGGTCAGGTGGAATTTCCCGTAACGGATCTGCAGTGGAAAGAGAGAAAGGATTGGTGCACTCGCCACCCTCTGATCTGGTATGGAAATACCTTCCTTTGAACACTTTAGCTATCTCCCATGCACACGTGTGTGACAGGGTCTAAATACTCAAATGAATGAGAAATTTCAGTAAACCTTTCTGAAAACATGTTTTCCCTTTGTCATTAGCGGTTATTGATAGTAGACTGATGTGGGGAAAAAGATGACAAAAAAACATTAAATCTACAAGACAATAATGTGTGTGGAGAGCAAAGGGGTCAGAATACTTTCTAGATCCACTGTATCTTGAAATAGATAAAAACTACAGTTTATGACATCTAAAATTATTTTTGACATATCTACAGTATATATGTCAATTATGCTAGCCAAAAATAAGTCGCAAAGGAAAAAAAAATAAAGTTTCTTTTCAAATTTGTAAAGCAAACTTTTGTGTACATTTATACAACTGCCAGGTTTACAGTGACAGCCAAGCCTTATATCAAGCTAATTTATTTGTGCTAATTGACTGCCTAATATTCTGATTTGATCTGCAGCTGGACATGTTTAATAGTTTTTCAAATGTCCTTTGCTTCTGACAGTTTAATAAGCAAGCTGGATTCCATGTGCAAGGAGCATTAGATTTATTGAAGCCATCAGAAATGTTTATTTTCTACCAAATTAGTCATGCAATCAAATTCACTTAGTAAATGACAGTCTGGGTTGAGTGAACATCAGAAAAAGGCCTCATCCACTAAGAAACAGTTGAGACATCATCAGCCAAAGAGAGACGCAAGTGTCATAGGGGGCCACAAACAAGCTTTGCCATTTCAGAGGAGGAGAAACACAAACTGCTAATGCTCATAAAATGTCAGCGATGGAAATTAATGAGCTCACTTCATAAGCAGTTCAAAATACAACAGGCAGGAGTCGTATTGTGCTTGAAGAGCTCGTGTGCTTTGTGTGATGGACTTCCCTGTGAGCAAGGGGTTGTAAAGTAAAAAAAACAGGTGATGGTGACATAGGGTAAAAGCTTTAATATATCGTACAGGGAGATTCACGTGAAAGACACCCCGAATATTCTGTTGTAACTCCCGTTAGGATGAAGCAATTGGAACAAAAAAATTGACTTATGTGTAATCGATTGCATTACGTGCGATGCTGAAAGTGGTTTCCGTTTTCTGCCAGACACATTTCAACACAGTGTTCCATGTTCCTGAATGTATTGGCAAGCGTCTCGGGGCGAATAGCAGCAAATTCACGTTGGATGTTTTCCTTCAAATCTTCCACATGGCAAGTCTTGTTGCTTGTTAGACTTTTCCTTTAAGCAGACCCTAAAGGAAGATGTCTGGTGGTGTCAGATGTGGCGACTGTGGTGGCCAAAGCCCCTGTTGCCGAAGAAGGACTCAATTTCTGCCATGCTCCTTGCGGATGTGTGACACATTGCTCCATCTTGCTGGAAGTAATCTTCCATTAACTCACGATCATCCAGTTGATTCTGACATCGCTTAAACGAATTGGTGACCCAACAGGTTTGCACCCTGAAGACGACACATGCTCGATTACTGTACACCACCATCCTGATGAGAAGACGAGTGACTGAGTGAAGGGGTATGGTCGGTATTCACCCAAAAGTTGCAAACGGAGATTAAACGTTGCGATGGCTACCCAGAGCAGGCCTCATTGCTCTGACGCAGGGGTATCCCAGCTTGTTCGAAGCTCCATATACTGAGGAGCACATTCCATATTGCTCATTCCTAGCAAGAGTTATTATAGAATATTTGGGGCCTCTTTCGAGTGAATCTCCCTGTACAGAACAGTAAGACCAATACAGATAAAGTGTCAGGGTCCATAATTAAATTCCCAGTATAAAGAGTGTGGCTGGATCAGATATAACGGTCCATTTCTCTCTGCCTGGAGCAGATCAAGCTCCATTTCCTTTGAATGTGTGTTCGTGAATAAACACAATGTCCCAATCCTGTATTTTGTTAAACAGTGGAAGGAGCGGGACTTCCAGAGCCAAAGCAAAGGTGACATCACTGGTCCTTCTTGTTTTCTTCCTCCTCGCTAGATCAATAATTCTCAAAGAGCGGCCGTGGTGCACGGCCACATGCCAGGTGGTCCTTGGTCTGACCTGGTCACCTTTCTTAGAAGAATTTTCTTTGCTGATAAGGCCACTGTGACTGGGTTCAAGAATGACAGGAAGGGTACCAATAAAAAGTCGGGTCGTCCCGTTTAATGCTATGAGTCAAAAGAAAAATATCTAACACTGAATGAAAGAGACAGTGAAATAGAGGGCAGTTCGTTTATATTACAAGCAGGTAAGAGTTTATGAAATTTGTGTTTTGTAGTAATTACTAACACCGCTAAATTAAATATTTCTAGCTTCATTAAGTCCTTCAGAACCAGCACCCTTATTACTATTTGATTTTTTTGTCCTATTTGTTTCTTTGTCTTTATTACTGTTGTTTAATTCATTGTAAAGTGACCTTAAGTGCAAAGAAATGTGCCTATTAAATTAAATGTATTATTTTTATTACTAAAATACGCCCTAAAGCATCAAAGATGATGGCCACTTGGGCACAAAATAACAGAAAAGTTAAGCTCTTTGGCTTTAAGGGAAAACGGATCATTGTTTGGAAGCTCCATCCGGTGGTTCGCTCTCAGGAGAGAATGATTCCTCCTTCTGGGCAGCCGAGCTTCTTTATAGGGTGTACACCCGGAGTGTTATGTATTGAAATAAATGTAATAAACTTTGGAAGTATTCCCAGACAGTAGGGGGCACCGCAGTGGGGTTAAGAGATATCTTTGGACAAGTGGTTACAGAAAAGTTCTTAGTAAAAGACTACTGTGCAGTTAACATAACTTCTGGCCTCAGTGTCTATCACTGAATGTCTGCTGTCATCAGTCTCAAATTACCTAACATAATACTAAGTGGCCTCACTGGGCAGAGAAGGAAAAGAGAAAACATTAGTGACGAGCGCCCTCTCTCGCCCTTTTGGGTTATCACATACCTCGAGGACCTCCACGTAAAACAGCTGACCGTAAAGCACCCTGTCTGACCGTCTTGCTGAAGATACCACCTTTAACTTCTTCACTACACCATCTACCTTCAGTCCTTAATGGTGTGGCTGGGCCTGGGCAGGACACCTCCACGCTGTAAGGACCAGGGGCCTCATGTATAACGCCGTGCGTAGAACTCGCACTATAACATGGCGTAAGCACAAAAGCCGAAATGTGCTTACGCACAGAAAAATCCAGATGCAGGAATCTGTGCGTACTCCAACTTCCACGTTCTTCCGCTACATAAATCCCGATCAGCGTGAAAACTAACGCCATGCACGCAAGATTTTGTAACGCCCCAAATCCTCCCAGAATTACGCCTATTTGAATATGCAAATCAATATAAATCGCCCTTAAGCGCAGCCTTCTGTGAAAAGACAATGGGAAAAGCACGGGGAAAATATAAGAATTTCAGCGAATACCAAGTGGAGGCAAAGGAAAAACATACTATTTGTTCAAATAAACCGTGGTATAATCAACAAAATGAAGTTGATCGAGTGACATAGCGTGTTGGAGAAACTTGAAAGCTCACATTCACAAAATCGCACAGTGCCGGAAATAAAAAGAAGTCACATATCAAAGTTGCCGTGAAAAGAAGAGTTGTAAGCCCACTGTCTGAGTGTCATATGAAAGCTTATTAGGGTACAGAGAAAAAAGGCACAAAAGCACGAAATGTCAACTTTAATCTCGAATTTTCCACTTTAATCACGTAGTTTATTTTGTCATTTAGTAGAACATTATAAACTTCATCTTAAAATCGTTTAATTAACCAGTTTCTCAAAATTACATCGTAATTAAAGTAGCACGTTAAATGCTTTGTTTTGTATTTGATCTTCTACTCGTATGTGATCTATGTGTGTGAATCACTACTTGCTTCTTAAACTGGCTCTCTTCCTCCAACTGGACACAGAGTCCATTACATTTGTGATATTACAGCTCTCTGAATAACTAAAATACTGAGATGTATACGTGATGTCATTTTCATGATGATAGGAGCTAAAGCACATTATTAAACATGTGTTTCATGAGCCTCATGCTCATGACAAGCATTTATCTTTTGTCGAAATTTGTCGCTGCGTTTTTAGCTGTGTTGTTATTTTCTCTTTCTGTTTTATATTCAATATATATTGGCGTGCGCCCAAGAGTCCTTGCTTTTCTTTCTCCAAGTAACCGATCGCCACACAATCAGCTCTGTAATAGACGTTAAGCCATCTGTAAGCTTAGCGCCGATTCTTCAAAACGCTTAAAGAACATTGAAATATCTTCGTAGTACATGTTTAATTATTCTATCCTTCACGACACTCCCAGTGAAGAATATAGATTATTTAAATGAAGTTAAAGTTTTATGTGTATAATTTAACAAACATATTTTGCTGCATTTCACCTTAAAAATGATATCGTCATCATATGTAAATACGCTTTATAAAGTGGCCCAGGTTGTGAGATATTATAACTGTAGTGCAAGTTTACAGTGAGGTGATTGTATTTATAAGTACAGACAGTTCTACAAGGAGCAATTGATTGAGTGCATTTAAAGTTCTTGGGATTAAACTGTTTCTGAACCGCGAGGTCCGTACAGGAAAGGCTTTAAAACGTTTTGCAGTGGCTGAGACAGCGTGTCCTTAAAGCTGTATACCGATAATTCTCTTTCCGATCAGCTGCTGCTGTGATTCACACTCAGATACAGTGATATAAATACTCCGAGTCGTGCAGTGAGAGTAATATGGAAAAAGATGATCCGCTGTGGCAACTCCTAATGGGAGGAGCTGAAAGAAGAAGAAGAAATAGAAGTGAGAGTAACAACGCTAAAGCAGTTATGGTATTTGGAATACTATGGCTGTTCCCTGGACCATTATATTGTTACGAGTTAATTACAATCAGATGCATTACACTAATAAACAATATGCGGTTAGTTTCTGTGTATTTATAAAGCCGCTTCATGAAAATAATGAGTAATCACACAAGAACAGTACCATTGCTTTGACGCTGGGTGCCGCCAGTTTGCAAAACCGAGCGGAGAACTTGCACGACAAGGCATGAGGTACCGTGGAAAAGTGCGTGGCTTTACGCCAAGTGTAGGTTTTATACATCACGATTTGAACGTGGAAAAGTTCTTACGCAACATTTCTGTGCGTACGCACCGTTTATACATGAGGCCCCAGGGGAGGGAGAATATCCAGAGCATGACCTCCCCCGGGGTTGCAGCAGTGCCGCGGACTCCTGCAGAGCTTCATGGGAGTTGGTGTTGGATACAGCGCCTGTTGGGATCTGTGGGTACCACCAGGGGGTGCTGCATCAGCTGCCGAGCCATTACTGGCAGCTCTTCCATCACACCCGGAAGTGCTGCGGGAAATCCGTCAACGAGCAGCTGAAGCACTTTCGGGTGCCTTATAAAAGGAGCCAGCTGCCACTACTCCAGGAGCCAGAGTCGGGTGGGAGAAGATTAAGCTTGCCAGGAGGAGTGGAGAAGGAAAAGTGAAGAAGAAGAAATATGTGTTGTGATGTGCTTAGGGGCTGTGTTGTGCTTGTGGGAAATAGGGGAAATCGTTTCCCATCAGGGAAAAAGATAATAAAAATAACGTGTGTGCCTTGAACTTGTGTTCCACGCCTGTCTGTGTCAGGCTTGGGCGGCGGTGTGCCCCCTGGTGGTCCACAATGGTTATAGTGATTCATTTCTCTCTCTCTCTCTCTCTCTCTCTCTGCATTTCATCAAACTTTCATTCTTTCTCCCTTCTTTCCAACCTAATCCCTTAACACTGAGGGAATCTTTTTTGATGTCCACCTCAAGAGCAACATCAATCCCGTAATTCCACATGGATGCTAACACACACTGCTTTCAATGTATTCATTTTCAAAGTGTTTGTGCTGCAACACCATCTCTAAGGCTTTACTATGGATCATCTGAGACTTTGAAATGCAAACCCAGCTAAGTCTGAATGTAAGTCTTGTAATGCAGACTTTCCTTCCAGATGGGTTAGGGTCATGCACCTGGTAGGCAAGTGATTTAAACATGGACAGACCTAAGAGAAGACACCAGCTGAGAGGTGGAGGCCTTAAAAACAACAAAAGGACCCAACTCGGAAACAGTATGAGGATTAGCTTGCAACATAGAAAGAGACTGAGGGGCAGTACAAGTTTATCAGAGTTCTGTTCGGGCTGGGGGTCTTGTTGTCTTCCATAGGGCACTGTCCAGAGACATAACAGTGGGAGCAGTACGAGGAATTAAATGAAGTTGTTTCCTGCCTTGCGCCCTGTGGTGGCTGGGATTGGCTCCAGCAGACCCCCGTGACCCTGTAGTTAGGATATAGCGGGCTGGATAAAGGATGGATGGACGGATGGAAGGTTCATTCCAATAAATAGCCCTATTCAGGTCTCACTATTTGAATCTGTGTGCCATGTCTTCTTCTTTATACCTCGGTTCATTGCAATATTTATATTTACACGAGTACCTGCAGAAAAAAAAAAAATGTGATAATTCTAACACAGAATTTAGAATAATGATTGCTTATATCAGGTTATAATATATTTGCTCTGAGGGTGTTGATGGAGAAGTATAGAGAAGGCCAGAAGGAGTTGCATTGCGTCTTTGTGGACCTGGAGAAAGCATATGACAGGGGGCTTTGAGAGGAGCTGTGGTATTGTATGAGGAAGTCGGGAGTGGCAGAGAAGTACATAAGAGTTGTACAGGATATGTACGAGGGAAGTGTGACTGTGGTGAGGTCTGCGGTTGGACAGTGGAGGTGGGATTACATCAGCGATCGGCTCTGAACCCTTTCTTATTTGCAATGGTGATGGACAGGTTGACAGACGAGATTAGACTGGATTCCTCGTGGACTGTGATGTTTGCTGATGACATTGTGATCTGTAGAAAGAGTAGGGAGCAGGTCGAGGACACCCCCGGAGAGGTGGAGATATGCTCTAGAGAGGAGAGGAATGAAGGTCAGTAGGACCACTAAGACAGAATACATGTGTGTGAATGAGAGGGAGGTCAGTGGAATGGTGAGGGAGTAGAGTTGGTGAAGGTGGAGGAGTTTAAAAACTTGGGATCAACAGTACAGAGTAATGAAGAGTGTGGAAGAGAGGTGAAGAAGAGAGTGCAGGCAGGATGGAATGGGTGGAGAAGAGTGTCAGGAGTGATTTGTGACAGACGGATACCAGCAAGAGTGAAAGGTCTACAGGACGGTAGTGAGACCAGCTATGTTATATGGGTTGGAGACGGTGGCACAGGAGACAGAGCTGGAAGTGGCAGAGTTAAAGATGTTAAGATTTGCATTGGGGGTGATGAGGTTGGACAGGATTAGAAATGAGGACATTAGAGGGTCCGCACAGGTTGGGAGACAAAGCCAGAGAGGCGTTGGTTGATTCATCAGAGACTATGACTTGACCCCAGCAGTCCAATCCCTGTACCTTCTGCATAATATCAATCTGTCCCTGATGTTTTTCTTGACTTCTTTGCTGCCCTTCTTGACACCCACCAGGCCGAAAAAAGTCTTCGCCTCACTCACACTTGTCTGGTGCCATTCCTGAGCCAGCTCTGTACTGGTGGTGCCTGCAGCTGAAACACTTTTAGGAGATGACCCTGGCACTTGCTAGACTTTCTTAGGTGCCCTGAAACTACTTCACAACAAGTGATCCTCACTATTCTAATTCAATCAGCGGTTGAAGTGGCTCCCCACTAACTATGACGGAGTGATCTCCAGCCTTGTCCTCGTCGACACTCTCACCTGAGTTGACGAGAGGATCACTGAAATGACGTCAGCAGGCCCTGTTACTACTAAAAGAGATCTTGCTCTGCTGGGCCCTTGAGCAAGGCCCTTAAACCTGTAAATTGTACCAGGGGCGCTGTACAATGGTTGACCCTGTGCTCTGATCCCAAGGGGTATGTGAAAAGTAACAAATTCCTAATGCAAGAAATTGTATACGGCGAAATAAAGGACAAAAAAATGTCGCTGTCCTTCTGATGAGACGTAAAACTGAGGACCTGCCTCTCTGTGGTCATAAAAGATCTGTTCTGTTCTGTGTATTGTGTTGTATTGACCCCCTACTTTTGACACCCACTGCACGCCCAACCTACCTGAAAAGGGGTCTCTCTTTGAACTGCCTTTCCCGAGGTTTCTTCCATTTTTCCCTACAAAGGTTTTTATTGGGAGTTTTTCCTTGTCTTCTCAGAGAGTCAAGGCTGGGGGGCTGTCAAAAGGCAGGGCCTGTTAAAGCCCATTGCGGCACTTCCTGTGTGATTTTGGGCTATACAAAAATAAACTGTATTGTATTGTATTGTATTGTATAAAAGATCCTTAGGCATCCTTCATAAACAGCAGGGTGTATCCCGATGTCCAGGCTAAATTGCCCACCATGGCCTATTCATTCGGGCCCCCTAATCACTGCCTCTCTCTGATTGGCTAACTGCCTCTCACCACTTCACCACCTAATAGCTCATGTGTGGTAAGTATACTGACACAAAAATGACTGCAGTTGCATCATCCAGCTGGATGCTACACATTAGTGGTGGTTGAAGTGGCTCCCCACTAACTATGAAAAGTGCTAAATAAATATAAAGAATTATTATTATTATTATTACTAGGGGGTTCGCCCCCTGCTCACTTCGTTCACCAACCCCCGCTGGCCTGCGGTACGTGCCAGCCACTTCTCATCTCTGCCACTTGTGTTGTGAAGATAGGGGCTGAACGTACCCCAAGGAGATGCGGTCGCTCCTCCGAAAACCCCTCTTAAACGGTGATACAATGGGAAACAAATACAGTTTTATTTTTACCTTCTCTTTGCTCGATCGGCTGCTGCTGCTGCCACCGTGCCAAGTGATCTGCATCTCACATAGCACTTCGAACATTTAAAAGCTGTACAGCAGCTGTCCTACTCTTTGTCTTTTATTTCCGGTCCCGGGCCTGGTTAAATCTCTTGGCACAAAGTATAGTCTCACAGAACGTGGAGTTCTTGATATTTTTTACTTTAGAATTTAAAAACGTAATAAGAATCTGAAAATCTAACGACATCACATTAAAGTTTGATAAATTCTAAAAAGAATGATACCAAATATATATATGTAGGTTTTAAAATAAGCCCAATTTCAAGCGTGACAGAAAACGTCACATAAAATCGTTGCACAAAATCGTTGCACTTTTAGGCTTAGGATATTATATATAGAGAGTAGATTATTATTATTGTCTTCTTTAGCGCACCTTCCTAAAACATAGCAGTGGCAGTAGTACATTGGGAGTAGTTCCAATAAACAGCCCTGTTTGGGCCTACTAACTCGCTATTTGAATCTGTGTGCCAAGGCTTCTTCTTTGTATCATGGGGCATTACAATATTTTTCACATAAATATCTATACGAAAAAGATGGTGATAATTGTAACACAGAACATACAGTGCAATAAGAATGAACAGGAAACATCAAAAGTTTGGGGCAGCCAGCCGTATAATATGCCCTGCCTGCAAAAGGGTTTTCTGAGTTGTGTTCAGCTCAAGGTCCGAAACAGAACTGAACAAAGATGGCGGCATTAAAGGCCGAGACCAGAAGTGGCGTCATCTTGGGTACTGGTACCGGAAGTGGCATCATCGTGGGCACCAGAAACAGAAGTGACATCATCATGCGCACAGGAACCGGAAGTGACGTCATAATGGGCACCGGCACTGGAAGTGATATCATCATCAACATGGGCACCGGAAACAGAAGTGACATCATCATGACATCATGACTGGACCGTGCGTCTGCCTGGGGGGGTTGCAAACTGGGATCCCGAGTGGTTTTGTCGTATAATGGGTGTGGCAATGCACTGCACCAGTGCATGCTCCCCAACTTGACTTTAATTACCAGCAAGAATTGGCTTTTCATTAAGAAACTGGTGGGAGTTTGACATTCCAGTTTATCTGGTCATTTGTTGGCTCATTTCAATTCTCATTTCTGTTTGGCTGTCATTTAATAAAGAAAGGAATCATATCAGAGGACTGAATCCTTAAAAACAGGGCTATTAAAATGAAGGGAAAAGGAGTTAATTAGC